>NW_021680347.1:1918769-1985091 GCF_001412515.2 Diachasma alloeum
AAGAGAAGTCTTATTGTTCTCGAGCCCTGATACGCTGAGCACGAAATTTTCAAGTAACCTATTTAAGTGTGCATTTGAACATTTTTTGAATAGTGATTTTATTTATCAGATTGATTGATTTTTTTCTCATTACCTACGGGTGTCAAATAATTTTTATTGGATGTTATTCTAATTATTGAAATAATATTGAAATGCGTCTCGCGTTGGTAAACCTGTCGAGTGTTTTCTCTCTCTCAGTTCATGGTCCTACCTATACCTTTCCCATGAGATGCTCACTGACATTCGAATCACGCGCCTGCGCGTGAGGGGGTAATTGCCCTGAAACTCATAATTTTCCGAATCATTTCTTCAAATAACTTTCTTATGAAATCTGAAAAAAATCTGAAACTTATACGTGTTTTCAAAAAAGATTTGATTTATCACCCACTTATTTTTCTTCAATAGTTCATTATTTTTTTAGTGTCATGGAAGTTTCCCTGATTGAGAGTGGGGTAACTTCGGAGGTTATAACTGGAGAAGTTACAAAAACATCCAAATTTCGTTATTTTTTTTCTTGAAACTCTGATGTGAAAAAAATGTGCAAGAATTCTCAGTGATGCAGCATACTTAGAAATTTCTCCCATGAATTTTCCCATTTTTTTTCATTATTTTGACTTTTAACCGAAACACCCTTAACTACATGGTCAGTTTACTTCATGAAATAAACAACTGACCGACGCAAGTCAAAAATGACCGTCATTTTACATGACAAAAGAAGCTTCTCTGATTAGGAGACTGCTTTACCCCCGGAGTGTATCACTGATGTGCAACAATCGATTACTTTTGAATGATTACATTTGTGTTTATTTTGTTAATTGACTTACATTGTTGTGAACAACAGTATTGAGTTTTTTATGTAATAATAACCTGATGAGGATTTTTTGTCTCATAATATGGGGAAGTGTGTTGTTTCTGAGTTTAATTTTAATATTTCTAACCTCGTGAAATAAATATGTCAGACGCTTTTGAAGAAATTCAAGCTATTAAGATCAAACGAAATAGTTTACGTGAAAAATTACAAAAGAGAAAACGAGAGAGGAATGAATTGTTGACTTTGACTGCTCTACCGACTTCTACGACCAGCGGATTGGTTACTGATACTGTCAGAACAAGTGGTAAGTGTTTTTGTTTATTCTTCACTCCTTATTTATTCATTGCATTCATTGATCACAATTTGTCTTCTATGTCACAGAATCCAACACTCCGTTATCAGTTCACTCGAAATATAGTGAATATGAGAGGGATATTTTGGGTATTCTACATGAAAGTCTTCCTGACACTCCAATCACATCAGCTGACCTCAGTGTTCAATTGAGAAAGAATCTGAGTGCTGATGTGCTCCACAGTGATGTCAAAACAATTCTGGAGAAATTGGCCGCTCAAGATGTTCTTAAGTAAGTTAACAATTACCATGATTTCGTGTTTTACCCAATCCAATTGTGGAATATTAAATTAACTTTTGAGGTTTTTTAAATACACAATTATTTAATTAATGATGAGTGACTTGACGAGAGAAGGTCGGAATATATTTTCTTTTGGCAAATTCATTAACTTCAAAAGTGATCTTATGACATTCTTTCCTAGAATCATTCGGTTGAGTAATAAAGTAATTTGGAGTTAAATGCACAGCTGACAAGAATATCAACTTTGAGTCATGAAATTTTTTTATTCCACTCGATGATTTATCAATCATTCAGAATCAGAATATGACTGTCGTATTGAAGTGGTTCAATAGACGACTTATGTGAAAAAAATTTGCAATTTTCTGATGAAAGTTGCCAAAAAACAAGAGTAAAATTTACTTCTTGTTTCAAAACTTTTTAACTTCATTTTATTCTTTCATAATGCCACTCCATATTTTTTTCCAACTGATATTTACATAAAGCATTTAACCATTCTTGCTGAGTTCATAAACCTAAAAGACTTATTAAACGGTTTATGAAATTAAAAACTTTATACAACTGTTTGCCCATAATTAAATTAAATTTAAACTGCGTCTGAATTGAGAATTAGATTTGCATCCATGGGTGATAATAAAAACCATCTCTATATGACTCTATCACTTTAGAATGATTTAATCGATAGTTTACATCGAAATTAATTAATTTTCGTTGCTCTATATTTTTGTATAATTGATTTCAATCGATTATTATATTTCATCGGAATAAAAAAATCATGTTGTTCACAATTCACAATAGCAATACTTGGCATTGTTTATGCTTATGTCCTTATACTCTCACTGTCTGAATCAGATTTCATTATAAACACCCAGCTGTAAGGCTATTTGGATAAATTCAGTAGCGAAGTGGTCATACGGTTCAAGTCGATTTTGACTATTCTTGAGTTTTCAATGAATATCTTGCAATCTAAGGCAGATAGCAACATTTCTCTCATGACCTTTTCGGTAGAGCACATTGAGAGCTTCAAAAAAGATATGTTTGAAACGCAATTAAAATTCCAGAACATTCTGGTCGACTAGCTCGGCCTACTTCGAAAATCTCCGGGACCCTTCGGGTCATCAGTCACCAGTGACCGAAACACGCGCGAATCATTTAGGCTTAGCGTCTCACCGTACGAGTCTATCTCGAGCAAATCACCTGTAGAAGTCTGACATCGCACCTCACCGAGTACAGTAACTTCTTGAACCTCGCCTAGCTCACTAGTAACCAAGTACATCACCAGTCTTTGTAAGATCAACGTTTCGTTCAGTACATCACCACAATAATTAGTTAAACTTCCACTAAATTCAGTGATTCAACCTTATTAAAATTACAGACTATCAACAGTGACAATTCACCAAAGAGTGCATAAATTATTAACGACGTGGTTCGATCCCACTAATAAACGGGAATTTTATAATTTGTGTCACCATAATTTTTTTCCACCATTTCCCTCCACATTTTCTCCCACATCCACCCCAATTCCAGTTCCTCACCAAACAAGATATACACGATAATTTCGCTATCTCCCTTAGATTTTGATATATTCCTGGAAAACTCAGCTAAGAGCTAAATCGACTTAAACCGTTTGACCACTTCGCTACTGAATTATCATCGTTGCTGTTACTCATATATATTTTTATCTCCATAATGAGACTAGAATAGCAGCAATTATTTTACAAATTATTTCGACCGTTTCATTTGCTCTTTCTCGCATCAAAGAAGCTTTGAAATAAGCCGCACGGATGAGTCCCATGTAAACTCGTGTGACAGCAAATTTTATTAATTCATTTCACTTCATGGGGCGTGAGGCCGTCTATACACCTCACAATAATTATTACTCATTGAGGATTATTGATTATTTTAGGCTGAAAGAAGTGACCGAGGACGGTGTTCTGGGTTACATAGTCCTCTCTATCGTTGAACCTCCAACTAAAACCGAAGAAACCCACCCGAATGACACCCCAGACACTGGCTCCCATGAGAAAACCGATGACGATGAACCTGAAGATGAGGATGTTGATGGGCCAGCTGAGAAGCATCCCAAACAGGAGCAGAAAAACGCCGAGGACATCATGTCTCTTATCCTCATGCCGACAATCAGGGAAAAGGAAAGTAAAAAAGTTGGAGAGCAAATTCTGGATCTTTTATCTAAACAAACGTCCAAAGAAAAGTCACTGGCAGAGAGGTTTAGGTCTCAGGGAGGGGCTCAGGTGATGGAGTTCTGTCCACATGGTACGAGAGTCGACTGCACAAAGTTGAATGGTGGGACAACAGCTAAATGTAAAAAGCTACACTTCAAAAAAATTATTCAAGGACACACGGATGAATCTTTGGGGGACTGCAGCTTCTTGAATACTTGTTTTCATATGGATACCTGCAAGTGAGTGAAAGCAACATTGACGATTAATCATTAGATGAGTTTCAGTTGATTGTCATATCGTTGTGATTATGTCATCTCCGAGAAGAACAGATTTAGGATAGTATTTGAAGAGGATTCTCGTGGAAAACTTGACGAATTCGAAGACGGGCCTCTCGGTATATTTTCAAAATATTACATTATATTAATCCGATAAAATTTTTCGTCTCCGATTTTTATTCTTTGCTATTTTTTTAATGCATTCTGTCAAAATGTGAGGGTAAAAATTGAATTGATGGGTATTCTTTCATTATTTGAAATTTTCATTTTCTTGCTGATCACGTATCTGTTCTTTTTTTCACTTTCTTCCATTGAAATTAGATCATAAAAAGGGAACATTGATATTTTTTCGTCATAAAAAAAAATCAGTTTTGAAATTTTTCAGAAAAATTAAAAATCGTTTCCTTTCATTTTCTTGCTGATCATCTTTCCCTGGAAAATGAAATTTTTCGTTTTCATGATCTGATTTCATTGAGAGGAATTATTATATTATACTGATATTATTTAACATAAATATCTCTTCATTTGAAAATGAGAAAAACTGTTTCCACAATTTGTATACTACAATGGGAATAGAATCCAATAAATTTAATTTAATCTAACCGCAAAGAAAAATTGGAAAGAAAATAATAAAATAAATGAATATAATATATAATCTAGCGAAGGGTGCGAAGCGCTAGTTGTTCAAGAATTTACTAATTCCCAAGTATTTAGAAACTTTTAATTTCTTGTGTTGACATCTTCGATTTAATTTTTCGAGTTTATAGTCCGCCATTTTTTTCATCATCGGAAGAATTTCATAAATTTTTTTCAAGAACGACAAAATCTGTTTTGTAAGAAAATGGATAGGCAATTATTTATTCTTTATGCTTCACCTTCAAATTTTATGTCCTTTCTTTCAGATATGTACATTACGAAGTCGATGGTTCGACAGCACTCTCGAAAGAGTCCTCAACCGACTCGGAAAACGGGAATCCTCCAAGCACAACGACGAAAGCCTCAGACCCTCAGGGATCAGTATCATCTCCAGGATCAGGCACAGAACTGACTCTCTACCCTCCCCAATGGATCCAATGTGACCTGAGATATCTAGACATGACGGTTTTAGGTAAATTCGCTGTGATAATGGCGGATCCGCCTTGGGACATTCACATGGAGTTGCCTTATGGTACAATGTCTGATGACGAAATGCGTCAGTTGGGGATCCCAGCTCTTCAGGATGAGGGTTTGCTCTTCCTCTGGGTGACGGGTAGAGCCATGGAACTCGGCAGGGAGTGCCTCCAGCTCTGGGGGTACGAGAGAGTCGACGAAATCATCTGGGTGAAGACGAACCAGCTCCAAAGGATTATCAGGACAGGGAGGACGGGACACTGGCTCAACCATGGCAAGGAACACTGTCTCGTCGGGATGAAAGGCAACCCCAGGATCAACAGGGGCCTCGACTCCGATGTTATAGTTGCTGAGGTACGTGCGACGAGCCACAAACCTGACGAAATTTATGGTATCATCGAGAGAATGAGCCCCAGCACCAGGAAAATCGAATTATTTGGAAGACCACACAATGTTCAACCTAATTGGATAACGTTGGGTAATCAGGTCGATGGAGTACATCTCATTGATCCAGTCCTCATAAAAGCCTTCAGGAAACATTATCCAGATGGCAACTCAATGAAACCCAATAAGTCTTGAGAATATTCCAGTAAAATAGTCCCTTCAATGAATTTGTTTTTTGAAAATTTATATTTTTTGACTTTTTTAATGTAAAAAAATTCCAATTCTATTTGACTGCAATTAAGCACAGTTTGTTGCATACAACACAATTATTAATAATCGATTGGATGACCATTGATTGTTGATATTATTGAATATCACTGAACATTTTGTCCATAGTTGAGACAAAATTTCTATCCAATTTTAATGTATTTTTTTTTACATTTATTCAAGGGCTCATAAGAAAATAAGTTCAATTACACGAAAATAACATTTTAAAAATGTTTCACCATCTCTAACACATAATACTTTTTAAATTGATAGACTTTAATTGTGTTATATTCAACTGAACCCATTTCATCGCAGGAACTACCCACTCAAATGTTCTCAAATTCTGCTCTGTTGATTTACTAATAAATTGTACAAAAATTTTTACTCCAATTGACTGATAAATTGCAAAAACATTTTTTTCGTAATTATACACCATTCATTATCCCTAATTTGTATAATTAATTATATAAAATTATATAAAACTATTTCTTGACAGAGATCTTCAGATTGGACGTTCCCTAGTAGTTCTCTTGGAAATTTGTTTCTCTCTGAGAACCCGAGAGATAGAAGACTCCGCATTAGCATCTTTATCATTCTTATCGACAGAATTTTTCTTCTTGGAAACTCTTGGAGCTCGATGGATCTTTTCAAAAGCGTCCATCCAGTGTCTTTTATCATGCTCATCCCTCGCGACGAATGAACGCTCCCCAATTTTAAAGGCACACACATTCCCTTCGCAATCAGGATCGAGTTTTAATTGAGCTTTTGGAATGACTAATTGTGAGAGATTATAATTCTTCACTCTGGATCTTAAAACTCGACGAGTTAAGGCTAGACACGTATCGAATAAGAAGCAATGGAATTTCACCCCCCTTGAGTCCTTCAGCTGTCCCTCTGTAATCAACTCCGCAGCTGCTATTATACACCCTTCAGGATCATACTCATCTTTCACGTTAATTTTCGACCTTGCCAGCTCGCACTCGGCATCGCCCATAGCTCTATCAATTTTCTCCAGTAATTGTGAAAGTTGAATTTTCGCTTCGTCTAACAAGCAACGATCCTCATGCCCCGTTGGTGTTCTCTTCAATATTTCGTTCACCAGGAGAGGATATTTAACAACTCGAGATCTGGCAGCATCAAGATACGTCCACAGATCAACAGCCCTTGGGGATTCCATTTTTTTCTTCAAAAACTCCTGGAATTTCTTACTCCTCAGACGTTTTTCATCGAGAATGTGTCTGGCCAGAATCTGGGACCGACATTTTTCCACGTAGGGATCTATTAATGTTGGCAACCACTCGAGCAATGTGGGACCGATAATGTCAGTGAAGCCAGAGGAGTCCCTCAGTTCTATCAGATCGTCTCGTAGCTTGCTGTGAACGTGGAGGAGCATGTCAAGGTCTCCGAATAGGATACGAAGCTCCGAGGGGGTGAATATGTCGGTCAGTTGGAGGGGCTCGTAGTAGGTCTCCTTCAGGGTGGTTAGATCGTTCAGGAGAACGTTCTCACCGCAATACAGCTCGTAAATGGCTTCTTGACGTTTCACCTCGGTTCTTCCTATATGACTGGGCTTTGGGGATGCTTCGCAGTAGCCGGCAACATCTGTCAACCAACTGCGGATTATTAAGTTGCCTGCACGTTCACATCCACTTCTCGTTCTGCGATGGGAATAAAAAATGTATTAGGTTTCTGGATAAACTTTAGTCTTAGAACTATTGTGATTTTTTTTTATATTTCACATTTCGCTTAAATGTCAATATATTCGCATTAAAGTGCTACAGTTTGAATGTTTAGTTGACACTGATTTTCTTACTCAATTCAGTATATTGATAAAGAATCACACCACCACATTTCTGATAAAAATCTCTGATAAATATCCAACTTATTCGCAGGGAATTTCAAGAGATTTCGCCACTGAAAAATCAGTTACTCTTGAAAAAATTCATAGAAAATTTCAATTTATCTTTGAGATAATGATTCAAATACTTAAAAAATATGAAGATTCAACATACCATTTTTAAAAATTCTCAATTGATTAATAAATCACTCTTATGCTCTGTTCAATTCTCAAAATCAATTTGAAAATTTACGATATCATTGAACGACTCCACATTCTTCAAATATGTATGAAAGTCAACAGATTTTACTGAAAATGAACATTAGTAGGTGACTGTCAATTAAATTTCAATAAATATGTAAGAGTTGAGTGAAATTGTAAAACAACATAAGTCAAGTTAGCTTCAAGATAAGTTTTTGATGAATATCTTCATGTCTATGGGAGACAACGGCATGTTTTATCATTTACATCACATTTCCTCGAAAAAAAAAAATGACATATTATACGAAATGAAGTCCTTTCATTCTTTACATGTTTGATATTTTGCATTAAGATTTTATCTATAGGAATTGTACCTCTCATATTCAAATTATATATACCTATGCAATTCTACTAAATTGAACTGTAATAATCTATCTAATTTTACATTGCGCAATCTGAATTTCATATTGTACTATTCATGCTTGTAAATATTCTTGCATACTTCGACAGGAATAATTTCAGCACATGAAATTCACCAACAAAATCGACACATCCCGGCCTGAGTTTTATGGATTGAGAGTACTAATGAAAATAATAATTTTCCGTTCAGTAGAATGAATAATTATTGAACAGTTTTGACGGGAAAAGATTTTGCCAATGGATTAATTAAAAACAAAATGAAACAACAAAATCCAAAATCCAGAAGAAGACCCAAGGGGAGACTCAGAGGGAGAAAAAGGAAAATGTGATGCTAAATTTCAATCCAATGAAAAAAGAAAAGTGTAATCGGTCTAATCTAATCAATTGAATTATAAGACGAATAAAAAATTATTATTCTCATCAGTACTCCCAATAATAAAAAAACTTAATAAAAAAAAATATTTAACAGAAAATAATTGTTTTGCTTGAATTGCGTCAAACATTCATTTTTCGACTGTTTCATTTTGTGCCACTCTCCCCTATATTTATTTAAAAAATGAATGAAATTCGATAAATCTCCTATGAATAAATTTCGAAAAAAAATTGAAAAAGACCACGTACATACATACATGCAGACATCACCTTAAATAACACACATTTGGACTTTTCTGGCCATATTTAGTTACCCTAACACAAAATTTGACACCTTAAATTGGAACCATTACAACGCTTTCATTCCCAGATATTGAAAAATAAGAAAAAACTCATATTAGAGTTCAATTGACGTATTGTTGAACTATTCGGTTGCTGAGTCGTTTTTTAATCACTCCGAGAAGATCCTTACCTCTTACTTGGCCCAGCATCCACCTCCTCATCGATCATCGATATCGAATTGTTAGGCTGGAATCCAAAAGACCTCTGTAATACATTACTCAATCTGCTAGTCGTTGCAGAGGAAGACAATAGATTTGTAGCGAATTCCGTTATTCTCCGACGTTTTTTGCTCTTCATCATAGTGGAATCCAGGGATATATCCATCGAACTAATACTAATTGCATCACTCTTAGTTCTTTTTCTCGAGGATCTCTGCGAAGTCATTCCAAAACAAATATTAAAACTTCATAATAAGCAAAACTATGAATAATTACTTACGCATAACAATGAATGACGTCCAAGGACATATTAAATCTCAAATTCTTTTTTATTTTCTTACCTGCCAAAACCTCTTTCGAGGTTCCTGAAAGGGCTCGTCCGCATTTTCTTCGAACTCATCAGTCATTTTTTCCCGAAAATTCTCACGAATTATCAAGTGAAAATAAATCCTCGAGGTGATGCCATCATAAACACATCAAAGTCCACAGGTTTTATCGATATCCCATCGATATTGTTTGTACATAAATCCCCAATAATCACTTCTCCACAATATGCAATGAACAATCTTCAGTAAAACGTCGATGATTAACAGATAACTCTCGTAATTCTCCCAATAAACAATATGAATCTTGTAATTTATGATGGGGAGAGAGGAGCAGGTGTCGTTTTTACAGCTTGACTTTTCAAAAACGATTACCGAAGGCCTGGGAATGGGACAACTCTAACCGCCATAACCTAATAAGCGAGAGGCCGGAGGCACTCTACAGTCGCTCAAACTTCAGCCTCTCGACCAATCACAGATGAGAATATCACCGATTGTCACATGAAAACCCATCGCACACGAATTTTCCAAATTGGGGAGTTTTTTCAAAACTAAAACAGATGGCAGTAGGGCGTCACCCACTCCATTTGCTGGAGGCATTGAACAAAGACGGCCAGATACATGCTATCCTCGTCTGATCCATTGAAAGTGGGTGGCCACCTGACGCCATTGGTTCGTGAATTGGCCGAAAAATTCCCTAATTTTCGAATCTACATCCAATTTTCCCATTGGCTCACGGACCCACTGGATGCAATGTTTTGTAATGATATAAACTCCACTGTCAGGGTCAAAATTCACTCGTTAACCTGGCGAAGTGATCTCTATCTGTCATACAGTTTTACCGGGTAAAAGTTCAGTGATGGATTGACATTGATCAATCTGTTACGTCGCCGTAATAACAAATGTTCGCCGCTGGTATCTTATATTTTGTGATGCAACGAGAACAGTCGCACGTCACTTCGCGTTGAGGAAAGACGTGAATTGTTATTCCCAGATGAAGGTATGTGTTGACTCATTCGTTAAGGAAATGTGAGGTTTGTCAGTGGTGAAGATAAATTGTGGGGAGAATAGTTTGGGTGTAGGATCGATATAATTGCGTATTATGATTTATATTGAGTACCAGTCCAGTTTAATGACGTGTTAGAGAGGTTTTTTCAACGTTGCGAGGAGCTGAGAGGGATATTCCTTTGTCATGGCTAAGCAGAGCCCGGGAAAAGTGACGTTGGGGATGATGAAAGGTAAATAAATTTAAAAAATCTATTCTATATTGGATGATTTATAAATTATATTTCTCCACATGTTCAAATATTTTTTGATGATTTATTCTGCTCTAATAGATTATGAATCAATTTGTCATTGGAATAACGTTAATAGTGGCTTTGGACCGTATTCCATCGGCTGGAGAAACAGGAACAATGAATAAAAAACTAAAACTCCACACAGTATGAGTATGAAGCAAAATTGCACGACGTTTCGAGTACTCAATTTATTTATGAATCTAGATCTGAAAAACCAAAAACAAATAAAAATATTGTAGAACAAATGTGTAAGGAATTCAGAGAGTAACTTTGACAAACCGTATCTTTTTTCTTCAGCAGCATTTTTATTTATTTTTGTATGTTTTAAAGTTGGACTCATAAAAAGAATCCTTGAGCACTCGAAACGTCGTGCAATTCACTTCATACTTTGTGGAGTTTTGGTTCGTTATTCATGAAGCCGAAACTAATGAAAAATGCAATTAGGCTCAATGTAAATGATTTTTCAATCCTTATACACTTAAAAACCCCCTAAATTGACTCTTTCTTTGGCCAATATTCACGGAGAGAAATGTTCAGTAAAAAGTACGGAACTCACAGTTCGCTCACCGATTACGGAATCGACTCAGAAAATTTAAGTGACGGTATCGTACATTTTCAGAGAAAATTCAGGTAAAAATTACAGAACGCCCTGGAAAAATTCCGTGATTTTAGGTAAAAATTACGTGACAATTCCATACAATTTCCTACAACCACATTTCACTCCGGTTTTACGGAAAAGATACGTCATTTTTATTGAATATTTCTCTCCGCATTCCGCTAGTTTTATCTCATTTTTTATTTATTGTTTCTGTTTCTGGAACCAATGGTCGATTGATTTGAAATCAGCGTGCAAAAATCTTTCGAGTGGTGGTAGTCTCATCCCTGTGCCAAAAACCGAAATTTAGGACTGTGATATGGTCCCAAACCACTATCACTGCTGTTGGAATAGAAACAACTGGAATAAAATTATTTATAAGTTATTCGTAATTCATTTACAAGTATTTTTCAAAGTTGCTCAAAATAAAAAATTATCGTAGGTAAACCAATTACGACATCGGTCCCCGTAATTCGTTACCACGCAAGTGACGACGAGCTAGAGGAACTCTATCCCAGTACAGACGATGATAAACCAGCATCAGAGAATACAACGCCAAACTCGAGTCCATTCAAGACTGCTAAGTTAAAGTCCGACAGTAATAACGATAGCACTGAGGATATTTTAGACAAACGTTCATCTAGTCTCGATTTCTCCGAGGGAACACCACCATCAGACCCCTGGAAAATGCTATCAGACATTCGTGGAAAGATAACAAAGACTTTTGAGGAGAAACTTTCGGAAATAAAAAGTGAGAAGAGGGATAAAGCGAAAGGGAGAAGCAGGGAAAACTCCAGCGTCAGTGACCCCGAAGATGTAGGGGATATTACCCCCACCGACAATGCTGTTTTCGATAAACTGGAAACAGAATCCTCGCCCTGTTTAAAGAGACGAAGTCACTCCTCGAGATTCAGATTTTCCTCAATAAAAACCGGATTAAAAACGAACAACAGGGAGGACAGTGTTGAAAGTGGTGTTGAGGCAGCTGAAGTTGTAGAAGTCGATGCAATGACCTTATCCGAAACATCGAATGACCAAACCATTCAAGTGTCCACGACTAGGACAATGAAAGAATTGTCCCAAAGTATCTGTGCAACGAAATCACAAAATGAAAGTGTTAAAAAACCACACATGATTTTCAACGAATTGAAGACGAGTATATTGTATCGTGCAGTTCTATTACCACTTATCCTCTTAACTTTTTACATAATCCCATTGCCTCAATATATAATGGGACTCTTAGCTGGGATTTTCATTGCTGTATCTGTCCAGAGGATAGTTGCTAGAGTTGCGGAGGTATTGGAGATGCCAGTGGAAAAAACATATGAGATTGAGTCACCAATTTCTGTGCTGGAGATCCGGGCAGTTGAGGAGCACGCAGTTGTCGAGAGGTTTGAGGGGTGGTTGAATGAATTACCTCGTCATTATGATCCTGAGAATTATCACGTTGCGAGAACAAATGCAGTTTACTTCAAGCTGGAGGGGGAGACTTTGAGGATCATGGAGACGAGAACGAGGGTTCCTAAGAGAGCTATTTGGAATGAGACTCAGCCCACTGCGAGGTTCACCAGGAAGAGGGTTTACTCATTGGTGGGGGCTACTGTCGAACTGCTTCCTGAGGGACTCACTCGGAGGCGACGGTGGAGCAAAAAGTATCCTATTTGTATCACTTTCTCACCTGCGGGGATTGGGGAGAGTATACTGATGGAGACACCGTCAGACGATGAACTCCAGGAGTCTGAGAAGGAGAGGGACAGGATCATTGTGGAGGAGGACGAAACTGACGAGGATATCTCTTTGTCGAAGGATGTCAAGGACGTGTTCGAGGACTGCCAGGACGAGGAGGACGAGGCTAGGTTCAAGGTCTTTGTTTTCGGCAGGACAGATAGGCAGAAGGAGGACTGGTACGTTTAGAATACACTAAGGGAAATAGAAACGGGTTCTCAAACAAGTCTTGTTTAAACCGAAAAACAACAGAAAGTTGATGATTGTCAAAAAATTGAATTTGTTTCATTTCAACATGCGAAAGTTTCTGATATGAATAACCGCTCTGATTTCAATAACGAAATATGGGAATCAAAGGATGGATCATTCCCGCAAGATAGTACCTTCTTATTTATATTTTGCTCTTGAGATGCAGGATTACTATCATATCATATTCAACAATTAATTTCTTATCTTTGAGTATTGGGTAGCAGTTTAGAAAAACGAATAGGGAACATTAGAAGAGAGATTTCTTGCTTGCACAGAAAATAACAATTTCTTAGAACAACTAAATCTATTCTTGCTACAAAAATTTTTCGTTCCAGGGCATTTTTCCAATTTTGCGCACGAAATTTTTTATTCTTGGAAGTCTTCAACTTGCCATTTTTTCGGTTGAAACAAGACTTGTTTAAGAACATGTTTTTATTAATCTGAGTGTTCAGTCACGGGAAGTATTTCTTAAATAATTGGAACGAGTTTCGCATAATTTTTTTGTAATGATCTCTATGTGACTTTTTAGTGGTGAATTTTTTTATGAGTGAGGCATGCGGTTGAGAGTAGAATTTTATGCGATAGGTATAGGCGGCTGGTATCGGCGGCTAAGGCAGCTAACAAGCGGAACTCAATACCGTCCACCAAAGAGCTGATGATATCATCGAGCTCTTCATCCTTATCACAGACCAATGGAGAGGCAAAAAATTTTACTTTGAGTAATATAGATGCTCCACCAGAACTGAATTATAATTCCTACATGTCCAAATATACTGATGTGAGTGATCATTTTTTTAATTTTGCGGCCCTTTTTCATGCGTTTTATTTTTTCTTTTCTACCATTTGTTTGGGTATGCTGTGATCGAGAAGAGAAGATTAATAAGGAAATTTTATGACAAATAATTTGGATTATTTGGAATGGTTTCCGTAGCCTTAAAATTTATGCAACAACAGCCTGATGATGATTTTTTCTACATCTCTTTTATTGGAACATGCTCAAGAAATAATCGTTTATTCTGAACTCAGTTGGTTTCACCACTCACCAACTGCTGATTTTTTTTCTTTTGTTAGGATTTCATACCTGTTGTTTATTGCAATTTTCGCTTCAGTAAACTTGAAAATATCTAAGGGATTTTCCATCACAATCAGCGAATTTCTTTTGCAATAATGTCGTTTCACTAATTCATTGCAGATTCTTTTCTCTCAAGTTTTACATTGAAATTAGATTATTGTTTTATTTTTATTTTAGATTCCATCAACTCCAACGGATTCAAATATAACACCAAACGACAACGATATTTTATGGCTCAATGCCTTGTTCGGTCGTGTTTTATTCGACATGCACAAGTGTCCAGACATGATAAACGTGATTCAGGACAAAATTCAGAGGAAGCTGTCGAACATCAAACTACCTTATTTTATGGAGAGTTTGATGATATCGGAATTAGTGATCGGCCAAGGTGCGCCATTTATTCACAAAGCTACTAAGCCGACTGTCGATGCACGTGGATTATGGATTGATTTGGACATTTCGTATGATTGCGGTGTGACGATGACTGTGGAAACCAAGATTAATCTAATGAAGCTAACGAAGGCGGGCTCTGTCTCCAATAATTCCAATGACAGCGGAGGAAGTGATAAGCCGATGCCTGCCCGATCTCCCATGTTCGATAGTGATGTGGAGGACAGTCCAGAGACATCTACTGAGGATGAGGAGAGTATTCCGGTACCAGCTACTTCTTCTAGGGAATCAACGTGAGTTTAAAACCACGAAAGTACAAATTCAATGATAAATCCTGCAATGAAGGAAATGATGAAAAGAATTTTGATAAAAGGAAATAAATGACACAATTATATGTACCCTATTAAAAATTACTCCTGAAATTTTTAGTCGAAAATCTTGAAATTTTCAACAATTACTAAACCGTAAGTTACACATGAGGAGATCACGCCAAATCTGAAGCCCAAAAATCCGAGGTCGTCGATTTTCTTGTCTATTTTTTTCGGAAAAGTTGGGCATCAGATTAAATTTTAATTTTTTTTTCGATGAAATTCGTCTTTTATTCTTCATTAAATTTTTTTTTAATTTTAATTTTCATTGATTTTGTATTGAATTGTATGGCGAAAATTATAAAAATCTTTCTGGGAAATTGACAGAAAAACGGACTGAATGTATTTCTTTTGGCCTCTTTCAGAATTTCAGAATTTTTATTGATGATTCCGCAAATAACATTGATGATGCCCCTAAAAAATATATAAAATCAGATAAATAATTCCTAGTAGTAAAATCAATATCATATAGAAAATTTCTGGGAATTTTCAATAAAAAGTGTGATATTTGGATCGAAAAACAATGAAGAATTAAATAGGATTGAAGCATTATTCATCACGAATTGTGCTCAAGAGACATGTTTCGTGTCTAAGATTTTTGTATTTTTAGCGAAGAAGGAAAAAAATTGCAGCGTATTTATTGAGATTCGAGTTTTTCAATAATGTCAAACAGAGGTTGACTGATTTGACATGAAATTGGGAGTTCAATTTTACTCAGGGAATTATTTCATTCTGCATTCCATTTTGTCTCGGTTTTACCTTCAATTTTCAAAAATATCATCTTTTGACACTCTGACTTTAATAAGTACTCATTCTTTCATGAGATAATTGGATGATTAACAGCGATTTTTCGGTTATTCTCAGTAGTTTGCATCACTTCTGTTTCTCTCTTACACCAGTCTATCTAATGAGTTTCTAAAAAAAAGCTAATGAGTTTCCAAAAAATATCGAAAACTTTTCTGTAGTATATAAAATTCTGTGCAAAAAGATCCCCTCTCCATTTTCAAAATATTAAAATTTGCCGAACAATATGACAGTTTTGAAAAAGATGAAAGTGACTTGATAGTGAAAAAATAGTACATTAGAGTACAAGGGCACCAATTTCGTTTTCAACGAATGTGTAGTTTACAGGCCGAGCCGAAGGCCAGGTCTGTACACACATTTGTTGAAAACGAAATTTATTACCGAGTGCTCTATTATATTTTATGTCAAGTCGTGCAGAAGTCGAGTTTTGAGCAAGCTGCGCGAAGCGCAGCGTGCGATAAACTCAACTTATTGCACGACGCGACATAAAAAGAATTATGTCGCTTGCATAATAATCATCAAATATGGAATTCAATAATGTACTACTACGACTTAAGTCTCTATGTATTACGGCCCTTCCCTGCTTTAGAGTATATCTCCCTTCAAATGTATTAAATAAATATAAAATCAATAAAAGTATTCATCTCCAAGCGATGTAAATTAATCCAGGAATCAGGGATTTTGGAGAAATAAAACACTATGATCTAATTGTCAAGGATGCGACGTTTTGCTAAATATATTTTCGCTTCATCAGGCTCTTGACTCAATCAATATTTAGTCACGCTATTAGTTAGGATTCCCGTGTGGAAAATTTTCACTTGCATCGTAAAAACTTAAATACAAAAATATAAGCGATATATAGCAATCACTGAACGAAGTTCACCCGCCAAAAACTCACTGACAACATTGAGTCAACAGCCTGATGAAGCTAAAATATATTTAGCGAAACGTCGCATCCTTGACAATTAGATCATAGTGTTTTATTTCTCCAAAATCCCTCATTCCTGGATTAATAAAATCTAAAAATTTCAAAATTTCAAATATCCTTACTTGATATTTTATGTAGAAATCACTACAACAGAGCAATTGACTGACCCATTTGATCAATATTTCAAATCTGGATAAAAATAATTAGTACAGTTAATAATGCTTAGATTAACACTTTCCATTGCATTTCCAGACCAACACAGTCGTCCGGTCGAAAGTTTCTGAGCATGGTTGACAAATTGGCAGCGAATAAATACTTTCAGCATGTGAGTATCTAAAAATATTCCAATAAACACCAGGCATTCAATATCGAATGCCACATGTGTCCTCTCGAAGATGCTCAAGCGCTCTACTTTGTTTTTTATGTCCCTTCGTCGTGCGAGAATGAATAGAATCGTCTCGCCAGTTTAACTCCATCTGTTTCTAACTACTCCGCCAAAAAAATATTCTGAAAAAGTGATTTTAATGATTTCGGTGTCTTCTTTATAGGCTGCTGAGTTGTCATACATTCGTCGGGCCATGGAGGGTGTTTCTAATACCGAGATCCGGTTGATGGTCAGCGTGTCTAGCATTGAAGGATGTTTATCCATTAACATTCCACCCCCACCATCCGATCGCTTGTGGTACGGATTCAAACCCATTCCGAAAATCAATTTGGATGCAAGGCCAGCGGTTGGTGAGCGTGCAGTCAATATTGGATACGTAACTAATTGGATAAAGACGAAATTACTGAAGGAATTTGATAAAGTGGTTGTATTACCGAATATGGACGATCTTGTAATACCATTATGCCCAAATTTCCCGTACCTCCGTTGATTAAATTCCAGGGTAATTACGTGGGAGAGAGACGGAATGAAAATGAAGCACACTTTAACTTCAACACAACATTATTTTGATGAAATGAACTTTTACACACAATGGAGACTTCATTTTTTGACACATTGAATCTTTTGCATTAAAACTTTGCCGACAAATTGTTAATCTCACATTCTAATTACATGATTTACATTTAGAATTGTACTGAATTGAAATGTACCAACTCAATTATACATTGGGCCTTCGGAGTTCCACATCGTATAATTCGTACGTGTCAATTTTCAATTTTGTGTGAAATTCGAGAAAAATGAAATCCACTAATCCGGGCCAAAGTTTTATGGGTTTTGTATTGAACTTTCCACAGTAAATTACAATTTACTAGGATTCAACAGGTAAATTTTGCAATTGGAATGTGGGGATAACTTTTTCTGCAGACAAGGTAATAATACAAATCATTACATGTGTCAGAAATTGAAGGGGTTCCATTGGGTCGGTGTTGAAGTAAGCCGAAAATGATTCAACAAACTCATTCTGCAGTAGTGATGAGAGGAGATAAGTTGTAAAATTAATGGGAATATTATTTTGAAAATATGTTGGAAATTCAGAGGTTTAGGATTTACGATGAAACCTTTTTTTTCGAGTTTGAAATCCTCTACAAAAAGTTTCATTTATGTATTTCAATAAACCTCTTTATTAGAGAGACGCTCGGAACATTCCATGTCAACTCAGCTACTTTGCGTATTTTGATAGCTAACTTCCGCCTTGAAAACTGTTGCAATTTTTGCATACTTTTATTATGCATCGAAATTGTCTGTTCAACGGCATATGGTTTTTAAACATAAAATCGATATTCTCAATATGAAGAGATGGGAACGCGAAAATCCGGTAATTTTTTACATGCAGTTATTCACTTGTAAAATTACAGTTTTCTGGTCACTCGTTCGTGATGCAAATTGATCGTAATTTTTTTGAATTGTCTGTGATTGCCTCCCATCGTCATTTGTAGCACTAGTCATTTTTTAAAATTTGATCTCTCTTCATTCATTTCTTCAGAAATAGGAATGTGAATTTGAGGGAATTTATATTGATTGGGAGTTGTAAGAAATTACTTGAAAAGTCACATAGTTTTTTATTTCTCATGGATTTGTTAATGTTTAAATCGGAGACGAACATTCTACGAAATTTTCATTTGATAAAACGTTTCCTTAATCTTTGTGGTTTATACAACTATGCAACGATTTAAAATGATAATCATGTCACCTCTGGGTGAAATACGTAAACTATGTAGAGATGCAAATGTTTCACGTGACCCGTCATTTGTTAGTCCTGTGTCCGTCATTGATGAGGCGTATATAACGGCGGTCATAATTCTCCCAGTCATTTTTTAACGACAGCCATTTTCCATCTGTATAGACGGAATTAAATTTTCTTCTTTGTCAATTTTTATTTCAATTCATTTCGTATTAGCCTAATGCGAAAATGTATTTAAATTTCATCTATATTTTTGGTTTCATATGTATACCCTCTCGGGTTTTTACATTTTGTTCCCTTCCCTATCTGCGTTACCATGGGCCGACTTACTTTATCCCCAACTGCACCCCATTCGGGTTTGGACTGGCAGGGAAACCACGGAAAACCTCAGTCGTGCAGCCGGCCGATAATGCAGGGATTGCACTGTGTCCATTGGTCACACTGACTCAATGGGCACAGTGGTTCTCTACATTCGTGCCTAGCGACTGTAGTCCCACGCGGTTAGGTGTGCCTAAGCGGACACCCATCCAAGTACTGCTCAGACTGAACGCTGCTTAGCTTGGATGACCGCCAGAGCCACACACTTCCCGCGTGGCCACTACAGCCACTTATTAGTCTAATGCATATATTGAAATAAAAATATCAGTCATTCTTTTACCATATTGACGAAACCATTTTTTTTAAATTTATGACCATTGCAAATTAAAAAATATTTATGACCATCATTATACATCTATATAGATTGTTTGACAACAATT
Source organism: Diachasma alloeum (assembly GCF_001412515.2). Lineage (NCBI taxonomy): Eukaryota > Metazoa > Arthropoda > Insecta > Hymenoptera > Braconidae > Diachasma > Diachasma alloeum. The sequence goes on from NW_021680347.1 coordinate 1,938,394, forward strand.
TAATTCCAAATTATTTTTTAGCATCATTTGAAATGAGAAAATTAGCGCGCCATATATATGACCGTCATCGTTCAGGATCTCAAAAAATACGGTTATTTTGCGTCTCTGAAACCATGATAACTGATGTCTATGGATTGAGAATGTTACTGCATTGAATGAACAAAAATCAACTGCCCTATCTAAATAAAAATCGAAGTCAACATTTCTTTCTATTATCTCTGCGACAAAAGTGTTAATAATTACCACGTGGTCAGTGACGTGTAATTTACACCCAAAAAGACGGTAAATTGACCGGTCACCTTCTTCCACTGCAAATCCACGAAGAGGTGGCTGGGTGTGTGAATTTTCAAATTGTCTTCTCCTACCACTTGACCCTTAAATTGACCTCAATGCTCGTTAATAGCCAAAAAGCCGCGTATGTTTTATCACAGGATAATTCTGTAGCGAAGTGGTAACCTAGGATAAGTGAAATTTTTTTGAAAATGTTTCTATTGTTTGAATCGAAAATTCTCTCAAACGTGGTCAAGTTTTTTAACTCTCCTGAAAAAGTTCCACTTTTGCACTTCTCCTAGTTTACCACTTCGCTACAGAATTCACGATGTGTTTACGAAATTCTTGAAGACTTTCAACATTTCTGGAATTAAGTGGAATGAGATTGGTTCTACGAAATTGTCATACCAAAAGAGAATATTTTATGGATGAGAGAATGTGAACGAAAATAACACTCAATAATGTGGAGTACACGCAACTCATTTGCTCACATTATCTATTAAATCAAAGACAAAATTTATATTGAAATCAAATCACGTATTTTCTTATTCCACTTAATCGCAAATTACTTGATTATGACAATTGTTCATTTCGTATTTTTCTTTTCATGTGATATTTTTGCTAAATGTTACCGTTCTATCGAAGGTATAATCATGTGTAGATGATAGCCGTATTGTGATGTCCAGTAATTTTATTATCTATTCAATGATAAACATTGAAAGTTTGCAGCGAATACTTAAGTGAATTTCGATTAATGAAATGAAGTTATTTCATATTTTTTCTATTTTGAATATTTTAATTTGTCAGTTGAATTTATTTTGTACTTTATTCGACCACTGTTCATTTAGTAATAAAACATACTTCATAAATGGGCAGCAGCTTTATGTATTAAATGGTAGAAGTGCGTGAATCTTTTGCTGGACCAAAATCAATGAGTGGGGATCAGTGAAGAAGCAATAAATTACGAAAGCCAAAGGGAATAGGAAAAAAGCTTACATTTGGAAGGAAATTTTTTAAAAAGTTACATATTACATTAGTGCGGCGAAGTTAATGGTGATAAATGACTTGGACGATGTGACTCTTGAGTATTTTCGCTTTTGTATGATGATTATGGGGATGTGAAATGTTAATGTAAAATAATACTACTACTTCCCTTATGAACGAGATAACATAACGGGCAATTGTAATTTAAAGACAAAAAGTAGCTGTTTTCTACGTCATTTCTCGCCTTCTTCATGCGTGTTTTTCATGTATTTGTTATGAAGAAAAAAAGGAACAATAAAATATTATATATATTTGTTGATGAATATGTATGGGAGTGTCTTGTGGGATACATTAGCAAAACAAATCATTTACGGAAGTACCCATTTTATTAATTATTTAGGGAATTATTTTGTTGAATAATTTCAATTCGTTTTTGTAATAGTCAAATTCAAATTATTACAGAAAATCATAATTTTTCACTCGAAATACAATATTTTTATTCTGCATATATTTGCCTCAGATATAATAAATTTGAGGGAAAAATATCAAAAGATCTGCATCGAAACTGAATTTTCTCTATAAGGAAATAACAAAAATAATTTTCTTGCTCAAAGAAAGGAAAATATTGTCTATAGAAAATATCTGTGACATTGTGCCTTAAAGATACTCATCTATAATCCATTCCTTAATTACTACAGAGGAAAGAAGCAAACAATTTCCCATCAAATACATCTCTTTTATTGTACAAAGCTCTCTCGATCATAAATTCATCTTTCAAACATCTTAAAAACAATTAATATCACAGTTTGGAGATCGAAATCTTATCATCAAGTTAATTTCTCGTTATGTACAATCAACAAAAATATATCATCTATATACACTCTCTTTACATGTTTCCAAATAAACTCAATCGATATTATTGTTTACGATAAAATTAACTCCTGAGGAGACAGGGTGCGCTCTGCAATTCTCTGACAGCCTCAGCCCAGGCTTCAAGCCTGGGGGCACAAGCCAGCGTCAGATCGCCCAGCCTCTTCTTCGCCATTATCACAAATTCTCCATGACCATGACGAGCATCACAGGCCTTGGACACACGCACCCTGATCTCCCTCTCGACTCCGAGATCACCAGAGTCTACTTCGTTTTCCTGTAATCAGAGAATAAAAAAATCCAAGCATTAATTTTCTACCAACGACAAAAAATAATAAAACAATTTTCTTTCCTTTTCAATTAATATTAATACTAATATTTAAAAAAAACAGCTCTCCATTCTTAATTCGAAAAAAATGAGGCAGAATGGATTTAATTTTTTCGATTTCTTTTTTCAACAGTTAATGATCTTTTAATGATATAATACACTTGAAGAACTATCCACCGCCACCCTTGTGATAGAGTCTAGTTTTTGTAAATATTTTAATGAGCTTTTGATGAAAATCTACCTCATTCTCCTCGATCCGCCTGAGTGTCTTAGTAACTCTGAGGACAAGTTCAGCAGCATCAAGATCCTGTCGTCTCTCAACAGCACTAACTGTACCCCTAGCAACGAGATCACTCTTGCAATAAGTCTCAGCTAATTCCTCCTTAGTGCATGGTCTACACTCATCCTCCTCATCCCTCCTGACTATTTTTCCATTCTCATCAACTGACTCGAGTTCAAGATCATAACGTAGTTTAACTGTGGTATGACCGGGCGTGGGCTCATCCGCCTCCACGTATAGGGCGGCAAGCTGTCCCCTCGAGTGAAAGCAACGATGTAGTGCCTCGTGTTCACCATCTCCTGGCGCATAAACCGGTCTCAATGTGCCTTTACCCTCGAGGTAAACTCTAGCTGGGCCTGTTACTTTGATACAGCCACGAAAACTCCTGCCGTCACCACCACCAGACAGTACCACCCTCAGTGCACCCCGGGGGTAACGCCAGGACACTGTACCACGTGAACATCGTAAATAAACTGGACGAACTTCTCTACCACCACCACCACTGCAAAATAAATATTCATCTTCTGTTACAAAAGGAAGAGAAAATAATTTTGTTGGCATGCAAATTGAACATTTCTTTCATTTTTTGTTCTTTCAATCTAATTGTCTGACTTTAAAAATCCAATTAGCAGTAAAAAAATAGACGAGTTGTTAGGACACTTTCAATAAATGATGTTGAAAATTTTCAACAGAATAGGTTTCAAGATATTTCTCAAAATACTTCTTATGTAGAATATTGTATGAACTCCCTGATGAATCAAACACAGAGTTAACTCTAGGTTCATGGAAATTTTCCAGAGTTTCTCTCTTTCTGCGCTGGATTTTTTGAATAAACCAAGAATTTATCCAGAGTTAACTCTGGGTTTGATCTATCAGGGGTACAAGGAAAGAATTCGGAACCGTCTTCTAAATTGACCAATCTCAAACATATTCCCAAAGCAATTTTTACCAGACATTCGATTTTATCTCTTGCTGAATAAATAATTGTTTCAATTTTCAATCCTCATTGTCTCCCCCTGACAATTTTTTAATTCATCCTCAGGCTCACACAGCACCTTCCGCAGTGCAGTCTTATTTCGACACGGTATAACACGACAATGATCAGTGTGACGCATCGCACACCTCAAGGATAATAATATTTTGTAGTAATCAATGACAAGATTTAGTATAGAAGGATAAATTTATCCGTAAAAAATCCAAGTTCCAAGTGGGTTGGAAGGGGCGGAGGGGGATAGAGAGATGAGAAATAAAGAAGTGCAGGGCGACAGGGAGGGCCGTTTCCCTTTGTCATATAAGGGGGGCATGAACCGGTTTCAAAGTCACTACGACCGGTTCACATTTTGATAAAAGTTTACTTTCCTCCTGGGGGCTATTAAATTATCGTGTCGCCTTTTGGTATATGTACGTGGTAAGTGCTCTCGCTTCTTTTAACGAGTGAGCGAGTACATAAACGAGACGTGAAACACAAATTTACGAATGAAAACGTGAGCCCCAGCAATTTACGATTGCACAAATCAATTGAGTACGACAGTTTTTTTTCTTCATTTATCTCGACAGATTTTTATGCCATAAAGAGAGTTGATTGACTCGATGTTCTCATTTTGGGGACGGATAGAAGGAACGGCAATCAATCGTGTTTTTCCCTCGTTAAATTGCTCCTTATTTACGATCGTGTTGAATGATTGAAAAAATCTTTATCCTCCCTAATTTTGTGTCCAAGGTATTTTGATACATTTCTGCTCGCGATTTTATTTCATTCTTCAATACAAGTGAAATTGGATAGACCTGGAATTTCCTCCGCCATTGCAGAAATACTTTTTTTCCATCTCCCAACAAGGAATTCCATGATTGGTGAGTTTCAATGCCATACACGGTCAACTTGAAAGTGAAATAACAAAAAAAAAGGGGGAACTGGAGAAAACTGGCCCAACATTTTTGTTGGAAATAAGGAGTCCTCTGGAAAGTTCGATTTAAAGAGCCCATACAAATTTCAATGTATTTTGTAACCCCGTTCTGTTCCACTTCCCATTATCCTGAAATTACAATACCCCTTGTATTCATTTCTTGATTTTTCATCTCTACTCCGAATAGAAGAGTGAAAGGCAAACTTTGTTGTTCAGAAAATGAGAGATGTCTGGAAATGGAGCAACAGTTGGGATCTTTATTAAATCTCCATTCTTGGTAATGTCGGATTATTTCCGCGGTGTAATTAAGTTGAATGGAAGAAATCTCGTTTAGTCCCGCGGATGTAAACACAGGTTGTAGAATCATTTTGACATGAGTTCGTGAAAGAACAGGAGAAAGTTTCCCTGACAAAAGGAAAGTAATTCTAAAGACTCAATCCGAATGATAAATGTAATACGTTGAAGATTGAATCAGAGATGAACAAATGGTTACTGAGAAGTGATAACCTGACAGAGTGGCTATAATTCCTACAAATTATGTCAAAAAATCCCGACGGCAATTGAAACATAAATACCGATCAAGAAAGACAAATTGGAGCAAACAGATTTGAAACAATGAAAATCAATTAGAGATAATTATAAATTGACAAGTGAATACAAACCTTCCACTCCAATCACACTGGTCAGTAGGTAAACTGGGCTGCACATGAGTAGGTGCAGAATCCACTCCCAATCCAAATATCACCACTAAGATAACCAGAAACCCCCCACACCACATGATCATCTGCATGTTGTCCTAAAAAATCTTCTCAACGGAATCTTTCAATCCCCCAATCACTTCATCCTAATGAATGACGATGATCGTTTCCAGAGAAGATTTACTACAGTCGCAATAAGCCGTCCTCTTCGAGGTCAAACTGAGTCCTTGAGTAGACACAACAGCAGATCAATTCCGCTAACTGAAGTGAATTCCAAAAGCGTAAACAGTCAACACAAGCGCACACGTATGAATCCCCGCTATTGATTCATGAACACCAATAATCCAGGAATTATTGAACTACTTGTTTGTCCCGCGAGGTTCACCAAATCGTAATGACTGGTTCGACTTAATCGCGATTGTGCGGAATTGGAGCACAGGAGTTGCACTTTGTGGGACACTCCACAGACATTTCGTACCCAGTCGACTTTGAGGTGGGAATCGAACTGGCGCAGGGACAGCGGAGCGTTCACCCAGTGGTTGCAGGGCACCGAGAGAGTGGTCGAGGTGGTGGGGATGAAATTTTATAGTGGGGAGAGGTTTCTGGATTCTACACGACTGCGGTAAAAGTATTGACCTGACAAACTCATCTAGTTATTTTATCCTTACATTCCCGTGCGTTTTTAACACCATTTTGACTTGTTATTATTAACTTCTGATTTTTTTCGTTGAGAAATAATTTTTAGTCCCGAGCAAAAATTTGTTTTGTGGGGCTTTTGGGGCGATGGTGGCGGATGCTGGAGCAGTAGTTCTGCGGTGATCGTGTATCAGAGTCCGGAATAGTGTACTTGCGTCATTCTCGTACTGTTGAGTTGTACTATCCAAATCTACTGCACATGTGCGATGGAACGGCGAGCAAAACTCGGTTTAAATCGATGTGGCAGTTGATATCGGTTTATGAAGGAGTATTCGATACTTTTATTTGGGCTTGTGTCAATTCTCATTTGGATTTGTTTCGAAGAGGTAGTTCTGGCAGTGGATTGGGAGGGTCTCCGTGACGGTTATTCGAGACTCCCACATTGGAAGGTAGTGGGGGAGAGCAACAAGTTGGCCGGAGGCAACCTGACTGGGTTTGTGGAGAACACGCATGGGATGGGATGATTTTCCACACTAGTAGTTGAAGAATTCCAATTTATTGTTTAATTAATTCAAGATTGTATAACGATGCTATGACTCTGTCGAGGGCTACTGATCACTCCCGAAATCACGGCACCACTCTGAAATCAAGTGGTTTCGGCTCTCTAAAATCATTTTCGAAATCATCTCCGAAATCACTTCAAATCGTCTGAAATCAATGAAATTACCGAAATCAGTGGTGCACTGACGTAGTACGAACCCTGCAAGTAATTCGTGATTTTGAAATTGACACGTCTGCCAACGATGATAATAAAATGCCGTACTCACTGCCACAGTAAGATGGCAAAATGGACCGCTTTTCAACGTCATTATCTCAACATTGGCGCCGTGGAATCAAATGAATTCATTATTATTTGCCAGTTTTGATTTTCATAATTTGACACAACCCGTTTTGCCCCACCTCTATTATTTATTAACTTTATTTTTCAGAAATCACTGCTTTCGAATTAATAAAATCATTCGAAATCATGAAATCATCACCCGCGACGCTCGAAATCACCGAAATCATTTTTTCCGAAATCATTGTAATCAGCGCTAAAATCGACTTCATTTCGAAATCATGGTGTCACTCAATTATGGAGTGAGTAACCCCTTGGACTCTGTCGAAAATGTGAAAATTGATTGTTTGAGGAATTTGCCGAATGAATTCCACAGGAACTATTCTTTTGATTGATGGTCAGTCTTTCGACGGAAAAAATTGTCGTTTCGGTTGAGGATCTTTTAATTGATTCAAGTCACGTTTCAATTTTAAGCCCAGGCCTTCAAAAACTTTTTCCAACTCATAAATCAGACCAAACTCGCGTTAAGACCACCCGTTGCGAGCACCTTTCCTTACCTAGCGAAATTACGATTTCAACGACAAACTTCTCGCTCAATTCCCTGTTCTGACAACTTTCTAATTTAACTTCTGACTCCGGGTGGAGTCAGTAAAAAATTATTCACTCGGGGAAGAAAGAATTGCCGACGAATATGGGGCGAGTCACTCAGAGCGTGACCACGTGGTTTGCGATAGTGTCTGGCCTGCATAAGTCCGAGTATGAATGTCTCAAAGAGTGGATGCAAAAATGAATCGTAAGCTACGAATATAGAATTCTCGGTAATGTTTTTGATTTTATTGTATTTGAATGGCTTTATATGGCATAACTCCAGAGCTCATAACATCGTCTCAAATGTCGGTGTTTCTTGGTATAGACCAACGCAGCTGTGCCAGCTTGAGAGTAGTACGTCCTTCTTCAACAACCTCGAGTCCATTTTCAGTCACATTTGCCGACCATTTCAGCGAGTGACTGTATGAGACATTTTTTCCTGCAATAAAATTAATGGAATTAGGGGATTTAATTAACTCGCTAAAACTGTTTCGTTGAATCGTGAAAAAATTATAATGAGTCATTGGCTGGGAGAGCAACTAAAACGTAACGAAACGTTCAGTACTTTTCTCATTTCCAGGAAATAAAAATGCGTTGAAGTACATCGTGAGCAATTGCGTATAAAAATAATATTAATTAGGGGAGAGTGGGGCAAAATGAAACAGTCGAAGGTACGACTGTTGAACTTTTTTTATTATTGGGAGTACTGATCAGAAAAATAATTTTTCATTCAGTAGAATGGAAAATTGTTGCAATGTTTTGACGGGAGATTTTGTTAATGAATGAATTGAAAAGAAAATGAAACAATAAAATTCAAAATCCAGAGGAAGGCCCAGGGAAAAACCCAGATTGGGAAAAAGGAAAATGTGATACTTAATTTCAGTCGAATGGAAAAAAAAGTGTAATATGCTATTTATTTTGCTATTTCATTTTGCTCCACCCTCCTCTATTTAAGCAGACTAGATTCCATAAAATGAAATATATTTCATAGTCCAGTATCAAATAGTATAGTGCCCAGTAATATAGTTTAGTATTTAGAATGTGACTTTTTTTGCAAAAGGAATAGAAAATTTCAAGTAAAGAGTTTAATTTGATTCGAATGCGATGTTTTCCCTGGGGTAACAACGAATAACATCCTAAAGGAAAAATGGTATAAAAGATAATGAGATTATCGAATAGTAACGATAAATAGCCCAGAGTCCAATATGAAGGACGGTCCAGATGCGTCTTCATAGGAGGAATTCATTAAATAGTATATGTCGATACAAGTGCAACGGGTTTTTGTCAGTGATGTTACGTTCAACGAGTGACAAATTGTGCCTTAGGAGCAAACCAAAAGGCACTTTTCGGCGTGAGGTGAAAGTAGCTGCAGTGATGAAAAAATTCATTAAATTAAAATTTCCAGAGTTATTGCATTTCCTCCAGAATTCCGATAATCATGTGGAGAGATTTTTCACGCTTAAAATACTGGGATATAACTGAGATGGCTTTGTTCGGAGAGGTGCTGGCGTACTTTAGCGTAAACATCCTCTCAGCAATCGATCCGTTGGCAACGCAGATCTCGATGTAATTTAAACAAATGACGAACCTGAATTTGAGGTCTCCATAAGGAACGGGACCGTGGACAGTCTGCCCTGGGCCGTGGGCAAGAGCACTCTTCCGACTGAGATATAATTATTCAAATACTAGATTGTTTGCATTTTTAATGACGACTCTGTAAAGAAGGCGATCCTACAATATATAGACAAATATCCACTCTTTGGAAAAGTTATTTGGGGAGTGAATTTATTGAGTTTATACCCTTTCAATTGAAATACTTCCTACAATCACTCATTCCACAGTTGATATTATTATTAATGAAATGAGGCAATTCTCTTGTTAATTATTCATTTGTCATTCACAACTTGCAAGAAAATACAAATTTGAAATGAATTGAAACATGACGGGATTCTCAGTACTAATTTTGTCCGAGACACTCATTTTCTTCTTACTTGACCCGAAGACATCTGACGTCATTCAGTCTCGACGGAATATAAAATGTCCGTGATAAATAGCCATAGTTTGAAACGATTGACCGGGATGCGAGAGCCGCGGTACAATTGGACTAAATTACATGAAATGATGAGCACGCGCCGTTGGTGCCTCTTCAGAAAGCAATTGGTTCTCTCAATATACCATCCCTGCCGCCTCTCCGACCATTTAATTTATTTACAGCCGGGATAAAATTTAAATAGGAGCGAGAGGCTGAAGTCTAAAGAGGAGAGTAAATTTTGTATTCACCGAATGATGGAGGGGAAAAAAAGGGATGAATTCTCTCTCGTGGTTCGTGATTACGCGTGCATAATACATTCAGGGCTCGGCGGGTGCCGGGGGCCACGTGTCCACGTGAGTATAAAACGGACACGTATATAGCAATGGATGAGCGTTTCATCCTGAGGGGATTCGCTGCCACTTATCGGGGTAATACTTACAATTACGAAAAAATTCCGAGTTCCAAATGCGAAACCCTCGCACTCAATGCTAGCCTCTGGGCGAAGTTGGAAATTTTTACGAGCGCCTTAGTCATTTACAAAGGCGACCTGGGATTAATGTTAACGATGCAAATGAAGCCGAATGTGTGGGGGTATTTGCAGGGATGGTGAATCACTGATTTTTAACAATAAAATTTTTACTCGAACCATGAAAATTAACACAAAATTTGAATTTTTTTACCTCCATATTCTTTATATAGAATACTTTAGTACGGCTAATTCACCTATCATACACAAGTGCTTTCATTTTTTCACACATTCATGTTTTGCATTGAGATTTTGTTTACAGAAATTTTACTCCTCACATTGTAATTACCCGATATGTGTATTAATTCTACAAAATTGACAGGTATCAACCTAATTGTGCGATTTGCATTTCACATTGTATAATTCAAACTTGTAAATTATCAATTTCTTGCGTGCGGTTCGAAGTACGTTACATGTGAAAACGAAGTATTAATTCTATGGCCCGATTGTATCAAGCCCAGTTAAGGGGAAACGAAACCCCTGTGTTTATTTGAATTTTTAGAATTGTGTTTTCTCCTACAATTATACTTTATATCTATATGAAATTACTTTCTCGATTCGATCATTGCATTGTTGGGTCAATGAAGTAGTTTCATAAATCAAAAATAATAATGGCAGGAAAAAACCCAATTTTAAAAGTTCATATAGACACAGGGGTTCCGTTTCACCTTAAGAAAATCCTTAGTTAAGTATCTATAGTCCGTACGCTAGGGGTCGAAAGGTATTCACTGAAAGGTCGACGCGCCGACTTTGGCTTTTTTGTTTTTTGAATCATAGAATCCGAATTTGTTTGTTGGACTTCAGCAAACTCATGCACTCAAAAGTGCTAAACAATTTAATTGTTGAAATGCGCATAACTTCCGAACTGTAATCACCACAACAAAAAAAAGTCTGCATGGAAAATACTCATCTCGTGAAGATGAATAAATTGGTTTTTGACTAATCTTGATATCTCAAACAACAATGGAGCTACCGCTTTTTGTTTATCCGGGAGTTGAGCGACGTGCGGAGAACGATGTAGTCCATACGCTAACTATGGTTTTGCTTTAAAATTTTCCTAATTCAGGAGTGTAGAACACAAAAATGTTGCTTATTTTGCCGTCTAGTTGGACAAACACATTGTTATAAACAATTTAATCGTTTCAATTTGCATAACTAGGGAACTGTCAGCCCTAATACTCGTCTCGTCAAGACAAATCCATTGGTTTTTGTCTCATTATGATATCTCAAATCGCATTAGTTTCCCATAACATAGAATCACAGATTAGGGCAATGCAATACAAACTTGTATATCACGAATTTCGTTTCATGTGATGTACGCCGCGGGTCGTTTTTCTTTAATTAGAATTGACTGATTAACCGGAAAATTGGAAAAAAAATGACTTTGTCAATTGAAGTGTCTAAAAAATTATAGTAGTTTTTAGAACAACATATTTCCCAAAATTCCTAAAGAAAACTAATTTCGGACAGATGAATTATTTTTTCCCATGTTACATGAAATTGCCCATGACGCGACGTTGCCGGAAACTCGCTAAACGCGCCCGGGCAGTGTAGAGTGAATTCGGCAACGCTAAAGCCTAAATAAAACGGTGGGGAATTCCCGCGGAGGTAACTAAATCACAGAGTGACACTTGGTGACCAGACTAGGGTAAAACACCAGCTTTATTCGAGAAAACAACATTCAATTCATTACCCAATCTAATCATCTCCTACTAGGTACGAATTTCTCGACTGGAGATTATATTAGGTTAAAAAGAATAAAACTTTTCCATCATTGTGGTGAATACATGTGACTTGACGCCAAGGACTGTTTTATTTGATTCAAGTAAATGTATCTCAAGAAGAAATGATTGATATTCACCGTAAGATCTTATTTATTTGAAATTGATTCAAGTATATGATACTTGTTCCAAGAAAGAAATATTTCAATCCACGAAATTTTGTCTATCAGTGTACGGGCCGGTTGCATCAAGTCTTGTTGGCCTAATAAATCAGAGAAAATTTATGTCTGGAGCAAATTTATTCCACAGTTAGAGAATTTTTCATTGACTCATTCGGACGCGAATATTGATTGAATACTTCACAATTAGTAGATTTTTATTCATCAGGTATTTGCCTGAATCTCATTAATTTCAATTCCTGGAATGAAGACAAGAAAGCTTCTCACAAGTAAAGGAGGTGGCAAGTTGAGCTGATATATAATACATTGTATTGTTTTCCGAAGAAGATAAACCTCGCATTAAACTAAATTAACGATTTTTCTCAGAATAAATACGCAACTGATTCGATCACTTAATGACCTCTCCAGATACGTATTGTGCTATCACAGTTCATTTCATTTGTATCCAAAATAAGTTGTAATTGCAATAAAATACAGCATTTTTTAAAAATCTCATCTGAGGTACTTCGGTATTTTCATCCGGAATTCCAAAATTTTGAATGGCTATGAAAAAATGGCTTACGATACAAAATAACTCGACAGCAAAAGAATTTTACAAGGGCTATTATGGCAAAACGCGATCTGACGTTGAAAAAGTGAATATTTTCTAGTAAATTGGGTGGTGCCAGATGGTATGACCGTTGTGGTCTTTTACCTACCCGTCCCAGTACCTACGCGGTACCCCAGCCTAATTCCCTACCCGCACTTGCCTCTAAGCTAACTTATATCTACCTCCACATAACTAACTCCACGTGCACTGGGTTCGCTTTCCGGCGATGAAAAAATCTTTCATCATCGGGACTCGAACCTGCGCTACTGGGACGCTTTGGTTTATAGGGCTAGCACGCTGACGACGAGCCCAAAGACGTCCTCAGAAATATTTTCTAGTATTATATAAATATGGTTTAAATACAAAAAATGGGATTTTTTTAAATTCATCAATTGATAATTATCGATAACAAATAGGATTATTTTGTTGCAGTGAAATGGATTTTGTGATACCCCTTAGTTAATGTCATATAATTTTGTCCAATTTCAATATTTGAAGTTCATTGAATAAATAAAATATGTAACAGAATTCGAGTTTAGCCTTGATCTCTCCCAAACAATTTTCTACTTTCTATTTTCATTTCTGTGGGAAATGAAAAATCAATTGACTAAAAACGATGAAATAAATTGAATTAATCACCACGAAATTGCAATCATCTCGTTACTGAAAATAATCACAGATAGATCAGCTAGCAATATTGACCATGAAATCATCAAAACTTCCGTGTGAAGCCACGGTTAGTCGATCGTTTTCTAAATAAACGTTAACATTTTCGCGATGGGGCGGAACAGTCTCACGCCAAGTAGAGGTGAAGAATCTCTCTCACTCCTGCTCTCTTCTAGCAAGGAGAAAAAAATGGTCTTAAGACAGTTAATCGGTTCCCTGGACAAAGAGATTTTTTCATTACCAGTTTCTCAGATTTGAAATTGAAACCCTGAGAGCGACCTCGAGTGGAGTCAAACCAGCCGAGATAATTCAATTAATTAGCATTTTTCTTGGAGTTTATTGCAAATTCCCAGGGATGGTTAGCTCTGATAAATTTGTGAATTAAGGGCATTTACACGCAACTGGCGGAATACGATGCAAATCAATTTATGAATATGTTTATAGAGGAGAGGGGACTCACGCTTCGTCCTGGAAGGTTTGCTGGTCAACGTGACCTGGTGTGCACTCGACTGGACGCTGATTGTAGTTGGTGATTCCGAGGGACTTCATGCCACTTCTATATTGCTCGAGGGTAATTGTACCACTGCCAGATGGATTCATACTTTGAAATAAGCTGCCGATGTGTCTACAATTGAAGGATTGAGGATGAACTTGCGAAGTACCAATAAATGATAGTGATAATGATTTATTTTCACTATATGACTTTACACCTTTTACAGAGTACCAATAAATATTTCTTCTGAATAGGGAGCGCAATTTCAGAAAAAAATACAGACTCAAGGTTTTTGCATCTTAAATGTGTCCATAAAATTTCAAAGAATCCAATCGGAATTTTTTTAATTGGGCATGTCTTTTTCAGAACTATTATTTTTCAATAGCAAATACAACGTAAAAAAATAGTTGTAAATCCAGCTGTAATTTTTAGGGCGTTTGTCCTTAACTCAAGTTGCCCTAACATGAGAATTTTCGCCCTAAAATCTGAAGGCAAAACTCTAAATTCAGGGTCTAAAATGTACTAAATCTTGATAAGGGCCATTTCAGTAAAAATAAATTTCCACTTTTGATTTTTGGGGTCATTACAATTAGAACTTCTCATCTGACTTTCCGCATCATGTTAAAATCTATGAATAACATTTGTTTTTCGAGTTTTTTTTTTACGGAATTTGTAATGGCTATCGCCCGGGGCCTGTAACCAAGTATAATATTTACATTTTATGGACCTAATAGTTGATGCAGAAATAAAGAGTTTAGTTGTGTGTTCATTTTTCTGGATGACGATCGAGAAATTGAAGATAATTTTTACAAGATTGAGTCCATGATGAGATGGTACAGTATAAAGCGATGGTATGAAGGGTGAAGAGTTACAGAATTTCACCATTTGTGGACGTCCGTCTGAAAAGGAGCCACTTTGTCGATATGGTGTTATGTATACTCTGATAATATTGATAGCATTCCGCACATTTTGAGCCCAAAATGATCTTCATAGGGTCAAAAATGAGAAGATGGGAAAAATAATTTAACATTGGTGCAAATGGGAGTTGCTGGCACAAAAATGTGAATATCTCGGAAACTAGAATCGACAAAGTGGCCCCTTTTCATGTGGACGCACACATTTATTGTTGGAGGTGAACAAGGCCTCCCCAGACAGCAAAAACGAATGTCTCAATTTCACACACCTTTTGTAGACAACTTTCAGACACTAAAAAATGTCAGAATAAAATGAAAATTTGTCTGAATTTCAGACGAACAGGTGCCCAAACATCTTAATTCATGTTTGAAATTCAGACAAATTTCCATCTTATTCAGACGTTTTTTACTGTCTAAAAAATGTCTACAAAAGGTGTGTGAAATTCAATCATTCGTTTTTGGTGTGCAGGAGTCAAAGCCCAGATTCTCCTTTCGGATGATTTTGAAACTCTCAAATATAGTATGATGAAGGTATTTGTAACGAGACCTGATCTTAAGATTGAATTTGTGGCGGAGGTTTCGAATATGATTTAGTTTGCTAAGAGCAAAACTCGTCAGTTTTTTGGAGTTTTTTTAGGGGAAAAAAAGAATGTTCCGCTGGAAGATAAAACTTTTTTTGTGTGTATAAAAACGGTTTTGAGAGAAAAAGTTCTAGAATTTTTGTTTATTGATTCCTCAGAAAATAGCTATTAAAAAGTCAAAGAATTTGTTCTAATGATCAAAGCAATTGTGATGCATCTAAGGTCATGTGATACAATTTCATTCACCACTGCTATACCGGAACTCGATATGTCTTGGAAAGGTGATTTTCAGAGCCAGTTGGATTTTTTATTATTCATCTGTTTTTTTATGAATTCGTCACAAGCAAGCGTGTGGCTGGTCATCATCCAAGGGCTTTCAGCTAAATATTTAAATGTTCTTTATAAACAGTTCTGGTGGGTCAAAATAAGAAGAATTAAACACATTGAGTCAACTGTCAGAAACATATAACTTCAATACGGAAAAGTATTCAGATGTTCTACATTGTTGAAAATGAGATGAGAGCACTACATTTCGTAAGAAGTGATGTTAAAAATGAAGAACTATGCCCCCCCCCCCTTCGAATCCAGATTTCTATATTTAATTCAAGATATTTTGAACTCATCATTGGGTTCTATTGAGCTGTACAAAAACACGATGGTTAGGGTACATCAAGTTATATTGCAGTCAGCAGGTGATTGATTATTCTGAGTATACACAGAAATAAAGAAATCAGCCATGCATTTCCTCTCTGAGTAAGATCAACATATCATTCTCAAAATAAAAAAAAAATATTTATGAGAAATTGAAGAAAAATTAGATAAATTGGGTTCGATGGATAAAACAAAACTCTCAATCACTATAATCATAAAAATTATTGAATCTCCAAGAATAGAAACAAAATTATGCACAGCATCAATTTGCTTCGATTGTCAGAGAATCGCGAAATGACTCTTGGTATAATGGAATCCGTTGAGTTCTGGTCGCCAGTGAATTGACCGGTGAGGGCACGAACGGAAAGGAGGAGTCGAAGACCCGAGAGAGACAATTTGTTGGCGGGTCCTGGGTCTTGATTATAGGTATACCAACGCTTCCAAGGAAGGAACGTGTAGGAGTCAGCCTTTGGATTTCTCAACAAAGGCTTACTCGTGCTAATACAAGTAGACAACGATCATGTGAACATTTTTATTCTCCCATGATATTTTGGATACGTTTCCGGTTGATTAGTTTAGGACAAAATGGAGCCAATGAGATAATTTAACCTCTCATTGGCTTTTTATTTCATTTTTTTGTGAGTGATGATAGAGTGTGAGATTTGTTGTGGTTATTTTTACTGTTATTGCTCCAGCCACTAGAGTAAATTCAGGTGTACACTGTAATCCATGGGGGAGTGCAACGAGACAAAATGACGGGCGGCTCTTAAAGTTTCAAATTATTGGACATTCTCAACCGCCAGTTTATATTTTCGCTTACAATTTCTTCAATTTCGTTTGTCACGAGCCTTGTGGCCTCATCTGGGAAAATTAAAGTCCCCTAAAGAACACGACTCAGAAATGAAGGGAAGAGAAACGATAAGGCTACAAACGACAAATTGTAATGGAGCTTGTAACCATCACTTTGGCCAAGTCTTCATTTTTTATTTCTCGGTGTTTTGAGGGGGAGGGGGAGGAGAGTGCCAATGACGGACAATTTACGAGTTATTTTTCCATTTGCTGATGGAAGTTAGCTTTACCGGCTGGTGAAGAGCAACGGTGGCTCATCCATGTCTGATTTGAAGAGCATGCACTTGTTGAGGAGAGTGTCCAGGTACTCGATTGGATCATCTGGCTCGTCTACCAGCAAATGGCCTATTAAGAAATTGAAGAGTTCGTATATCTTGTGATCGGTGAGGTAACGCTCTGCTTGCTCGTGTGTGCCTGATTGATGCTAGGAATAAAGCAAACGATCTAGTTGATGAAGCTGTTCAATTGTCTGGGGTTAGTAGTTTATTCAATGAGACATTATAATTCAGTAGCGAAGTGGTAAATAGAGATGTCAATTTTGACTATTGACCACTTTTCAATCAATATCTCGGAATCTAAGGAAGATAGAAAAATTTTTATTATAACATTTTTTGAGGAACTGATTGAGTGCTACAACAAATGTAGTTACGAAAATTCCGCTATCTCCCTTAGATTCGGAAATATTCCTCAAAAACTCAACTGGGAGATAAGTCAACTTATCTCCGTTTACCACTTCACTACTGAATTTATTTCGGTTTAGTAGATTTCGCAACATAACCGTACAGAAGAATTTTCAATTCCTCAGTATCACCTAACCTAGTGGTATAACTTGGATTAATCAAACCTAATTTTGTAGTGTAAGAAATTATCACGAGTGCAAAAAAAGAATTGAGAAATTCCTTCTGCCTTTCTCGAGTTATCCATTATTAAAGACGGTCCGTTTTGACTCACTCTCCCGGGAGGAAAGATGAGAGGGTCCTGGAGAACTTCTGAAACAAAACGAATCGTCTTGTTCCTTCAACTTAGGATGAAAGTATCCTGGTGATTGAGCGTCACCAGTGATCCCGTCAAATTGTCACATAAGACCAAGTGTTCTTGAATTACCCGTATTTCCAGGTGAAAAATTAAGTTTCTGTGTACACACTGATGAAATTTGTAATAATACAATCAATTTACACGAAACGGCTTCAATAGATCTTGATGAAAGATTCATCCCCGGAAAATTTCATGATCTACAATCAAATCACTTTGGCTATGATTTTTTATTTTTGACTAGGAAAATTGCGGAATGCAGGCTCGCGTGACACCTCCACTTTATCTGGTATTTGGAAACTGCGCAAGCCCCGGCGGCGAATTCATCGCCAAATTTCGGTTCATGCTAGCGAGTAGAGACCCAGTGAATGAAGCATAAGTGGCAAGAAGAATTCAAAAAGAAGTAACAAGACTATTCTAAATAACTGTGGTGCCTTGGGGCATTATTGCGGGGGCCGTAGGAAAATGACCCTTAAACGTTCCGGATGCCTTTGGTAAATTGGGGCGATTCATCGAAAATCCCTTTGGTTAATGGTCGCGCTGTTGAAACGACCTCGAGGCCACTTTAGGATAATATCGGTGTAAATCCCTTGTGGGCATCTACACATCTTCCTCACTTCTCACTAACTCTTGGTCAATCTTTTTATTTATAGCCAAGCCATTCTTCTCCTTCACAATACAATAGAAATTCAATTTCTACAATTTCTATGAGAAATACTATGGGAAAAATTCCTTTTTACAGTTATGCTTTTTACGATTTTCTACCGATTTATTTTCATTGCGTAATTAGGAAAGGGAGAAATAGACATTCTTCAAAAAATAATATCATAAATATTAATGACGAATATCAATTATGAAATTCCAAGAAAATGTCTTCTATGGATAAAGATGTAAATGATAATAATGAAATTTCTTTTTCTTATTATCGAAAAAAATCCAGAAATTTGAAATCATTAATTAGAATATTTCCCATCTATCATCACCTGTATCAATTAAAATTGTCTTGTTCAACATCCAAAGACGCGGGTTCTAAGTCAGACTAAATAAAAAATATCTTCTTCCGTATTTCCCACCAGCTCCCTCCACCGTGTCATTACTCTCCTTAAGTCGTCCATAAAGAATCCCAGGTAGTCGAAATAGCAGAATGAATAATGCTCGTCGAGCTGGTTGTGAATCGATGTATACGGCCTCTTAACCCAGGGATTATACCCGATGGTCACTACAGCGCTCCATGGAGCGTAGAAAACACCGCAGAATATGTTACGAGTCTCTCGAGTCGTTAGCGTTATCCCCGCTGTTTACCGTAATGCCTCACATCGTCGAAGTAGCCTTCCTTTCAAAGTGCTACTTTGTGTTTTCCATGTGGTGATTATAATGACAGGGAAAAAATGTTGGCAAATTTTTTATCGGAACTATTTTAATGATTCGAATATTCATCAATCCTTATTTCAAGGGACATAACACCAAAGCAAATGAATTAATATTTGAGCGAATCCGCCAATTCTCCATATAAGAATTGCCTCCAAATTTTTAATGTTTTTTTTTCTATTTTTTTTATCGATGAGTCTAGTCCAAAGCAAGGAAAATGAGCGCAATTGAAGTTCCCTAACTTAATTATCGATTAAAACATTGAAGATGGTTTTTTTGTTCTTCTAAAAATTTTGTTTTTAATTATAATTACGCGCCAATATAAACAACAACAAAAATTGAAGCTATACTTTTTGTTAGGAACTTTCTAAATCTTTCGAAAAAAAATCTCGTTTTGAATATATTTATGTATTTCGGCATGGAAAACTTAAAAAAAAAGTTCTAAACGATCATTTGGGATCGTTCTCCACTCTTTTTTGATTTTTGCTTCTGAGTGGAAGCTTTGCAATCGTTCAAATCAAAGTTTTGGATTGTTTGCGTTATATCAACCCGTTATGATACACAAAGTCCGAAAATGCAATTTTTAGAGTATATGTAACAGAGTTTTCTTCAATTGTTCGTTAATAAATTGATGGAATTTAATTATTGTTCTTTTTCAAATGTAGATATTGCTGAGCCCTATCCATCGACATTAATTAAAATTTAGATTTGATTTGATTTTCATGATTATTTTTGCAAATTGAGGATTTTGCTAAAATTCCCCTGAAAGTGAATTGTTCGACAGTTTCTTCAAATATGACCTTCAAAATTCATTCAACTATGCATGAATAAAGTTTTTCTAACATAATGTTTTCATTTGATTTATACAAGAAATCTAATATAATTGAGTAAAGGAAAAATATAATGCAACTGAATAAAAGACTATAAAATGAAAAATCATATAGGATAGAGGAACATGATGTGCAAAATGTCCATTCGGAAGCATATAGCTAATTTATTACGCAAAAATAGCGCTATATGAAGACCATAGTAGATTTTATCTTTAGGCCCACAAAGTATTTTCAGACGAATGTGAGTTTATAAGCCGAGCCGAAGGCGCCTTCGGTTCGGATTCTAATATCACATTCGTCTGAAAATACTTTGGGGGTTGTATGATGTAAACTATTTTATATCATTAGGCCCGATAAACCGCGATTCTAACCTCGCTTCGCTCGGTTAGGTCCTAACGACATAAAATATCGTATGCCACACGGCGATAAAAGCATTATCTGGCGTATGTGGCTTTATAATCCGAGCGGGAATTATAATCACATTCGCCAGATAATAGTTTTATCGCCTGATGACATAATATAGTATTTCCGTACTGATCTTCACTTTTCTTCGTCCGGGGATTGGTATTGACCCTTCTCCAAACTCGTAAAAGTGAAAATCACTACGGAAAAATACCGTTGATGACTAGTGCCATGGGGTTTTTTTACTCGCGTGGTTGGCCAGTCCTCGTGTTCGGCTGGAACACCAACTCTATGAATCCCATGGCACTCGTTCTGCAAATATACTATTATTTTACGGGTTCGAAAGCCACGATCAAACCTCGTTTCGTTCGGCTAGGTCACGGTTCATCGAGCCTATAAATATAGAAACAATTTTCGTGTCACGGAACCTGAAAAACCCCATTTTCACGACACGAAATAGTACATTACATGCCCGAGCCTTGGAAAACAGATCATCGTCCCCCACGTGCAAGATTACCTTCCGAGCCGAAGGCGAGCAAGCACGTGGGGGAGGGCTGCAAACCTCATATTCGCCAGAAAAGTTTTTTTCGGCCTAATGACGAAATATACTAATTACGACGGATGTGAAGTTTACACTCACATTTATTGAAAATGAAATTTATCGCCGAGTGCTCTATACTGTTTTATGCCACCTCGTGCGGTAGCCGAGTTTCGAGTTACAAGTAAACGAAAAAGGCACAGTTCGACTACTCGTTGAAAGTAACATCACTTCTTAATAGTATATTCCGTAACGAGTGCAAAAAAGTGTTTTTTGGCGAGTGGGAGGTTTATATCACGAGCCGAAGGCGAGTGATATAATCCCACGAGCTAAAAAACATTTTTTCACGAGTTACGAACAATATTTTTCATCACAATGTGGCGGAAATTGGACTTTTAGGCACGCGGAGCGTGCCGAAAAGTTCACTTTTCGTTACAGCGTGATGAAAAAATATTGTTCGACACGTATGAGACAAGAATTTTCAAATCGTGTGATTCGCAACCCTTGGCTTGAAAAAAAATACTTCTCTCAAGTAAATGGATACTGGGCAAAAATAATTTTTTTTCTTAGTGTGCGAATGATAATCGGTAGAGGCTTAAGTTGCACTTCTCGAAGCCACTTTTATGTTGTCACGTAGGCCTGCGTCTTCATATGAATTCCCTGCTGAGGAAAAAATTGTCTCCACAATTTGTTTCAACATTTTACGCGAGGCAACAACATTGAAAAAGTCAAATATCCACACTTTCACCATTCCAAAACGATTGAAAAATACGATCCGTCTTAAATTAATTAATTATCAAATAAATCAGGATTCGTAAGTGTCCCTTTCCTTACCGTAACGGTCAGGTGGATAATTATATGTTCTGAAGTGGAATATGGCTTGAAGTAAGTCATTTTTTCAACTATTACTAGTCTTAAAATTTTTTTCTTTGTCATTTACGCATTGTTCCCGGAAACGAATTTAAAAAAAAATCACTCGTTTAACGCAAAACCACGGCGAAATAATTATTGTCCTTAAATATCGGTAAATATGTCCCCAAGTTACCCCTAAAATTTCAGATACAACAAAAATAAAGTTTTCGAGTAATTCCAGATTGAAAAAAAAATTAATTTTGCCATAACGGCTCTAAAAATGGAATAAATTGAGTTCAATTGCAATCATTTTGACGTTTTTTCAATTACCTTTCAATGTGTGAAAACGAAAATTCGATTCGTAATGATTAAATTCAATTATTGTGCCATTTTCTCAAACAATCGAAATTCAAGGGGAAGAAGTGAAATATTCTGAATAATCATAACTCGCTGAAAAAAAAATCGAATTGTTCTAAGAATTGTATGAGAGCTTTGTCTCATGTAGATTTTTTTCTAAGGAAAAAATCGGCAAGACAAGCGGAAACATGACATTTTTTTATTTCGGATTTTACGTGGAATTGCTCAGAATGAGATATATAAAAAAACTTAGATGAGAATTTTTCTACTTTCCGTAGATTCAACGATATATATCAATTTCACAGATTCACTTGCGAACATGGTTTTCAACAATATCTCAGGATCGAATCAAAATAACGATTTTTCAGTGAAGATTGTTTTTGTAGTGACAAACGAGATCTGCAAAAAAACGTTATGACCAAAATTCCTCCATCTCCTTTGCATTCCGAGATATTGTCCAAAAAATAATTTTCGGGTTTGAGTGACACATCTTGTTTTACTATTTCATTACTCATTGATTTGTTCAATCAATTGCGCATGAATTTCACATTTTCCCATCTATTTCCTTGATAGTTATAATAAACTAAATACTGTTTTGTTTGTGCTCCGGGCAGGAATGTGTGAATAAGCTTCATGTTTATGAAATAAACAAATATTGATTCAGTGAAATTGAATCTCCCAAATATCATGACCCATCTCAGTACTTGAGACGGAGCATGAGAAAAAATTGTCAAAATTTCAATGTGTGTGCCACACTGATGTAACTTTTCACGTGTTTATTTAGTTCCATTAGTTCCACAAGTTCCTGAATGATTTTATAATTTTTTTGCACTACTGATTCCATGAGAATGGAATTAAAAATTTTCTTGATTCACAGGTTCAACGAAACGCGTATTTTAAGAGCAAAAAAATCGATATCGACAATATGAGGGAAAGCTATACGCGAGGAATTTATCATTTCATGACCTCCAAAAATATGCATTTTTTTCGAAAGAGGAAAAGAACTAAAACAATTTTACTGAAATACTTACAGCCATAGTTCAGACAACAGCATTAGGAAATATTGCCTGTAAGGATTTTGATGAATTTGAATTTTATATTGTCGATATCGGATTTTTTACTTTAAAATACCCATTTCGTTAAACCTCTGTATAAAACAATTCTTGAATTCTCTTTTCCATGGAATCGGCAGTTCAAAAAATTCTGAAATTATTCGGGGATTTGTAGAGTTAAAGTAGTATGGTCGTATGGTCACTCTCCAAAGTGATCGTTGAGTGTCCGTCAAGAAAATTTAAAAAAATTAATCAAAAAACTATGATTTATAATTGAAAATTCTCTTTGTGAATTATAAAATTTATGAATATAAGAATTTATCGATTATTTTTATTATTTTTTACTTATTAGTCAAATAATGTACCTCCTTTGACTAGTGTCGTTTTATGTGTAGCAACGCTGTAACTTGACAGCGTAGGGAAAACGAGATTTGAAATGCCCGCTTGTCCCCACTCCACTAACGTGTCGTTGCCGCATCTACTCGACACGCAATTTTTGAACACCGAGGAGCAGAAATTATTTATAACTAAAGTCCCAAACGGTCAATAATTTTCATCGATGATCGTAAATTTTTTTTTTCGCATTTTTTGGTATTTTTTTTTATAATTTAATCTTGGATTTATCATAAAAATCACCCAAAAATGTGATTTGCCCATAAGACTCTGTGTTAAAATCTAGTTTTTCATTAATTCTTATCAACCATGCTAAACGATCAATGTACCACAAATTGCACCAGGAGGTTTTTATTGATATTAACTTTCATAAAAAAATTATTTCATATTTTAATCTTGGAAATCGATCCGTGGCCATACTACTTTAATAGGACTAGATGCTTGAAAAGTTCCATCAGTGTGGTGCACTGTGAAATTTTTTAAATTTGTTCTCCTGTCCTTCATCAATATAGTGGTGAAAACATGAAACAAAATGTTTCGCTTAAATCTGAAGATTAGTTTTGGGACAGTATCTCGGAATACAAAGGAGATAGAGGAAAGAGAGTAGTCTATACGTTGACAGCAAAAGGTATGAAATTCACGTAAGCACTTGAAACATGCATATTTTATCTTTTTTGATGTGCTGAAATCGAATTTGTCAGTTAGCACGCAATACAGTCATGCAGTCAATTGTTATTAACAATTTAATTATTTAAATGCATTTTACGCCGCCATTTTGATACATATCAAAAAATGCTTCAGGAAAATAATATTCCGTGAAATCCAACGAACAAAATGTATTTTGATTTTTGAAAATTGGTCAATTTTTGCGGAAGATATGACATTTTGCGACAATTGGGCGGGGATGTTACCAGTGATGCGTGGAGTAATCACCAGCATCCAGTTGTTGCAAACTATTATATCTTCTGCAAAAATGGCCAGTTTCCAACAATCAAAATCCATTTGGTTTGTTAGATTTCAAGGAATATCTATTGTTTAAAGCATTTTTTGATATCTATCAAAATGGCGGCGTACAATGAATTGCAATAATAAAATTGTTAATGACTATTGACTGCACGACTGTATTGCGTGCTACTTACAAATTCGATTTCAGCTCATCAAAAAATCTTAAATATGTAAGTTTCAAGTGTTCACATGAATTTCATACCTTTACCTGTCAGCGTATGGACTAGGGGTTTTTACCAAGAAATCACTATTTTGCTTCAGACCTGAGATATTGTAGAAAAACTAACTGGCGGCTGAAGATGATTTTTTGACGGATAACTTTGAATCTCCGGTAGATGAAAAAATTTTCTTAAGAGTTTTGTAGATCTCATCCTACTCTACAAAAAAGCTGTATACAAAAATTTCTTTGTTTTCTTCAGCCTCTGAGATATTTTTGAAAAATTAATTTTTTAAGAGGACGAAATTTTGCTCATCTCTTTATTCCAACTCTGATTTTATTCTAGTCAGTGTTCAAAATCATCAATAATTCAGTAGTGAAGTGGTCAAACGGTTTAAATCAATTCCATTCTAGCGCCAGTTATCGATGAATATCTCAAATCCTAAAGGAGTTAGCAAAATTTTCCTAAAAATCTTTTTTTGAAGAAAAGTGAAGACTATCGAAAAAGATCTTGCAAAAATTTCCCTATCTTTCTTAAATTCCGAGTTATTCAACAAAAACTGAACTGATAGCTAAGTCGACTTAAACCGATTGACCACTTGTCACTACTGAAATGGTGACAGATTCCTAAAAATCAAATATTTTGGTCAGTGTCTAGCTTACGTTTCTAGGTTATTATTTATTCAATCAATCACGGGTTCCCCTAAATTTTCCCAAAAAATGATCCCCGAAAGAATTTAATATCGAGGGACATTTACAATTTCACCCAATTGCATTATGGAGTCGAGTGCCCGCATGAGGGCCATCGAAAATGTATAAAATTTATTTAGACGAGTTCCTTGTATTTGAACAATTATATTCGATGAAAGGAAGTCAGTACCCTTCGTGACGACAAAAGTCCAGGGGCTCCGGGTGGGTATGCCATAGGGGGCTGATGGCCACGTGTCGTCCACGCGAGGGACGCAAGGGAGCTTATACATAAGTCGGATATGACGCTTTTGCGGACCGTGGGAAATACGTGGTTGATTGTGAGGGAGAATCTATCAGTTGATATGTGACTTGTGCACCGTGACGACTAGACCCTGGGACATTTCACTATTGTTACGATAAATTTATAAACCATTGAAACCACATTTCCTCATTTCCCCATAGATTGCACATAACTGTCTTATTCGGACCGAAAAAGTGTAGTTTCTTCGACTGATAAATCAAAATAAAATGTATTCTCGAGCCAAATTAGAGAAATAATTGAGGCAGAAATATACTGTTACAACTCCCCACAAATTTTATGCACTTGCAATGATGATTGGTTATAAGATGCAAATAAATCGAATGAACTCTATCTGTTTACATACATTAGTTGGAGCCAAAGTCCCAAAATGATTAAACCAGGAGGTCAACGGGGGGAACCGTGTAAAGTATTCTCACGCGTCAGTCACGAGACTCTCGAGGCCCTACCAATCTATTATTAAAACCTAAGCACTACGTCAGTTAACTGCATACACATATTCTCTATCAGCTCTATTCGCTTAGTATAGGACAAGTCCCTTTTGCGCCGTAGTACAGCGTACAAACATGAAGGCCTGTGGGAAACTCGGGAGTTTCACACACGAACGAGGCAATAATAAACATGGGAGAACTAGTCCCCCTGCTCAGCTCCCTCGTGCACCCACAGTGCCCTGGCAACCTACTTACTGTGTTTTCTTCCGAGGTAGAGGTTCTTGCTACCAAAACACTATATAATGCGAGTAGAGTGATTAAGGCTGGGAAACACCGGAAAATTTATTAGAAAACGGTTTAACACAGTTTTGGGCGTTTCGCAGGGGTCAAAGCGGGTGTTTCGGAGAATGGTAGATGGTAAAATGAGATAAAAGATTGATCTTACAATACAGCGACCGGCTGAGTCTGTTGTTTCCGTACGATCCGAGTCCGAGGTGTAATTTAGCCCTTCCGTCGGGGCTTTTGATTTTTTACCGCTTTTTCTAATATCATCGGTGCTACTCATAATGTCCTTTTTTCAGGGGAGCAAATGTAGGGGTTAGGAAGTTGTGGGAGACGCTAATTACTTATTCTTCATTTGTTTTCCATTCCAACTTTAAGTTCTTCTCTTTCTTTTACG
This sequence comes from Diachasma alloeum, assembly GCF_001412515.2. Taxonomy (NCBI): domain Eukaryota; kingdom Metazoa; phylum Arthropoda; class Insecta; order Hymenoptera; family Braconidae; genus Diachasma; species Diachasma alloeum. Next base: position 1,965,096 of record NW_021680347.1, read on the forward strand.
ATTTCGTTAATTATAAGTCCAGTTCTGTACCTTTCCAAATTTTAATTTTGAGACTTTATATGTTTTCTTCAAAATTTTATTGATTTTCTTGTATACAAAAAATGATAATAATAGTTTTTCAGATTTGTGATTTTTTAACAAAATTTTGTATTGTGGAAAACATCGGAGAACAGACAGAAAATCTCCATTCTTTCCATTAAAAAAGGCCTCAGTTAGCAAATACCATAGGAAATGTGCTAAAATCGTCAATAAAATCGATAATTCCGCGTTGTATTTTCTCCTTTAAATTGACTTTCTTCACGAAAATAGAATTTTTCTATTTATTTCAGTAGCGAAGTGGTAAAACGGTTTAAGTCGATTTATCTCCCAGTTGAGTTTTTGGGGAATAATTCCGAATCTAAGGGAAATAGCGAAATTTTCGTTGTAGCTCTCAATCGGCTCTACAAAAAAGGTTATAATAAAAATTTTGCTATCTCCCTTAGATTCCGCGATATTCATTGCAAACTGGGTAATAGTCAAAATTGACTTGTACCGTTTTACCACTTCGTTACTGATTTCAACTAAATTGTTGTCAGAAAATCCTGTATGAAATGAATAATGCATTCATTCCGAATAAAGAATTATTACACGTCATTAAAGGCGCGTCTTTTCGCGGTCTCTGCGCGGCCTCAACAAAGATTCCATTTATGTTAAAAAAACAACGATTTATTTAATATGAATACAGATACAAATAAATTCTAGTTTAAATTCAAGTTTGTGTTATTTCACTCAAATAAAGTTTATTCCATTCCAATGAACCATGTTCCTCGGTGATTTTTGAATAATTAAAAATAAAGTATTGTGAAATAATATCAATATAATAGTAACAGATAACGTGTGTTTGAATATAATTTGTGAACAGTTACTTTGATCAACTCATGGAGAGTTCATTCCATTCACGCTTGAGTTCTTGTTAATCATTGCGTAAGTGAGAAGAGATCTTCAGATTTTCCCTAGACCTTTCCTGTAAAGCAAAATGAGAGTAATACAAGTAGGTCTTCGGAAAACTCCTCCATCTCAGATTCATAGATATTCACCAAAAGCATACCATCAAACAGCTCATCTCGTTCTACCACTTCGTTCCTGTTTTTAGTTTGATTTTCTAAAAAGGACATTTGGTATTTAGTGAATCCTCTTATTTCATTCTTGTCCAGCCGCAGGGACGCTGTCCACTCCTTGTCTGAATCTCGAGTGCACTCGAGCCAAAGGGAAAGACGCCAAAGAAACGCAATACCCAACTAAGCAATCCCGATTTTCCAAGAAATCCACACAACCCGTCCTCATTTAACCTTAAAAGGCTCGACCTTTCTTACAATACTACCTCACTTGACTCCTCTACTCCAGCTTCCCCTTTTATGAAAACCAAAATGAACAAATATCAGGAGGAACAAAGGAATATCTAAAAAAACCTATTTGTGTATGATCATTGATTCATTATTGTTTATTGCCCTAAGTGGGCAAAATTGATCTTGAAGACTTCTTCAGAGTTAATAAAAAATTCTGGTGGTTGAACGATGATGATAAGCGTATGAGAGGATTAAAAATCCGTGAAGAACTATTCAAACAATTGAATAAAAATAAACCTCAAAGTCGTTACAATAGAAATAATTTTCGTCCTCCTTAAAACTTCGAATTGTTGTTAAACTAATCATTAATTGAAAAAGAAGTATTACGATAGTACAAAGACTGCTCCTCATATCAAGTATTAGCTGGATAGGTTTACAATAATTAAAATGCTACTAATGTAACTCATAATTTCATTCGATGATTCACAATAGGTAATTGAAATACAATTACAATCTTTTTATTCTATACTCCTGCAAATATTGTTATGCTTTTTTTTACATTCATGCAAATTCAAAAACATTTTTTTAACCACTAAATATTGATACTGTTTGCAATAAATAACGCATCAATCTCAAAGAGAAATATTATATAATATAAATAATAATTAGATATTAAATAAACTCGAGAGTCTTCCCGGCCAAAAGTTTATACACTCGATTAAATAACGTTTGATAAATTGTTCACCTGTAGAAGAATTCGAATTTTTCAAAAGTTGGAAGAAGCATTTGGAATTAATATGCTGCTGGAAAAGTAAAAATCCGTAAGAAACCGAAAGGTGTACGGTAATGGAAAAGTTAAAAAAGTATTGTTTCTTCTGTGGCAATTATGTCTAATCCCGGCTGAGCGGCGCGGGATTTTTTTCTCTCAATTCTCATTCTCTTTGAATATTTAATGCAAGGAATAAATATTAAATAAATATTTAATTGAATCTCTCGAGAGCAAGAAATGACAATGTCACTCGTATCTTTTATTTTTATTCATTCTCGAAACGATGAGGATCAACCGAGGACCCAAACGAGGCGAACGGTTTTTGAGACAAGCAACTAAAAATAAATGTGCACAAGTATACACCCCTAACAACAAGAATAAGAAAGAAAGAAAAGGGGTATAGTTACTGGGCAGACGAAGAGAACGAGGAGAGGGAGGTGAAACGATCGAGATTCGTGGAGCGATCTCCGCTGGGTTTGCTGTAGAGAGAAGGCAAACCGATAAATCAGACGGGCGCGTGCGACACACCGAGCCAACCCGAAGGTTCTACCTTTTTTATTTCTTCTCTACAAACTCTGCATTATAGAAGGTGAACGTCGGACAGTGAGATGACTCAGCGGGCACTGGGTCTCGAATACCCCAACGGAGAAGGTAGAATTAATATTAATGTCGATGCGTTGACAAAGAGGAGAACGCCGCTGTTTTTGGTCATCACCTTGAGGGTGCATTTCTTGCGCTCGTGCACAGAACAGATAATATCCTTTGGGCTCCAACGATTCGTCCTATCGAATCATATGCATTTCTTGGGATTATTGAGATTGAATATTCTTCTTCACTGATTTTTTTTCCTTTTTCCTCGACTGGGCTTATCGCAGGGAATTTTGAAATGTTTTAAGAGTGAATGCTTTTAGGATAATCACTCTGTTGGCCCCATATGGATTATCATGAAATTCGAGAGGACAACGTTGGTTTTTGTTCTCTTGGTTTTTTTTTCGCTTTAGCTGATCTGTTGTGGCCATGGGCATCAGTTGAGGAGCAGTAAATTCTGGAGGAGAATTATTGTCCCCCGGGGAATATACTAGCGCGCCTCGCCTGTAATCAGACAGTGTCATCCAAGTTGATTTCACGTCGTTTGGTTCTTACAGATTTCAGAAAATTCTCGTGGCCATGTTTTTGCGGAAATAATGTTCAGAAAATTGCGATTGATGAGGGTTAATAAATTTGTTGTATTTTCTCTCCATAATACTATAGATTTCGTCATTAGGCCCACAAAGTATTTTCTGAGCCAAAGGCGAGGATTATAATCACACTCGTCAGAAAATGCTTTCTCGGCCCTATGATGTAAACTATTTTATTTTACGAGTCCGAAAATCCCGACCTAGCCGAGCGAAGGGAGGTGACAGAAATGATAATATTGTTCCTTTTGATTGTAAGAAAAATAAATAAAAGGGAAATCTGACAATTTGAGCGTACAAACACTTCTTTATTTTATCACCGCACGCTGTCTCGCTGCTCCTTTTATCGTCATTGCTCCGCCATCATGTAATGTTGTATATTGCTCCCATGAGTGGGGATAACACTTTTGTTTCTACCGTTATAACGTTGACGATGGCCCTCGGAGGAGGTCATTATCTTTATCAATCTCTGTTCGAGCGTTCACTGGCTCCGGTCATTCGTGACCATCTTTGGACGAGAGTGGACGGGTTTACGGAAGAGGCTTGGGATATATATGTATGTATACATGTTGATGGGACGACTGTTGAAGAGAGAGAGGTATAGCACCCAAGGGCCCCCTGCTGTTGGATAACGCTTTACGTTTTAACTGACTCGTCTCCTTCGGTGGCTTCCATTCCACCTTTTATACCGACTCTCTCGTATACGAACGAGATACTTAAAACCCGCACGCGCTACGGCTTCTCTTGTATCATTGCCTACCATGGTTAAATCATATTAAATCTTGTCACGTTCTAAGTAGACAAAGTTTCTTTCATGGATTGATAAAAAGATGAATAAATGAGGTTGAGGGACAATACGAGATTAAGAATTCATCTCACGTGTAGTTTTGTGACACGGGAGGAATATCATCACTGGGATGATTTTTACAGCATTCCATACATATTCTAGAGCAGTAAAGAACTGGTTTAGTTGATGTTTGTTGTTGAATCAAGTTTTAATTTTTCTGATTATCTCGTCAATTAATGATCCCCATAGAAGAATCTACGTAAAATATACATGATGTGGGTGAATTTCAAACATACAACAAATTTCTCAAAAAATTCTCATTCATCCTCTTCCATTTATACCCGTCAGCACTCGCGCTATATCATTTCGCGTTTGTTCGCTCTTGCAAAAATTTTCAGGGTATAGGGAACATAGTCAAAAAATTGAGATGTTGAACTGAAAAAGTTCGTGATTGCTTCAAGCAATTATCATTTTTTTTTCTGGGGTCAATAAAAATCGTCTAGCATGTTTCAATAAATTGTAAAAAAATATTTTATCAAGCTCGACCGAGGGGATATGAGAGATTCTCTCACGGCGCGACTAAAGCCCGTCGGGTGGATCGCTCGCATCGAGCGGTTCCGTGAAGCGTTCGATAATACTCGACAACTACACCAGTCCCATGGATAGCTCGGACCTCTCTATCTAATTAGTATGCGTGTAATGCGCAAGAGATTCTCTCACGGCGAGACTGAAGGTTTTCGGTGAAATGCCGTGAGTGCTGGCGGATTAACCCTCGACACTCGCTCAATGAGCCTGGCGCCGTCCGCTTTCGTTTTTTTATATTTTAGCGTGTTTCTCGACGCTTACAAATTCTTAAAAAATGAGAGTTTCTAGTTCAATCCTTTTATTAAGCGTTGGTGTTGTCCGTTTTTTTTTCGGGAAATTTGTTTAGCTAAAAAAATTAAAGAAATGTCGAACGAATAGAAAAGCGGCACCGCGCCGCCCGGTGCGAATGAGTCCCTGACAACCCCTCGAGCAACAGTGTTGGTACATTGACTGCCACACTTGAATTGCGCGCATAACGGTAAGCGCCAAGGTGGCAACAGCGCTAACCGTACGACGGATGAAGGCTGGCGGCCGAGCGTGAGTGATGGAGAGTTAAGGATGTACTACACCCTTTCGGCTAAGATTCACGTTTTTTTTTTTTTCATTTTTCCGGCAAATTATTGATCGGATTGAGGCGAAATAATATATCGTCTTTGCGTTTTATAATTATTGACTGACTCACGAAGTTCCATGGTAGTGCAATCATTTTCCTGCATTTTTTCTAAAGTTTTCTGAATTTCCGAAAAGTTTTAGAAAAAACGCAGGAAAATGATTGCACAATCATGAAATTTCGTGGGCCATTAAGTAATGATAAACCGCAAAAACGGTATATTTTTCACGTCAATCCGATCAACAATTTACCAGAAAAATGAAAAAAATGTGAATTTTGGCGAAAAGGGTGTAATACATTCTCAACAATATCCAAGTAGCTCAGGCAATTTTTTCTGCGGGCAATCGTCTTCAGAGTGTATAGAATAGACCAAGAGTATTTTTTAGGCACAATACCAACTTTAGTTTCCGCACATTTTTTCGAAAAGACTATTTTTGAAAAAATGAAATTGAACACATTGTGTCCATAAAAGCTGTATACTCCCACCTTCAATGTGACGTTTAGTAACGATCCGCTAAAGTGACTACTCGGACCGAATTGATGAGGTTATATGAAACACATGTGCAGTAGATTGTATGGGTGGAAGACAGGTCCCATATTTTGGTTTCTTTCGGCGTACCCAAAATCGTTTAGTATATCACTTAAATACAAAAATGGCACTGGACCGGCGTTGTAGACCGTTTACGGTGTTTAGGGGGTTATCACTGCGTTTGAAATTTTCCGATTTAACCCATCAGTAGGCGCGCTCTGTTTAGTCTCACTCGCAGTGTAGAGACGTCCTATAGGTTGACTAGCGTTGCGTGAGAGATGTCCGCGCGCCAAACGACGGGTCAAAAAGCACGTGAAATCTCATATGTTAGTGCTTCAGGGGTGTCCTATGACAGGCATACAACCGTAAGCACATGCTACAGGATGTCTACAGGAAGATATTCAATCTTTGAATTAAATAGATTTATACAAAAGATTAAATATCTCCGAAACTGCTCGGCCGGTTGAGCCCATTTAGAATACCAACCTTCAATATTGTACGAGCTATAATGATACCAAATTTCAATGTGCTATTTTCTTTTTTCTCAAAGTATCGTGCATACACGATTTTGCATGAAAAACGGAAAAAGGGTAATATCTCCAAACTGTATATTAAAGAGTATATTGCTGATTGACTTATATAAAGGCTATCGAGACGAGTATTTTGAAAAACAAATTTTTAAATCGTTGCAATAGTTTTTGACATATTGAGGAAAAACCAAATTTAAACAAGTTGTTACATCTCAGGAACTAGACCGATCGGGCTGGAACAGCGCGCCAAAATTGAGTTCAATAATAGCTACAATTAGCCAAAATGGCCGATTTTTATCTACAAATTTCACCGTATTTATGTTGATTTGTCTAAAAATTAATCACCAAAACTCCATTTTCGGATACATACATACAGACATGACCCTTAAAACATCATTTTTTCACGTTTCATAACATCCTAGACCATTTCCGATCAAAATTAGAAACTCGAAAAATCGGTCAAAACCATGGCTTCTATCCTGAAGCAAAAAAAAAATCATCAATTTCTTGACTTTTTCAACCCTCTTCCTTTCTCCTGACCACGCCATAAATACTTTAATGGAATCGGTAGAAATAAAGGAAACTGGAAGCGCAAAAAGTAACGCTCACGCGCCTTCTGTCTTTTTAGTTTCTGCCCATGTTTTTGAAAATTTGATGCACTGAGCAGCCACGAGCTCGAGTTGAAACTCATGTTTATAATGTCAGATATATGAAGTAAACGAAATTACTCGACCTAGGGTCAAAAGAGGGACTAATCCTTAAAACTGGAACTGAGTGTGCATCTTGCATCCATCAACGAAGGTTCCCAGGGGCCACAAAATTCAACCATTCATAGCATTTATCCATACTGTTTATTTTTCCTACCGGTTCAAAGGCTCTGCGGTGTTGCGGGTGCGAACAAAATTCTGCGGAACACTAACGTCAAAGGTCTTGTAATTCGAGACTGAGAGACAAAGAGGAGTGGATTGGTAAAGCGAAAAGAACGGCTTGCAGAGTTTGAGGAGATTGTAGAAGTAAAGGGAGGCGCCAATCGCGGTGTTATGACGGCGTTGTCGTCCTCGAGGACGGAGGAATGTTTCTGTTCGTTGTGGTTATATCCTCTAACTATTGTAGAAGCAAGCACCATAGGGAGGAATGTTTATTGAAGTAACCCACAAATACATCACCGTGACTTTAAAATTGGAATTCTCGGTCTACTCATCTCTTCGTTTTCCAATATTTTGATTGATGTTCAGAATTGTATATAACTTCAGAAGTATAAAGGGAAAATTTCCTAACTTCTGTATGACTATTGTCCATTGGATGTGATGTATTCTTGCATTCGATACATTTGCCACGCTCATTTTCTGAACCTTTCCTAATTGATTGTAACTTAATTTTTCATTTGGCAGATTCCCCCAATTATAGTTTCGGTATTCCGAATCAAATTTTGTATTGACTGCCAGTTTCACCCTGTTATACATGTTTAGGAGAGCTTTGTGCTACATTTCTAGCTGCGTAAATCTACTAGTAAGGGAAAAATGTTGAGATGAATTTGCTCTATAATTTTTTCCCATTAAATCTACAGTTATAGCTATGATTTCACAAAAAAATGTTGCCCTTTTTTTATAAAAATTCTCATTTCTTCGAAAACAAAAACAATTTTTTTATACCATTAGCCCTTGACCCTTAAAAACGACTTTTTGGTTGAAATCATGCAATGGGTCAATTTTTCCTTCTGCCCCATCGATTTGAAAATGAAGTTCTTCCTTCGAAAACACTTATTTTTCTATGTATTTTCCTAAATTTTCAAATTAGGACTCCTGAAAAAATCCGAGTAATTTCAGTAGGTAAGTAAAAGAAATCGAATATATCGTTGGAAACAGCAAAGATTTGATATTGGGGGGCACTGTAAAATTACCTGTAAACAGTCAGAACGTGATCTCGTAAAATTTCTTTTATTAATTTTTCAAGTAATAAACACGATTGCACGTTCTAGAAAAAAACTTGGATAATACGCGAAGGATATCAGTTTTACAAACGTTTTTCAATTTCGAATCCGCCAATTTTGTATGTAAAAAATTGCCTCAACATAAATGAAAAAATGACATAACCCACATTCCTCTCTTTCATTTACAGATAAAAATCGAACTTAACCGTGCAGTTATGACGGAAAATATCGTGTGCATCGAGGGAGGACAACAGGATATCCTAACCCGCGTGATTATCGTGTGTGTACACCATGGTAGTCCACCCTCGGGTTAGAATGTGCTGTTTTGCTCCCTTGGTGTAGAATATACTATTTCTTGGTAAGAACCTTTCTTGTAGGGAAAAATGAAATCTACCAAAAAAGTTATTACCAAATTATTGTATCTCCTTTGCATTCCGAGATATTGCCCAAAAACTAATTTTCGGGTTTGAGTGACACAACTAGTTTCATATCTCCCCATCTATGGATTAAGTTCTGTGCTGGGGTATGATAATCAAGAGATTTAATTTCTACTAATCAGTCAATAAATCAATGCTCAATAAATTATAAAAATGAAGGTCATTTTCCTCAGTTTATTTATTTTGTAGAACATCTATAAATAATTACATTATATTAATCCGATAAAATTTTTCATCTCCGATTTTTATTCTTTGCTATTTTTTAAATGTATTCTATCAAAATGTGAAAATAGAAATTGAATTAATAGGTATTCTTCCATTATTTAGGCCCGGTTGCACCACCCCCTGTTAAAGTTACCAGCCAGTAAACCTCGGGTAAATCTTTGATAAATTTTATTCGGATGTTACAGGAGGTTTATCGAGAGTCTACTTAACAGAGATTTATCCCTCCGGTAAATGTCTGTTAAGTAATCCTCAATTGGTTTGCAATGATGTCACTTTGTAAATTTTCAAAAGTTTGAGTTTGATTTTTCATTTTAAACTTTTAGGAAACATTTAAAAAATTGAAAAAAATTGGAAAGTCTGCTTTTGGAACTGAATTGATAAAATAATGAGAAAATTGCAATATTTGAAAATTAGGGGAGAGTGGGGCGAAGTGAAACGACCCGGTAAAGTAAAACGAGGGTTAGAATGAAACGCATTCTTAAGGGTCAAAAATAGTTTTGAGGGTCAAATGAGAGAGTGATCAGGAGGATCGAAAGGTCTTAAAGGTCAAGTGGGAGAGATAAGTACAGTAATCAGAAGAGTCGAATAGGAGAGAAAGGGGCAGAGATCACTCTACTTGTTTCATGGTCCATAAGACCCTGAGAAAGTTGCAGCCATCTGATTTCTTCCACTGTTTCTAAAAACTGTTCGACCCTTCGTTATTTTTTTTTTTGGTAGGGGGATAGAGGCGTAAAAGGGACCGTGTGGGTAAAATGGACCACAAACTGTTTTTCATTTAAGGAGAGGTTACTATGAGTTTTAAAAGTCACGGAATATTGCAGTGAGATTTATCGTACATTGAAGATCGATTATATATCTTGAAAAACGAAGAATGAGTGCGAAAAAAGATTGTTTATTGTATGTTTGCCCCCCAGGCGCTTGAAATCTAAAAAAATAGTCCAGTGTACTCAATTTCAGAGCTACGAGGGTCTTTTTTTTCTCAAAATTTTTTCAAATATGTGTAGAACAACAATTACGAGGTACTTGTTTTAAATTCAACTCCTAAATAGTCAATTCCGTGACTTTTTTAATTTAAAAAATCAATATTCCTGCAAAATAGCCAGGAAAATAATCCTGAAAATAATTATAGTATTTTGGATTTGAGGAAAAAATTTAGAAGTATTCATTCTCTGGGCTGTTTTGCTTGAATATTGCAATTTTTTATTCGGAAAAGAATGAAATTGGCTATTTAGAAGTCGAATTTCGAAAAAGTACCTCGTAATTGTTATTCTACAGATCTTTCGAAAAATTTTGAAAACTATAGATTCTGAGATTTTCAATCATCAAGTTTGTCTATTGAAGTGGCTCCACCCTCACGATAAACTTGAAAATCATTAAAAACAGCAAGGAATTCCCAGGAAATTCGGTTCGATTCGGAAGCGTATTTTTTTCTCAATTTAATGGCCGTTTGGATTTTTTAGTGAAAAAATGGTGGAAAATCAGGATTTAAACCAGTGCGGGGCTGTTCATTTATTCCGAAAGACATTCAGAGGGAGGGTCCTAGGATTTCTGAGTTCATTATTTAGTGGCGGAGGGGGGGGGGGGGGGGGGGGTGAAAATGTCATATAAATACGGAAAAAAGTCACGTATTACCAAGTAAAATTTCCAGTGCTGAAATTTTTCCCTGGCCGTCACTTTGAGCCTTTTTTCCAGTGCCAGCACTAGAATTTTTGTAGGGAATTTCTCTCCGTGCAAAATTCGACATGGAGGCAAATCCGTTACGATTACGACTAAATGATTTTTAGGGTGGAAAATTGATTGTTGCTGAAGGATTTATAGAAAACGATAAAAATATGAATTAGTTAATTATTTCATAAATTTTTCACACGAAACAGTGTAACAAAACGGTTATAGATCCCGTCAAACAGTGAAACAATTAGAAGGTCCAAACGGGAAAGATTTTCTTCCTTCACCCTCCTGTACGGTCCTTGTCATCCTTTCAGGCGACTCTAATGTTTGACCCATATAACTATTTGATTCTACCCGTCCGTTCGACCCTTGTGAAATAAGAGCTTTGGACTCTGGGAAACTGGGTGACCCTGATAACCCATTTTACTCCTCTCCTCCCCCTACTTGATACGAAAAAAAACAAATCATCTGAATTCTGCTATACATTCCGTTTTTGCTATCGTTTCATTTTGCCCGGCGTTTGACTTTACCCTGGGTCCCCTACGACCATTTTTTATGGATAATAATTATTATGTAATATAATTCATTCGTTTATACCGACGGCGGTGACTGTGTGGTAGAGTGTGGGATTGGCATGCGGAAGACCCGGGTTCGATTCCCGGCTGGGGGGACCAAAATTTGTGACACTCTAAATGTCACGGTTTCATTGTCGAGCGGGAGTCTCGCAAGAGACGACTGTACCTGGGCAGGTTTTGCCCTCCAGTGAGGTTTTCCCTTGTCCTTCGGCGAATGCGGTACAGGGAGTTGGGGGGTGGGAAGGGAACAAATTGTAAAGACCCGAAAGGGTATACGAGAAGGAAAATTTTTTTTTAAATTCATTCATTTATAAAAAATCAATTTTCCGGCCTGAAAATACTTTATTCGAAATCGTAGCAAATTTATAAATTTTTAGAATTTTACTAGAAATCATTTTCATGCACAAAAAATAAGGTTCCCAAAAGTTTAAACAATTTTAATTTTTTATTTGCAAGAAGGGAATGTTTGAAAGAATAATAATTATTTACAAAATGTAATTGAAATAAAGCTGAATATCCGTGATTTTTTTTTTTAAGTTTTATACGTAATTTGTTTGAAAAATTTAATCATTGAAAATGTCTGAATATATAATGTGATCTGTATCAAACTGTAACAAGTACTTAAATATATCCTCAAATTTACTGGGTGGTTTACTAGGAAGATACTGGACCAGTAAAATTTTTGGTGCTACCCAATAAATTTACTGGACAGATAAATTTTAACAGTCTGTTAGTTTAACAGGCTGTTAAATTCGTCTAACAGGGGTTGGTGCAACCGGACCTTGAAAAAATATATCAATTTTAAAATTTTCCGGAGACATTGAAGAATCGAAATTTTCATTTTCTTGCTGATTACGTATCTCTGTTTTTTTTTTACTTTCTTCCATTGAAATTAGACCATAGAAAGGAAACATATTGATATTTTTTCGTCATCTAAAAAAAAATCAGTTTTGAAATTTTTCAGAAAATTAAAAAATCGCTTTTTTTTATTTTCTTGCTGACCATCTCTTCCTGCATTTTTCTCATTTCCTCTCAATGAAATCATGAAAACGAAAAATATTAATCTTCCTACATTATTGAAGGAAAAAAACTCAATTAGAAAATTTTTCGGAGACATTGCACAATTGATATTTTTATTCTCTTGCTGATCATCTTACTTTGCATTTTCCTTATTCCGTTCGATTGAAATGACATTAAAGAGATGAAAAATTTTCATATCTGTTGATATTTAAAAGAAAATTGGTATGTATTGATTTAAGGAAAAAAAATATGATGAATTCCAAAATTTTATGGGTACATTGAAAAATGTCAACGGACAGACATTAGAAAGAGTAAGTGGTTATCTTAAAAGTAACGTATTCAGTCATTGTCAATTATACGTGGCATTGTCAAAAGTGAGGGCAAGTGAAAAATTGAAAATATGCATGACTGAAGGAGGTAAAATAAAAAATGAAGAAGACGGAAATAGTTATATGAAAAATGTAATACATAATGAAATTTTTGAACAATGATGTAATTGTAAAAAGTATATAGATCATCATCCCAAAAAAAGTATCAATATTCTCCTTATTATTTGACATAAATATCTCTTCATTTGAAAATCAGAAAAACTGTTCCCACAATTTGTATACTACAATGGGAATAGAATCCAATAAATTCAATTTAATCTAACCGCAAGGAAAAATTGGAAAGAAAACAATAAAATAAATTAATATAATATAATCTAGCAAAGGGCGCGAAGCGCCCGTTCGCTAGTCGCTATAATAATTGACTAAGCACAATTGAACGATTTACGAACTAAGGAAACACGCTGATATATTGTAGAAGACTGAATATTTAGTACATCACCAAATACAATGTATTGATAATTATTGAATGGATATAATTTCTATAGAATGTCGTAAGTGCTCTCGCCAAGTGCTCTGTTTAGTCTAGACCAGGCCTGTTCCTGGTAGACCTTCATAAGCTATGCCATACGAATCCTTAATGCGTCTCAATTCAAATATTCGTATCAATTTAGTTCTTACTAGCCACATATGAGGCGCTCGCGAAGTGATATTCATTGATATGATTATTGATATAATGATTGATATGATGATGATGATTATTGTTTTTTTATTCATTCCTAAATGAATGAATGATATCACATTGAAGGAAATATTATTTATGATAAGTCAAAGTCAATGAAGAAAAAGTTAAAGTTTCTCGAGGTTCCCAAAAAATTTGAGAAGTTTGTTGAATTCACTTGGAAAGTCAAGAACTTTCTTGCACTCTTTAAAAAACTTGAGAAATTTCTCGAATTTTCCAGAACACTTCAGAAAACCTGAGAACTTTCGGCGAAACGGCGAAAATTTCAAGAAAATATCTCATAATAATAGAAATGAGAATAATTTGTCTAATAACTATCGTAGAGCATTCTCGAGTTCTCCCAAAACTTTTGGGCCAAAAGTTCTAGAAATTTCCACTATCATTGGCTAAATAGATGTTTTTAGTGTCGAAGAATATTCCCTCATTTTCTGGAAAATTCGAGAAACCTCCAGAAAGTTGTGGAAATTTCTAGAACTTTCTGCGTTTCACCCTCTTAGGGGTGGATTTTCGAGAAGATAAAAAACACGTGTCTTTTGCTTCCGAATGGAAGCTATGTAATTGTAATTTTTTTCGATTTCCTAACTTTGGGTGGAAATGCCTAGAAATGTCATGAAACGTGAAGAAATGATGTTTTTAAAAAATGTCTGTATGTATGTATGTATGTCTGTGGTCATGTGTGTGCGTATGTCCCCAATTGCCCCCATAACTCGAGAACGGTTAGCGCAAAGAACTTGAAATTTTGGCTGCTATCTGGGACTATTGATACTCAAAACTGGGGTAAATTTCAGCTCGATCGATTGAGCGGTGAGATACAGCAATTCCTCAAGAATCGTTTTTTGCCGATATCTCCTGAACCATTCGACCGATTGGATTTTTTTTTCAAAATACTCGTCGTGATGATACCTATGTAAATGGATCGAAAAAAGACCATTACACCCCAAGCAATGTGGTTTTATTCTCGTTTTTTCATTTTTTCGCTGAAATTGCTTGTAAACATGATAACTTAAAAAATAATCGAGATAGAAACTTCAAACTTGGTAGGATTTCAGGTCTTGTGATAACAAAGTTTGGTATTTTGGATGAGCAAAATCGGACCAGTAGTTTCGGAGATATTCAACTTGTTATGTGAAACTGTTTTGCTCAATATCTCAAAAAATATAAAACCGATTTCAATTTTTTTTCTCAAAATGTTCGTCTTGATGTCATCTATCTGCATCAATCAAAATATGTATACCTCTGTATAGAAACTTTTCAAGATATTGCCGTTTTTGTATTTTTTTGGTCAGAATTCACTCTTGAACACTATAACATGGATTAAAATCAGGGAAACCTTTTGAAACATTGACTACTAGTTAGGATTGTCAAATAACATTCCTATATCCAATTTTAGGTCAATATACTCAATAGTTACTGAGATAGAACAATTTATCAAAGATTCTTAAGAAAAAAAGGATCAACGCATCTATATTTAACTGTTCATTTTCACTCTCGGCTGACTTAGAAAGATCATATTATATAAAAAAAAATTGTTTTTTTCATTTTACAGAAATAGAGAAAATATTATTCAGCTAAATTTCAAAATGTTGCTGCTTCTCTATTTTAATGGGTGGAAGAAAAAATGTACATCCGTAAAAGGGGCAGTCTATGGTACATCAAAGAGTAATGAAATTTGAGTATTATTGGCCATAACATTTTCAAACATACCAACCAATAAGTTTTCATTTCTAAGAAACTACCAATGGAATTGCTGGAAACTAAAATTGAAGGAAAAAAATTTACACAAAAAGTAACAGTCATGAGTGATCTGTCAAATAGCTTCCGTCATACTGCTTGTTTATTTTGAAAGGAGAATCTACATGCGCATTTTCAACTCTAACTTGAGCGGTCCTCGAAATCGCATGAAAAATGTTGCCCCCTTTTCACCCCCTTAGGGGGTGAATTTCCAAAAACTCTTCCTTAGTGGGAGCTTACGTCACTAAGGGTAGCTATAGGCAAAAGCTCATGCTCGTAGCTCTTGTAGTTTACGCTGTGCGTTGATACATCAGTCGCCTCGAAAATGGCTTCTCTTTTATATATAAGATTTATTTTTTGAAATGGGTACATCGTTGGTGTTTCATCTACTCCATACGCTGTGATATATTCTGTGTCCAATCTGAGGTCTGAGTTTTAAAAGGGACCATGGGGCAAGATGGGATACTGGGGTGGAGTGGACCCATTAGGCAGCGGGGTAAAATGGGAAAGCACCCCTGCCATTTACCCGTGGGATAAAACGGGAAAACAGATTAGTTAGAGTGGGGCAAAATGGAATAGCGGTTAAATGAAACCCTAAATTAAACCGGAACGCTGAGTTACTCCGATAGTAGGGTAAAATGGGATAACGGGGTGAATTGGAGTAGGGGGTGAATGCGGTAGCAAATTAATTTGATTTTTTTATTTTTTTACTTCTTTCATTAACTTATTCAATTTCTTTCTTTATGGCTCGGTAAATTGAATGATGGAATAAAATTAGATAGTGGGGTGTAAAATTGAATTTCTGAGTAAACAAGACGAGAATGCTAGTCACTGCTCAGATTGTGAGGTAAAGTGGGGTGAACTAAATGACAGGCTAATTAGCCGGAGGGGTAAATTGGGCAGCAGGTAAATTAAATTCTAGTGTTTAGTGGGATAATCGGGTAAAATCGATATCGGGGTAAAATGGGTGAGGTGGAACAGCCGGGCAAATTGGACGAGAGACGAATAGAACAACAAGGATGCGAAATAGGACAACAAAGTAAAATAGGACCGGGTAAAGTGATAATGGGATAACGAGGTAAGACAGAATGAGGGTTTAAAGCGGATCCGCTTCAACCGGTCATTCTATCTTACCCCACTGTCCCACTTTACCCCATAACTAGGTTAGTGCTTCGCCCAATTCACTTTGTTGTCCTATTTACCCCCCCCCNCCCCCCCCCCCCTCCGCGCCTGAAATTCGCCCATCGTCCAAGCTGTTCCATTCTACTTCACGTTCCCGTTTTACCTAACTAGCTAATTAGCTGATCATTTAGTTCACCACTCATCTCAGATTACCCCACGATATCATTCGCCCATCACCCGATCACCAGATTATCCCATCTTGTTCCGTTTTCAATTCAATTTTTTAGTCTCTCACAGTTTTGGAGAGATCCGATAGGCTGAGAAAATTTTTATCCCGGGACATAGTAGAACTCCCTATATTACGTAAAGTGTCCTATAACACATAATGTAATTATTCTAAATAATTAAATACCATCAAGGAATGAAACATGAATAGATCAATGTTAGACATAGAAATATCATTAATTCAAGAACGAGAATTTTCTTATTGTAAGAATCATAGAATGATGAAATTATCTTTTTGAATGAAATAATAAATTTATTCAGAGAGCTCTTAATAACGCCCATTAAAAACTAAATTCAATTTCCAGTTGCATTTTTATTCATATGAAATGAATAGTTTTATAAATGTAAACAAATGCTTCCGTTATACTAGTAAAGATTTCATTAGTCAGAAATGGAATCATTGTTTAGATGGTGAAGGAAAAGACTTTATTGACGTGTAATAATTCTCTGTTTGAATCTAAGAAATTGTTTATGTATTTCTAATTGATTATTTACTTCTAATAAATGCATTATTTATTCCATATAATTGAAACTTTGTTATTGAAATGAATATATAAATTAAAAAAAGAAAATTGTAGAATTTAATAGGAAAATTTCAAATAAAGAGTTTAATTTGTTTAATTTGTTTAAAGAGCTTAAGCCTTAGGCGTCTTGAGTTTCTGAACGCATTAAGAGACAATCGCGGATTTTAACGGTGTATTTTAGAGGTATTTCCTTATATGTTTGTAGGACCGCTTTCCATTCAGATGGTAACCATTTCAATGGACATGGTAGGCATTTCTGTGTAGCAGTAACCATTACCATGAGACATAGTAAGCATTACTATCGAACATAGTAAGTATTACTATGGAACATAGTAAGCATTACTATGGAATATAACCTTACCTTGCTCCCTGTTTGACATGTTTTGCATTAGATATATAGGCAAACTGACTAGTCCGTTCCCTTCGTAGTTACCCCCACTTTGGCTAATCCCCACGCACATCCATATCTCCCAGCTCTGAAAACGAAGGAAACGGACTAGTCAGCCCGACAGTATGCAAAATGGATGAAATATTTCTATTCAACAAATTGAGGGAATAACATTTATAAGTGAAAAGTATTTGAACTTAAAAAAATAGTATACATTACCGGATTCCGTGGAGTACGTGTCGTAACTTCAACTTATTAAATCCGCACACTTGTAGATTTATTCTCGTTGCAGTACATCAACCGTCCTACCAAAGGTTTGGCCGATGATAACGAGAAAAATCAGAATTTTCTTTTCTTCGAGTGTTAGATTTCCATGTTCTTGGAGACAGTTCAATCAAGAAATAAAATGGACAAATAATAACCCTTAAATCTGGCAGTTGAAATCCCACGCTCAGACTATTGTCGCCATGACATGTTCGAAAAATAAATGCAATTTTACTGAAAAACGATACTTTTCACGATGGCACACGCATTAAATATATAATCAATAACAATGTCTTCATGTGGGAATTTTTATAGGTAATTAACTCCACAATGTGACGCAAAGTGTATATGGTTTTTTCATCTGTTACTAGTTTCATTCATCCGGTCTTTCATACGCAGGCTTTCCCATCCGCCGAGACTTTTGCGTCACAGCATGATGCGTTCCCANTTCCCCCCCCCCCCCCCGCCCGCTGGCAACCATCAATTTCTTGTTTTAGTTTCCGTGCTGTTTTGTCCTTCAAACAAAACCTTTTGGAATTCCTCGATTGTCGTGTGTGAGCACAGATATTAACTGATACCACACATTGATAAATAAAATGAGATCGGTGGCATTTTAAGGCTCAATACATGATAACGGAGACAAAGAGAGAAGGATTATTCTCTGCATATTTTTCGCCTGTTCAGAAGCTCCGCCAACTTGACACACGTGTTACCCAGTATGAGATTCTTGACTCACGGATGGAACCAAATGTGTTGAACAGTTGTTTTTTGTTACTTTTACTCTCTACCATCATTTTTAAATATCAAGAATTTTTATAGGCTCTGTATCTTATCTTTTTAATACTAATGGAGACTTTCAGCCGGGCCATTATAAACAAAGTTACTAAGTTAAATAATCAGATTCAGTTTGAGTACAATGATTCAATTAAGGAAATCCGAATGTTGTTGGACAAATAAACGCTGTAATATGACGAATATGATTGGTATATTTTCGTGAAAACAGGGGAAGTTGGTCAATTGAAGAATCGTTTGTATTATGATCTTATCATGTACAAATTTCCAATAGCCTAAAAATTATTAATCTCTCGTGATTTAAATTAGGAAATTCATTTTATGGTCAAACGTTGCATGTGTTGCCTCCACTATCATATTGATCAGTTCGTAGATCAATCCTTTTTGATGAAGGGCCTGGATCATTCGCAAAGAGAAAAGAATCCTTGTTTCAGGCAACTCGTGATTCTAGAATATAACAAGCAGAAATTCTTGAAAGAAGTGAAAAAGTCCAAAGATTTACAAACGGATCAATTGACCTGATAATAGAGATAACCATTGCAAGGTTTGAACCTCGCAAAGCCTGATCTTTGTGAAGTCTGAGTCTCAGAAAGCAATCCTACAATTCTACTTTCACAATTTGACCCATATTCTTTCCCCCAAATTCATTCTTTGTACACTGAGAGACAAATCTGAAGTTCGATTTACAATAAGAAAATAGTTGAGGCAGTTTTGGTGAACGATACGATTTTTTTTGTATGCAGCACATAACATTATAGTAACTTCACAAGCGTAATTTTTGCAAATCAAAATGCAGTTAAACTAACCAAAGTTCAAAAGTAACCACGATAAATCTATCGTGAGTAGAACTATAAAATAGTTGTAATAACTACATTCCATTGTAGTAATTACTTCTCCGGCCATAGTTACCGTAACCCATAAAAAATTGTTGAGGATTTTTTGACTATAATCCGATGGTGATGAAATATAGTCAGAAGAATCATATTTTTCTCTCAGTGTAGTACCTCAATGTGAACACTGGTGTGCAAATCAAACCAATGAATTTTTTCAATGAAAATTATTACTTTTACATCAGGGGTCCATTTTGCCCTTCTGTCCATTTTGCCCTACCCTCCCCTAGTTATCAAGCCTTGTTGATAGTAAATAAATCCTTCTATCAGCGGATAACGGTATGAAGCATAACGTGATGTCTCATCAATACCGAGTTAACTGTGAATTGATGGTCTTAACTCTGAAAAATGGTTATATCTCTTTTGGGACCCGCCGAATACCAATAGTTTAAGGCGTTCATCCATCCCACCGTGGTAGAAAACGTGCTTTTTGTAGTGACAAGAATCGTTCCACCAGCGTAGAACTTCCCATTACAATTTTAACGTTCTAGAAAACATGTCTTTTTGTACCGCTCCCTTTTTGTCAGCGGCATTCTTTGGTATTTTCTCCTGTCGTATTGGTAATCTGAACACGTTTTCCCAGTTATTTTTATGTTTGTAACCAACTGTTGGAATACGCCTGTCCTTCTGGAAGGGAAACAAGTATAACAGTGTCTTACATACACATCTCGTGGTTTAAATTGTCGTCAGGTTGTCTCGCTGGGCGCATCGGCGCGTGAGACCTCTTTTTCCTGGCTATTCTCTGTCGGAAGAACGCTGGGGGGGGG
>NW_021680347.1:1985104-2067705 GCF_001412515.2 Diachasma alloeum
GGGGGGGGGGGGGGGGGGAGATCTTTAAAGGAAAAATTATTTTGCAGAATTGAGCGCTGGTGGATTTGGGCATGAGAGAAGATAAATGGAGAGAAAGCACATGTAACAATCGGCTGAGAACTACCCGAGTGGAAATTGCTTCAGGCCCACCTGAAGCACGATCATAACTTAATCAGGTTTTTTTAAGGTTCGACTGATCCGGTGATTTCTGATGAGAACCTGACCCAGTTCTGATCCAGCAGATCGGATCCGAAAAGACTACAGGCAGGTTCAGATCAAGTTCTGATCAGGTAGACATGATCAGATAATGCCTGATGAGAACCTGACCAATTTTGATCCAGTAGATCGGAACCGAAAAACTGCAGGATGATTCAGATCAAGTTCTGATCAGGTAGACATGATCAGATAATGCCTGATGAGAACCTGACCAATTTTGATCCAGTAGATCGGAACCGAAAAACTGCAGGATGATTCAGATCAAGTTCTGATCAGGTAGACATGATCAGATAATGCCTGATGAGAACCTGACCAATTTTGATCCAGTAGATCGGAACCGAAAAACTGCAGGATGATTCAGATCAAGTTCTGATCAGGTAGACATGATCAGATAATGCCTGATGAGAACCTGACCAATTTTGATCCAGTAGATCGGAACCGAAAAACTGCAGGATGATTCAGATCAAGTTCTGATCAGGTAGACATGATCAGATAATGCCTGATGAGAACCTGACCAATTTTGATCCAGTAGATCGGAACCGAAAAACTGCAGGATGATTCAGATCAAGTTCTGATCAGGTAAGCACGATCTCACCCTGAGGTCGGCTGCCTGACCCCAATTTGATCAAATTCCGATTTTATGTCTTTGATCGGCATTTGAACGTGGTCAATTGAAGAGAAAATGATTAGATGCAGATCCGGTCCACCTGACATGAATTTTAATAAGTTTTCCGGATGATTTAATTAACTATTATGACACTATTCAAATTAAGTTTTATCAACCATTATCAATAATTATTTTCAATCTTTAAAAAGAATCATTATACTATAATTAAAATAAATTAAATTAAATTAATTTAATTTAATGAATTTAATTTAATTAAACAATTTCATTAACAGTCAGCCCTTCTCAAATGTACAGAAGGGAGGGATGATGATGCCGTAAATACGTATTAGAGGAGTATTGAACTTACACGCAAATGATGTTGATAAAAAAAATCACCTAATGTCTATTTATTTATTAGTGTTATTGTTATTATCATTATTATTATTATTCATTAATGAAATAAATAAAAATTTAATTGAACATATTTTATCTCTGAGAATACACACGCACATCCGCGAGATCAGGAATAATCGTAAATTCAACGAATACCCCGATACAAATCATATAGACAATGTACAGTTTACTCAATAGTAATAGCACGATAGCGTAGTGGTTAGGGCATAGGATTAGCAATCATAGGGTCCCCGGTTCGATCCCCAGCATCGGTAAAAAAATAATAAGCTTTTTCAGAGTTAATAACAGCAGAGATTCATTAAGAGAGAGGCGGCCTACGGTAAAAGAATTGAATTATCTTTTGTTTTGGATTAATTATCATTGATAATTGTTATTGATGCTGACAGACAGGTCATCCGGTTTTCATACAGTTGACTTGATCAAGTTCGGATCCATTCGTCCTAATCAAATCCGGATTGGTCAGAGGCGTTACATGTCTGATCAAGACCTAATCCATCAACTTGATCAAGACCTGACCGGAATTTCCACTCGGGTAACTGGATCTTTCAAAAAATTGTCCCATGATAAAGATCTTTGGATTATTCATATTCAAACGCTGTTTACCGATTCAAACAACAATTCCCATTTGTAAATTGTGTTAAGAGTAATATTCCGAATTCTATTAATGGTTCGTTTCAGGTATTGTAAAATAAAAAAACGAAGAAAAGGGAGAAATTAATGGAATGGAAGATGAAGCGCTAATGGGCTGTTATGAGACGCTACGAGTAGCATCACTGTTTTCCAGAGTTTTCAGTACACAAGGGACATTTTCACAGAGCCATAAAAAATCTCAAAGAATAAGAGAGATCTTACAACTCACAGCATCTTACCCTCCACTAAAATCTGATTTTTTTAAAACCTTCACTTCTAGAAACCATAAAAGAAGTATGCCATATATCATGAACCCTGAAAAATATAGTTTCAATTTTTTTATGCAGGGAATGAAGCGATTTACATTTGCCCGTTCACCAAGAGCAGAAATTAGTGGGAGCCTTCCGGTATTTGTTGGAACAAGAGGTTCAATTTTTTGGCACATGACTCTGAAGATTCTTGTAAAGTCATTCACAAAATTCATTCATTAGCGGGTTCCACAGATTTGCAAGTGAGTTTGCTGAGAAAATAACTGGTAAAGGACGGCGAGGCATTGAAAACAATCATAAATATTCATAAATTTTAGAACCCAAACTCATTTATCCGACAAATGTGAGTTTTTTCTGGGCTGGTAATGTGATCCTTGAGGTAGCGAGCAAGAGAGAGATTACTCTTTTCTCGAAAAAGGGATATGCCCCGCGAGTTGCTCGTGTAATACGAGACACGACGGCAGTTAGCTACTCTCAAAACTTATTTGTGAAATTTAATCAACCGCGTCAGGGCATGTACACACGTATTCTCTGGGTCTCTGCAGATACCCACACGGTTTAGCATTGTGTGTTGAAAATACGATATGCCACGTGCGAGGGCGAGAGAGAGGGAGAGGAACCTTGTTGTTGGTTTTTATGTCGGCAATGAACGTGACGTGTCGAGGAAAAAATTGAATTAATATTGTGCGGAGCTCCTAACTTCGCTCTCGTGATCGTAGACGACGCACAGGAATGTAGATTGGAAATGAGAAAAAAGATGTGCCGGAGACTCGTGTGCAACTAAGGGGAATTGTGACCGCAAGCGATATTTGCAATGCAATTGGGAAATTAGATGCTAATCGTACAGGGGACAACGATCTCATTTCGACGACCGACTCACGATCCTGAACCGGTGGATGAGGATCAAGCCCACACGACCAGTTTCCGTGGCTGTAACACGCGGAAACTGGAGGGAAGTGAAATTTACCACTTTATGTGATGCTGACACGCACGTCCTCTTTCATTTAAGGTTTAAGAATTATTTGAAAAATTTAATTTTTGAAGGGGGTTTTTGTAGGAGGTTAATTATTCATTGGCTTTATGCGATTGTAACATGCACATCCGGTTTTCAATTATTACTATTTTCGGTACTTTGGATTTTAATTTTTATTGTTTTTAAATATTTTTGTTTGTGTTTCTCACAAAAAATCTCCTACTTATTAAAGGAAAGACGTAGAATAATTTTGTATCTATACAGAAATATAACGAAACTGTCACGCGAAGTTAGTCGCTAAAAATACGTATCATATTTTCAAATTCTTCAAACTAACACAGTAGTTTTTGCATGATGATTGTTAATTTTCTCATTTTCCTGAGCTTCATTCATGATTCACTCTCATGAATCTCATAATTTTCAATTTCTTTGATTCTCCTTGCTTCTTCTTTATTTCTTGCCGTCGACATGACTCATAAGTTCCAGTTTAAATAAAATTCTCGAGTTTCGTAGAAAATTCGACCAAAAATGTGTCTATTGCTTCCGAATAAAAGAATTGAAATGGATAAATTTTGCGAGTCTCTAATTTTGCTTGGAAATGACTTAGAATTTCATGAAATTGATTCAAGATATGATATATGATTTTTTTTGCATCAAAGTGCTCTTTACGATACTATCGTCGCCGTAGAAGCAAAAGGACGTAAGTACCAAAAAACCCTCTTTTGAAATCCAAAGGGGTGTATATCCCGTTTCTATGTCTTTTCGATTCTGCGTCGATTTCTGAACAAAAATCTATTAAAAAAATTCTCTACCAAAGAGGGGTAATTATCCATTTCCAACGCCAAAGTGACTTAACTCCGCCCTTACGCTTTTTGTAATTATCAGTCGTACTCCAGATTTATCATTATGAAAAGAGGGAATGGATGGATTATTTCAAATTTATACTTCCAAGAATTATCATAGAAATAACATCATTGTTTCAAATTTGCGTTTGACCGTCTGTGAGATTCCGTCATTTGAATTATAAATCTATCAGCTTCGTTTACCATTTATTTATTATTTGGTAATTGAGAATAAAGTAGGGAGAGCAGGGTAAAATCTACGGCAGGGCAAAACGAACAACTGACATAAAATGCTAATTTTCATTAAGGGGAGACTACTATGAGTTTTAAAAGTCGCGTTCTTTTGGAGTGAGATTTCTCATGAATTGAAGATCGATTATATATGTTTAAAAACGAATAATTAGTGCAAAAAAAATTAATTGTTTATTGTTTGTTTGTCCTGCAGACGCTTAAAATGTTAAAAACAGTCCAGGGCCTTCAATTTTTGAGCTACAGAGGTTTCTTTTTTTTTCAAAATATTTGTACAATTACAATTACGATTTTTTTTTTTTTAATTCGACTGTTACACAGTTAATTTAAAATAGGCAGAAAAATTATCTTTAAAATATTTGAAATATATTCTTGATTCTGTCAGAAACATTTTTCCGGTTATTTTACATGGATGGTGCTATTTTTAATTTACAAAATAACGAAATTAGCTGTGTAGGAGTTGCAATTCAAAAAACTATTTCGTAATTGTCATTGCATACATTTTTTCAAAAATAAAAAAAATAAACCTCTGTAGCTCAAAAATTGAAGGTCCGAGACGATTTTTAACATTCTAAGCGTGTCCAGGACAAACAAACAATAACAATTTTTCCACTAATTATTCCGTTCTATACATATACAATCAATCTTCAATGTATGAGAAATTTCATTCCAACAGGCCGCGACTTTTAAAACTCATAGTAGTGCTCCCTTAAAAAAACTCATTCATTCAGTTTGGAGATTGGTCCATATTGGATTGGAGTAGAATGAATCTCTACTCAAATTGAGATATTTCTAACAATTAGTTTCCGGGATTAAAATGGGTCTAATCGTGAAAGTAGAATTTTATGTTTTTGTAAAAAAAAATGTGCCAAGAGAAAGTTTTGTGTGGTTGTTTCTGTGAAGGAGGAGCACTATTTCTTGAAAAATACGATTCTCATGGAAATTTTGAAAAAAATAAAAATCAAAGCCAAGTCAAGAAATGTCCAGTGATAACTTCAAGTCAAAGGATTAGGAAAAATCCTTGTATGATCCATGATCCACGAAATAAAAAAATCAGCAGAGACAGGATCGACGTTTTTGGTCCGGATCATATGATAGCAATTCAAATTGATATGAGACAATGAGGTAGAAAACTCCGAAACCTCATCCCATTGATGAAATATGAATCTTTTATATATGAACTCTTCCCATACGTAACCCACCCATGCATAAACGTTTAGAATCAACTTGACTCAAGCCGAAGAATCCGCTTAAATCAAACCAAAAAATCAACTTAAATACAACCGAAAATCCGACTTGAATCAAGCCGAAAAATCGACCTGAATCAAACCAACGTGCCGGTTTGCATCTCTCCGTTACAGACTTGATTCATGCCCAGGATCCGACATGAAATAAGTCCATCCCCAGCATGATTCAGTCTGACTTGATTCAAACCTTTTTTTCGGTTTGACTTAGGACAATGTTTTTTAGGTGTAGGGTAAGCTACCCAGTAGATGGAGACTGCCCTATAGATGGATGAGCTACTTTTGGATAAGAAATTATGCAAAAAAATACTGAAATATGAATTGTTGCTTTGAATTTTTATTGTCTATTGTGTTTCGTAACCTTTGAATGGCGATTTTTTTCCATCAATTTTTTTTTCAATTACTAAAAAACAAACGTCCATCTACTGGGCAATTTACCCTACTTTACAAGATATAGATAGCTCCGCTCGAGCCGCATCCGCTGAATTTTCAATTGATTGAAACTTCAGGAATATGTTTATCTGATTTTTCCTGATTTCTATTTATTTTTATGAAATAATTGAGCTTAAATGTATAGTTTCCGTTGATGTTTTCATAAAGTTTTGAATTTTCAATGACGATATTCCTTGAAATCTGGGTGGAACTATAATGTGATAAAATTTCGCAAGAAGTGTACAGGAAATTTCAACCAAAAATGTCTAGCGATCTAGCAAGAATAAAAGAATTGAAGAATTGAAGTGTTAAAAACTAGTTTATTCCATTGGCGTTTTATCTGCAGAATTGACTGCAGTTATGGTATTTAAAAAATCCATATACTTTTTAAACCAAACTTGAGCAAGAAGACTCGAAAGAAATCGACTAATACCCTTCATGGTTTGCTCTCCAGGAACAGCCGTGACATCGAGGCTTGTTTCTTCTACGTATGCCCAGGAAGGATACGCACATATTGGCAAATATAAAAGGACTCGTATATGGAACTGGAGAACTCGTTCTACACACGGTATATATGTGTCCATGTGGTTATCAGAGTATCTTGAAAACGTGACTGTTGGATTCCACTGCCCCCACACATCCATAAACAACTGTGTGGCACGGGGCAAACCACATATTCCCGTTGGGCTCTTTCATTTGGATGTATAACGTGTGATATGTGACTTCACCTACGTGCTGTCATACGAGATATTTTGTAACAATCAGCGATTTGAAATGCTAGAGTGGTTGTTTCATGGAGATGTCAACGAGAAACTGAAATATTATCGCTACTCTAACAAAAGATGAACTCATCAAGCAGGCGACAGCGAGTATATGACCGTGATCATGTAATAGTGCACATGTCACTACCCGAGTGGAATTTGCTTCAGGTCCACCTGAAGCACGATCAGAATTTGATCAGGTTTTTGTAAGGTTCGAGTGATCCGGTGATTCCTGATGAGAACCTGACCAAATTCTGATCTAGCAGATCGGATCCGAAACACTACCGGGTTCAGATCAAGTTCTGATCAGGTAGATACGATTTCACCCTGAGATCGACTGCCTGACCCCAATTTGATCAAATTCCGATTTGATGTCTTTGATGGGTCAATTGAAGAGAAAATGATCAGATTCAGATCCGGTTCACCTGAAATTAATTTTAATAAGTTGTTCGGATAATTTAATTAACTATTATTATACTATACAAATTAAATTTTATCAACCATTATCAATAATTATTTTCAACTTTTAAAAAGAATCATTATACTATAATTAAAATAAATTAAATTAAATTCATTAAATTAAATTAATTTAATTAAATTAATTTAATTTAATTAATTAATTTAATTAATAGCCAGCCCTTCTTTTTTTTTTAACCATGTTTTTTATTCAATTTCTACAGTAGGTATTTACATTATTTACAACTATTTACATAAAAAAAACAGGTACATAAAAAATATGATATTTAGTATCTGAAATTTGGNAAAATAAATTAAATTAAATTAATTTAATTTAATGAATTTAATTTAATTAAACAATTTCATTAACAGTCAGCCCTTCTCAAATGTACAGAAGGGAGGGATGATGATGCCGTAAATACGTATTAGAGGAGTATTGAACTTACACGCAAATGATGTTGATAAAAAAAATCACCTAATGTCTATTTATTTATTAGTGTTATTGTTATTATCATTATTATTATTATTCATTAATGAAATAAATAAAAATTTAATTGAACATATTTTATCTCTGAGAATACACACGCACATCCGCGAGATCAGGAATAATCGTAAATTCAACGAATACCCCGATACAAATCATATAGACAATGTACAGTTTACTCAATAGTAATAGCACGATAGCGTAGTGGTTAGGGCATAGGATTAGCAATCATAGGGTCCCCGGTTCGATCCCCAGCATCGGTAAAAAAATAATAAGCTTTTTCAGAGTTAATAACAGCAGAGATTCATTAAGAGAGAGGCGGCCTACGGTAAAAGAATTGAATTATCTTTTGTTTTGGATTAATTATCATTGATAATTGTTATTGATGCTGACAGACAGGTCATCCGGTTTTCATACAGTTGACTTGATCAAGTTCGGATCCATTCGTCCTAATCAAATCCGGATTGGTCAGAGGCGTTACATGTCTGATCAAGACCTAATCCATCAACTTGATCAAGACCTGACCGGAATTTCCACTCGGGTAACTGGATCTTTCAAAAAATTGTCCCATGATAAAGATCTTTGGATTATTCATATTCAAACGCTGTTTACCGATTCAAACAACAATTCCCATTTGTAAATTGTGTTAAGAGTAATATTCCGAATTCTATTAATGGTTCGTTTCAGGTATTGTAAAATAAAAAAACGAAGAAAAGGGAGAAATTAATGGAATGGAAGATGAAGCGCTAATGGGCTGTTATGAGACGCTACGAGTAGCATCACTGTTTTCCAGAGTTTTCAGTACACAAGGGACATTTTCACAGAGCCATAAAAAATCTCAAAGAATAAGAGAGATCTTACAACTCACAGCATCTTACCCTCCACTAAAATCTGATTTTTTTAAAACCTTCACTTCTAGAAACCATAAAAGAAGTATGCCATATATCATGAACCCTGAAAAATATAGTTTCAATTTTTTTATGCAGGGAATGAAGCGATTTACATTTGCCCGTTCACCAAGAGCAGAAATTAGTGGGAGCCTTCCGGTATTTGTTGGAACAAGAGGTTCAATTTTTTGGCACATGACTCTGAAGATTCTTGTAAAGTCATTCACAAAATTCATTCATTAGCGGGTTCCACAGATTTGCAAGTGAGTTTGCTGAGAAAATAACTGGTAAAGGACGGCGAGGCATTGAAAACAATCATAAATATTCATAAATTTTAGAACCCAAACTCATTTATCCGACAAATGTGAGTTTTTTCTGGGCTGGTAATGTGATCCTTGAGGTAGCGAGCACGAGAGAGATTACTCTTTTTTCGAAAAAGGGATATGCCCCGCGAGTTGCTCGTGTAATACGAGACACGACGGCAGTTAGCTACTCTCAAAACTTATTTGTGAAATTTAATCAACCGCGTCAGGGCATGTACACACGTATTCTCTGGGTCTCTGCAGATACCCACACGGTTTAGCATTGTGTGTTGAAAATACGATATGCCACGTGCGAGGGCGAGAGAGAGGGAGAGGAACCTTGTTGTTGGTTTTTATGTCGGCAATGAACGTGACGTGTCGAGGAAAAAATTGAATTAATATTGTGCGGAGCTCCTAACTTCGCTCTCGTGATCGTAGACGACGCACAGGAATGTAGATTGGAAATGAGAAAAAAGATGTGCCGGAGACTCGTGTGCAACTAAGGGGAATTGTGACCGCAAGCGATATTTGCAATGCAATTGGGAAATTAGATGCTAATCGTACAGGGGACAACGATCTCATTTCGACGACCGACTCACGATCCTGAACCGGTGGATGAGGATCAAGCCCACACGACCAGTTTCCGTGGCTGTAACACGCGGAAACTGGAGGGAAGTGAAATTTACCACTTTATGTGATGCTGACACGCACGTCCTCTTTCATTTAAGGTTTAAGAATTATTTGAAAAATTTAATTTTTGAAGGGGGTTTTTGTAGGAGGTTAATTATTCATTGGCTTTATGCGATTGTAACATGCACATCCGGTTTTCAATTATTACTATTTTCGGTACTTTGGATTTTAATTTTTATTGTTTTTAAATATTTTTGTTTGTGTTTCTCACAAAAAATCTCCTACTTATTAAAGGAAAGACGTAGAATAATTTTGTATCTATACAGAAATATAACGAAACTGTCACGCGAAGTTAGTCGCTAAAAATACGTATCATATTTTCAAATTCTTCAAACTAACACAGTAGTTTTTGCATGATGATTGTTAATTTTCTCATTTTCCTGAGCTTCATTCATGATTCACTCTCATGAATCTCATAATTTTCAATTTCTTTGATTCTCCTTGCTTCTTCTTTATTTCTTGCCGTCGACATGACTCATAAGTTCCAGTTTAAATAAAATTCTCGAGTTTCGTAGAAAATTCGACCAAAAATGTGTCTATTGCTTCCGAATAAAAGAATTGAAATGGATAAATTTTGCGAGTCTCTAATTTTGCTTGGAAATGACTTAGAATTTCATGAAATTGATTCAAGATATGATATATGATTTTTTTTGCATCAAAGTGCTCTTTACGATACTATCGTCGCCGTAGAAGCAAAAGGACGTAAGTACCAAAAAACCCTCTTTTGAAATCCAAAGGGGTGTATATCCCGTTTCTATGTCTTTTCGATTCTGCGTCGATTTCTGAACAAAAATCTATTAAAAAAATTCTCTACCAAAGAGGGGTAATTATCCATTTCCAACGCCAAAGTGACTTAACTCCGCCCTTACGCTTTTTGTAATTATCAGTCGTACTCCAGATTTATCATTATGAAAAGAGGGAATGGATGGATTATTTCAAATTTATACTTCCAAGAATTATCATAGAAATAACATCATTGTTTCAAATTTGCGTTTGACCGTCTGTGAGATTCCGTCATTTGAATTATAAATCTATCAGCTTCGTTTACCATTTATTTATTATTTGGTAATTGAGAATAAAGTAGGGAGAGCAGGGTAAAATCTACGGCAGGGCAAAACGAACAACTGACATAAAATGCTAATTTTCATTAAGGGGAGACTACTATGAGTTTTAAAAGTCGCGTTCTTTTGGAGTGAGATTTCTCATGAATTGAAGATCGATTATATATGTTTAAAAACGAATAATTAGTGCAAAAAAAATTAATTGTTTATTGTTTGTTTGTCCTGCAGACGCTTAAAATGTTAAAAACAGTCCAGGGCCTTCAATTTTTGAGCTACAGAGGTTTCTTTTTTTTTCAAAATATTTGTACAATTACAATTACGATTTTTTTTTTTTTAATTCGACTGTTACACAGTTAATTTAAAATAGGCAGAAAAATTATCTTTAAAATATTTGAAATATATTCTTGATTCTGTCAGAAACATTTTTCCGGTTATTTTACATGGATGGTGCTATTTTTAATTTACAAAATAACGAAATTAGCTGTGTAGGAGTTGCAATTCAAAAAACTATTTCGTAATTGTCATTGCATACATTTTTTCAAAAATAAAAAAAATAAACCTCTGTAGCTCAAAAATTGAAGGTCCGAGACGATTTTTAACATTCTAAGCGTGTCCAGGACAAACAAACAATAACAATTTTTCCACTAATTATTCCGTTCTATACATATACAATCAATCTTCAATGTATGAGAAATTTCATTCCAACAGGCCGCGACTTTTAAAACTCATAGTAGTGCTCCCTTAAAAAAACTCATTCATTCAGTTTGGAGATTGGTCCATATTGGATTGGAGTAGAATGAATCTCTACTCAAATTGAGATATTTCTAACAATTAGTTTCCGGGATTAAAATGGGTCTAATCGTGAAAGTAGAATTTTATGTTTTTGTAAAAAAAAATGTGCCAAGAGAAAGTTTTGTGTGGTTGTTTCTGTGAAGGAGGAGCACTATTTCTTGAAAAATACGATTCTCATGGAAATTTTGAAAAAAATAAAAATCAAAGCCAAGTCAAGAAATGTCCAGTGATAACTTCAAGTCAAAGGATTAGGAAAAATCCTTGTATGATCCATGATCCACGAAATAAAAAAATCAGCAGAGACAGGATCGACGTTTTTGGTCCGGATCATATGATAGCAATTCAAATTGATATGAGACAATGAGGTAGAAAACTCCGAAACCTCATCCCATTGATGAAATATGAATCTTTTATATATGAACTCTTCCCATACGTAACCCACCCATGCATAAACGTTTAGAATCAACTTGACTCAAGCCGAAGAATCCGCTTAAATCAAACCAAAAAATCAACTTAAATACAACCGAAAATCCGACTTGAATCAAGCCGAAAAATCGACCTGAATCAAACCAACGTGCCGGTTTGCATCTCTCCGTTACAGACTTGATTCATGCCCAGGATCCGACATGAAATAAGTCCATCCCCAGCATGATTCAGTCTGACTTGATTCAAACCTTTTTTTCGGTTTGACTTAGGACAATGTTTTTTAGGTGTAGGGTAAGCTACCCAGTAGATGGAGACTGCCCTATAGATGGATGAGCTACTTTTGGATAAGAAATTATGCAAAAAAATACTGAAATATGAATTGTTGCTTTGAATTTTTATTGTCTATTGTGTTTCGTAACCTTTGAATGGCGATTTTTTTCCATCAATTTTTTTTTCAATTACTAAAAAACAAACGTCCATCTACTGGGCAATTTACCCTACTTTACAAGATATAGATAGCTCCGCTCGAGCCGCATCCGCTGAATTTTCAATTGATTGAAACTTCAGGAATATGTTTATCTGATTTTTCCTGATTTCTATTTATTTTTATGAAATAATTGAGCTTAAATGTATAGTTTCCGTTGATGTTTTCATAAAGTTTTGAATTTTCAATGACGATATTCCTTGAAATCTGGGTGGAACTATAATGTGATAAAATTTCGCAAGAAGTGTACAGGAAATTTCAACCAAAAATGTCTAGCGATCTAGCAAGAATAAAAGAATTGAAGAATTGAAGTGTTAAAAACTAGTTTATTCCATTGGCGTTTTATCTGCAGAATTGACTGCAGTTATGGTATTTAAAAAATCCATATACTTTTTAAACCAAACTTGAGCAAGAAGACTCGAAAGAAATCGACTAATACCCTTCATGGTTTGCTCTCCAGGAACAGCCGTGACATCGAGGCTTGTTTCTTCTACGTATGCCCAGGAAGGATACGCACATATTGGCAAATATAAAAGGACTCGTATATGGAACTGGAGAACTCGTTCTACACACGGTATATATGTGTCCATGTGGTTATCAGAGTATCTTGAAAACGTGACTGTTGGATTCCACTGCCCCCACACATCCATAAACAACTGTGTGGCACGGGGCAAACCACATATTCCCGTTGGGCTCTTTCATTTGGATGTATAACGTGTGATATGTGACTTCACCTACGTGCTGTCATACGAGATATTTTGTAACAATCAGCGATTTGAAATGCTAGAGTGGTTGTTTCATGGAGATGTCAACGAGAAACTGAAATATTATCGCTACTCTAACAAAAGATGAACTCATCAAGCAGGCGACAGCGAGTATATGACCGTGATCATGTAATAGTGCACATGTCACTACCCGAGTGGAATTTGCTTCAGGTCCACCTGAAGCACGATCAGAATTTGATCAGGTTTTTGTAAGGTTCGAGTGATCCGGTGATTCCTGATGAGAACCTGACCAAATTCTGATCTAGCAGATCGGATCCGAAACACTACCGGGTTCAGATCAAGTTCTGATCAGGTAGATACGATTTCACCCTGAGATCGACTGCCTGACCCCAATTTGATCAAATTCCGATTTGATGTCTTTGATGGGTCAATTGAAGAGAAAATGATCAGATTCAGATCCGGTTCACCTGAAATTAATTTTAATAAGTTGTTCGGATAATTTAATTAACTATTATTATACTATACAAATTAAATTTTATCAACCATTATCAATAATTATTTTCAACTTTTAAAAAGAATCATTATACTATAATTAAAATAAATTAAATTAAATTCATTAAATTAAATTAATTTAATTAAATTAATTTAATTTAATTAATTAATTTAATTAATAGCCAGCCCTTCTTTTTTTTTTAACCATGTTTTTTATTCAATTTCTACAGTAGGTATTTACATTATTTACAACTATTTACATAAAAAAAACAGGTACATAAAAAATATGATATTTAGTATCTGAAATTTGGTATAAACATTGGTCACTCTGTGACACTCGCGTTTACTTTATTCTTGGTTTTTTTTATATCTTTATTATTGTCGTGAAGTTCTAAACCTTTGCTCCGTTGTAGAGCTTTTTTGTATTTGGTTTTTTTTGCGCTTGAAAAAAAAAGAAAAAAGAAAAGGTGTGACAAAAGAAAAAAAAATAAAAGAATGAGTGTGTGTATCGTATAAAAAACAAGCGCAACTTATTATTGACAGAAAGGTGTTGTATTTTATGGATTGAATATTGTCTTTCCGCTGTTAATCTAAAGTATTAACAGTGGAGTATTTTTATTCCTTTTTTATCTACGTTCTATGCCTTAATATTAACAATACTGGATTAATGATTTATTCAGTTTTTTGTACTTCTTTCATTAATAATATGTTGTGTAGAAAAATATTCAAGGTGGCCTGAAGTTGTGTCTTCTGACTCTGTCTTGGCCTCTATTATTATTTTCATTTTTTTTCTTTATAGATTTGGTATCTGTTTTGGAGTTCAGAGATGAATTTATCATTCTGGTCTATCCACCAGTATTTCATCCTGACTCTAACAGCCAGCCCTTCTCAAATGTACAGAAGGGAGGGATGATGATGCCGTGAATACGTATTAGAGGAGTATCAAACTTATACGCAAATGATCTTGAGAAAAAAAATCACCTAATGTCTATTTATTTATTAGTGTTATTGTTATTATCATTATTATTATTCATTAATTAAATAAATAAAAATTTAATTGAACATATTTTATCTCTGAGAATACACACGCACATGCGCGAGATCAGGAATAATCGTAAATTCAACGAATACCCCGATAACTGTACATATAGGCAATGTACAGTTTACTCAATAGTGATAGCACGATAGCGTAGTAGTTAGGGCATAGGATTAGCAATCATAGGTTCCCCGGTTCGATCCCCAGCATCGGTAAAAAAAAAATGATAAGCTTTTTCAGAGGTAATAACAGCAGAGATTCATTAAGAGAGGCGGCCTACGGTGAAAGAATTGAATTATCTTTTGTTTTGGATTAATTATCATTGATAATTGTTATTAATACTGACAGACAGGTCATCCGGTTTTCATACAGTTGACTTGATCAAGTTCGGATCCATTCATCCTGATCAAATCCGGATTGGTCAGAGGCGTAACATGTCTGATCAAGACCGGATCCGTCAACTTGATCAATACCTGATCAGTTGTCAGGTCTAACCTGATCCAAACTTGATCAAGACCTGACCGGAATTTCCACTCGGGTAAATAATGTTTTTATTTGTAAAACCTGCCCGGAAAGTGCACATTTCGAAACGGTTGAGTGGGCGTAAAGCGGAAAAAAACCAAAGCGATTTTTAAGATATAGTGAAAAATGATTAAAAAGTGAATCGTTTTTTTTTCAAGAACTATTGGACCGATGGGGCTGAAATTTTGCACAGACTCAGTCCTTATAAAAACTTATAATCCGACAAAATTTGATTTTTTTTGGAATTATTTTAGTCACTCAATTCATCATCAATGTTTGCATTTTTCACAATTTTATAGTCTACGAGTACTACAATATACCAAGGATTGTACTAAATTTGAAGGATTATTTTGGCAAATTATTTCAATATTACCTATTGAAATATTATTAATATTATTTTATTATTAACAAATCTAGATATATTTTCTTGTGATAAAAGGCATTGTAATGTCTTTATATTTTCCGAGCCGCGTACCCTGCCATTACATAACTTTATCAAGATATCGCTGATATTTCACTTTTTTATCAATTCTGACATATTTCTACAACTTCAAAATATTTAATGGAAGTTTTTGAGTAGAAAAAATGTATTAACAAAATGAGTCACATCACAGCCTGATACACGAAAGAGGTTTTCTGTGTGTGTACAAACTGAGAGCAGCATAAATCCATATCTTTATGCCGATTCAAGGGGATAGAAGTATGTATCCACACGCTAATGGACTCTGAAGAGTAACTAAAGAAAACGTAAAAGAAAAGAGACTGAATAAAAATGAAGAACAGCATAAAGGAGAAGGAGAAGAAAAGACACTCGAAAGGGAGCCCTGCATAAATTTGATCCACGAACGGTTGGCATAAACAATGGGGTTGGTGTATGTATAACCCAAGTATACAATGGGGGCTCTCTCTTGGCTGGTGTTATGTATTCTCTTTGCTCTGCCATATACGATCGAGTTCGGTCATGAGCACGCCGGTTGGACCTTCTCCTCTGCTCTCCTTTATTTTTTTCTTATTTTCTCATTTTTAGTTTTCGTCCTGCAACAATGGACGCTCTTGTGTGTCCCGGAGTGTCGAGGGTGCCGCACCCACGCGGGACACATTCGTGCATCGGTGATTCACCCGAGAGGAAATTATATAGTTTGAAATAATCACAGTGTAACGATTTTGAATGAAACGAAACATAAATCATTGATGAATAGTCGATTAATTTATAGAAGCATTAGAGTCATGATTGAACAGAAAATATCAGATTATATTATTTCTTGAAAGAAAGAACGAATGTTCAATAACTATCACTCAACTTGGATTGTAAATGAAATGATTTTAGAATGTATAATTACTATATTTTATCGCATATTCATCGCCTGATAAATTCTTGTATGAATGAAGTTAAAAGGGGGATTATTGTCCAACTTCAAAAAGTCACATTACTGTTTCCGAATAGAAGCTTTGTGATGTAGAAGGTCATGGATACGTGAAGATATGATGTTTTTAGAAACTGTGTGTATCTATAAATGTTCACAGAAAAAGGAGTAAAGTTGACGGTAACAATCTGAATTGCTCCATGATTGGTATTATTTGGGAGCATGTATCTGGGTGAAATTTAACCTCAATCGATTAAGTTTCTCAAAAACTGCGCTACTATTGCTTATGATAATTGTAATGATAATGATAATTCACGCCTGGATGACTGAACAATTCATATAATATACAATTAAATAATTGAATATTAATGAACTCTCAATAATTAATATTTGCATCTTGATTTTGAATAAATTGTCCTTATTCATTTGTATTCAATTCATTAATCATCCCATTGGAGAACATCACGATACACAATTTGCTCGAGAAGAAGTTCATTGAACAAAATTTTTTCAACACCAAAATATCTTCATAATAATATCTATCAAATAGAATCAGAAAGTTCAATAAGGATTACCTATCTTCATTTAAAAAATTGAATGGTCGCGAATCCACTCAGAAGATTACTACCAATGGAATTGGTAGAAATTTAAAAAAAAAGAAAGAAATTAATGACATATAAAGTAACAAGCACATGCATTCTCCCGGATAGGTTCGACCCCATGCTTGTTATTTTCTATAAATAGCGATTAATTATTCTACTGATTAGGCAAACAAATGATTTATGAATATTCAGTGAATCGGTTCAATTACTAACTAAAGCGATGATTGAATATAAAATATTAGATTATCTATAGAAAAAAAATTCTATGAATTCTATCTCTAATCAACTTATAAAATTTATATATTCAATATTTTATTACATATTCTCCATTCAATTACGGCGTCATTGAAGGTCACAAATGGGATAAATTCAATTGATAAAATTGTGGGAGGGAAGATTTATTATTTTAAATTGAACAAAATCTAAATAAGCCTAAATCATTGATGAATAGTTGATGCCCTTTAAGATAAAACCGAGGGGAGTCTTATATCCTGAAATAATCATATTGCAATTATTCCTAATAAGATAAGTCATTAATGGTTAATGATTAATCCATGCACCAATTGAATTATTGAAGCTACAAGTAAATAGAAAATATTGGATTATTTGTAATACATATGGGAGAATGTTTATAAATTGTATCTATAATTCAATAACTCCCATATTATTATATAAATTCTAGAATTGAAAACGTCCATATTTTATCTTATATGCAGCCCTCAATAAATTATCAAATCAATATAGAAAAAAATATATATTTTCAACCAATGCAATTTATTACAATATTAGTCACGTATGATAGAAACAGAAAATCAAACACGTAATACAGTGTGACAGTATCATGTGTAGACACGTTTCACGCACGATCGATATCAAACCAGTATGATTTTCCCTACAGGGTAATAATTTTTTGTTTTTATATTTGTTATGTTTATCTCGTGCGTGCCAGAGACTCGTATAACTCCAGTGTACGATTTCCCCGAGGCAGTGTAGTGCTCTCGCAAGCGAACAGAACAGCCCCTCCCCACTATCTCTTCAAACTTGGAGTATTGTAATTGAACCGGTTTCTATATCTATCCACTTCGCGATATTCTATTCGTGCGTCTTAGGATCTCGTTCACCGCACACATATCTAATGCAGAAATATTTATATGCACACACCAGTTTCAATTCAAACCTGAATCTCTGCTTCGAAATGTTTGTACTCGAATTAATAATATTTCGTGTCATTGAATGATCAACGTTAACTGCACTGCGGCGAGTAGATAATTTAAAAATTCACCATTTCGTTTAATATTTTCTCTCCGTAAACTGAAACACTCAGAAGTCTCCAAAGTCAAAGGCCCAAATGTACGTCATGCATAATGCAGAGGATACATTTTGTCCTCGGATATTTTTCTCAATGGGTCCCCTTTATTTTCACTGTCCTCTTATCCACCGAAGTTTTGCCTCTCACCCCTAAAACAACAGTACACAACGGCGATGACGCACACGTTTCTCGTCCTCTACGTGATCTCGCCCATCTCCAAGATTACCACAAGCCTCATGATATTTTTGAAAGACAAGAAAAAATGACACTCACCTCTATATAACTTAACCCTAGATTGTTCACCCTATGAAGAAAACCCTGCCGCGCATCGTTTTTCTTTAATTACTGACTGGTTAACCGAAAGAGTCCAAAAAAATTCGACTTTGTCAATTGAAGTGTCTAAAAAATTATAGTAGTTTTTAAAACAACATATTTGCCAAAATTCCTAAAGAAGACAAATTATTTCGAACAGATGAATTATTTTTTCCCATGGTAAATGACATTGCCCATGACGCGACGTTGCCGGAAACTCGCTAAACTCGCCCGGGTAGTGTAGAGTGAATTCGGCAACGCTAAAGCCCAAATAACACGGCGAATCCCCGCCGAGGTGACCAAGTCGAAGGGCTACTCACTTCATAATTGAATGACACCATGATTTCAAAATGAAAACGATTTCGGGTGATTTCAATGATTTCGGATAAAATGATTTCGGTGATTTCGAGCGTCACGGGAAGTGATTCCATGATTTCAAATCATTTCATTAATTCGAAATCAGTGATTTCAGAAAAATAAAACTAATAAATAACAGGGTTGGGGCAAAACGGCTCGTCTCAAATTATGAAAATCAAAACTGGTAAATAATAACGAATTCGTTTGATTCCACTCGGCCAATCTTGAGATAATGACGATGAAAAGCGGTCCATTTTGCCATTTTACTATGGCAGTGAGTGCGGCGTTTTATTACCATCGTTGGCAGACGTATCAATTTCAAAATCACGAATGACTTGCACGATGCGCCACTGATTTCGGTGATTTCATTGATTTCAGACGATTTCACGTGATTTCGGAATGATTTCATGTCAAGTGAGTAGCCCTTCGGACCAACTCGCGGAGTCGCGCTTGGTGACCAGACTAGGGTTAACAACTGATTCAAACGTCACTCCGTATAGTAGTTTTGCTCGTCTTACGATGACTATGATTTTAATTCATCCTTACTTCATTTCATTCCAAAGGAAATTCTCTCACTCTTGAGGATGTACTTGAAATTTATTTTTCAACAATTTGTATCCCCTCACAATGTACCATTAAATAAAGAACGGTGTAATGGAGTTGTCTCCCTGCGCGAGTATCTCAACACCCAAGAAAAGCCATTTGAGTATACCTCAGACAGCCTTCAAAGATCCAACAAAAACTCCGGGATTTCATTTAAAAGTAAAGAATGAGGCCTCCCAAATGAGGTTATTACACGGTGTTGCCGTATTATAAGTTTAAAGGCGGTGTCCAGTTTACCTCGTTTTGTTGTGAACACGAGTGTGTAAAAAGAGAAGAGAGCCAATCGGTCATGCATGAAATCACGCTGTGGCCTCTTCCGAGGATCCATCAAATTCGCATGAAAGAGGAGAGACTGCCTTTTTCTCCCTCGTCTGCAACCTTTAATGTCCCTGCGTCCCTCTTTCTCCTTTCTCCGTAAACCGAGAGGCTCCACTTTTTCTGTCAAAAATCCCGTCAGACAAACCGACAAGATACGAAATGAAACGGAAACAAAGATAGATAAACGCCAGAGAGGCATTATAAAGCATCAGAGTACAAGTTTGTATGCGCAAGATAAGCTCTTGTTTGATGTTAGATTGTCCTGTGTGCTTTCGAATCGTAAAGCCTTACACGGTCTCGGCCTCTTGCACACCTGCGTCCATTAATCGGCTCGACTCGTTTCCAATGCGTTGCATTTGATAAAGAATAGTAAAAAAGTTGGCTCGATTATCACCGAGGAAAATTCTGGCCAATCGATGTTGATACTGTGCCTGTACTGGTGTACTTGGTCTGTAGAAATTACCACAAGAAATAAATGGGGATGTATATTATGGCCGCCTTGAGGCTACTCGCGTGCTCAAGGGCCCCTGACTACGCAAGAAGAGATAGAGGCAGAGATGAGTGAGAGAGAGGAGAGAACGTTATATGGAAGAAGAGCATTGTAAACACTTTATTCGAGAAATAAACCCAAGAGCGCCTACGCCCGTCTGGAGAACTCCTTGAGAGAGGTAAATGGGTACAGAATGCTTTTATTATTTTTATTTCTCGAGTTAAAAGTCAATGCCTCGTCCCTGGTACATTTCCAACCGTGTTCTGTAAAGCGATTGTTGATCGAGAGGTGAAAGTCAATCTGATTTATTGAATAGGAAATCGTTCAATCTCCATTTTAATCCTTTCACCGAGTGACTCAATGCATTTGTTGATTTAATGCCGGAAGTTGAATAGAGTATTTTTTACTCACCGCCGGATGACGAGATATTGTCATGTGCAACGTCAAGTTTATCGACGAGTG
This sequence comes from Diachasma alloeum, assembly GCF_001412515.2. NCBI lineage: Eukaryota > Metazoa > Arthropoda > Insecta > Hymenoptera > Braconidae > Diachasma > Diachasma alloeum. Next base: position 2,005,916 of record NW_021680347.1, read on the forward strand.
GTCAGAGGTATTGAGAGAATTTTAAATGAAGTGTCATGGCGGCATAACTCCTTTTGTCATTTAAAACACACACCTGCGTACGTTTTTGATGACAAAAGGTAGATGAGAGAGCTACAAATGTCTATGGGCAAGTGAATGGAGCTCTACTTCATAATAAATTTCGTCCTTGTCGACATGATTGAGAACCAGAGTGCGGATACTGTCTTATGTCACTGTGTGTCGTGTGTGGAGCAGAAACTTGAGACACTGTTCCAGCTGAGCGACTGCGAGTTCTTGCATAAATAGATTGCTCACACTCATACCGCTCTACTTGCGGGCTAATGTCACATTACATGGGAGTGGCTACTTATCTCTCGTTTTTATCACGGAATAAAATTTTTCCAATTAATGCCAGTGAGGGATTTTTTCTTCTCTTTCACAAGAGGAAAAAATGTGGAGGAAATTAATTGTCAACGAGATTGATCAAACGATTCAACTGTTGATTTATCCCGATTGCAGCGTGGGGTATCGATCGATTCGCTTGGGAGAACGGCACCCGTAATTAGGCCGAGAGAAGCCCGAAGCGGACATTCAGACGCGCCGAGAAGTTCCAACGCATTGCCTTCTTCTATATAAGATCACAACGCAGCCAAACAGGTTCGCTGAAGATGAAAAGAGGGCGAGGAGCAGTGGACAAGTGGAAGGTGAGGGTGCAGGAGAGGGGGAGGTATGGGGGTATGTGAGTGAAAGAAAGAACGCCTGGAACTGCCTCAGGCGCGCCCGTGCTGCATACGATTACGTGCTCACCCAGACCTATCTGAATTTCTTGCTCACAAACGCCCTATTATCGCGATCCAATCGTATTTCAAAATCTTATATCGCCTTATTGGGTTATGGGCACGTAACCATGTCTCACTGCAAATACATTGTTGCTCGGATTATTTAGTTTGACTGTTTTTTTTTCTTTGGGCGCGAGGGATTTAGGTGTGGCGTTTTTTAGTATGTTGGAGGAGATATGAAGAGAATTTTCGGGTTTGAAGTTCGGGAGATAGGACGCAAAGGTAAACAGAGATTATCCTCCCTCGGTGAATTTGACACGTTCTGTTTACTTGGTGGTAATATTGGGATTGTTTTGGGAGATGGTGAGTCAACTGCCGTGGTAGAGAAATTGCTTAATGCGACAAGGTGGTTCACTACGAAGTTACGTTGGAGTTCACCAAAAGAACCTCAGTGTGAGGGGTGGACGATATGTTGGCGACGCTTTTCCGCCAACTGTGTAGCCAATAAGTGGAAGCTTACCGGTTTCAGGTCAAATCCGAGATGCTACAGGATTTTTCATAATTTTTTTTGTTATCGGGAAAAGCTGGCGGGGTTTAAATATTTTTTTCATACTTTCAAGTTCATACTTTCCCCCCCTTTCATCAAAGAGCAAAATACGAACTTTCCATTGCAGGCGTGTTAAAAAATCGCGTGTGCACCTCGGGCAGAAAGTCATGACTTTCCGCCCGAGGTGCACACGGGCGGATTTTGACGCTTCCGCTACGTTCATCTCGTGCCGAGAAGGGCCTTTTCGTGTACTTGTAAACGAAAAAGGCACAGTTCGGCCACTCGTTGAACGTATCATCTCTATCAAAATAGTATATTTCGTTACCAGCGCGAAATAGTATATTTCAAGGCGAGTCCCATGCGGTTTTTTAGACTCACGTGGAGTTGGCGTCCGAGCCGAAGGCGAGAACCCCATGCACTAGTCGTGAACAATATTTTTTCGTAGTGATTTTCACTTTTACTTTTAGTTTGGGGAAGGGTAACAATACCAATCCCCGGACAAGGAAAAGTGAAAATCGGTACGGAAAAAGTGTTTCTTGGCTCGTGGGGTGTTTATAGCACGAGCCGAAGGCCAGTCCTCGCCTTCGGCTTGGACGACAACTCCAGGCGAGTAAAAAACCCCATCGCACTCGCCCTGAAATATACTATTCCCTTTTTCACACTTGTAACGTAAAATACTATTTTAACATCAAAATCTTTCTTGTGATAATATTTATTAAATCAAGTCGCAATAGCCCTATGCAACTAGAAACAGCTTGATAATAATTGGCATTTTTTAGCTTCTCGGATAGGGAAGTTATTCATTGTTATTCATCATGAAGTCAATGTATATACGATAACTAGCCAAAATACATGAGATAGGAAGTTAAGATTTTGTAGGATGGTAGCTCTTATATCATTACAGAATGGAATTGTGCATAGGTAGAATCGGATGAGTAGTTTAGAAGATATTCAACTTTTTCTGAAAAATTGCTTTGCTCAGTATCTCCCAAACTAATGGTCAGGTTTCAATTTTTCTTTTTTCAAAATACTCGTATTGTTGTCTTCTATTGAGATCAATCGAAATATGAATATCCCTTCATCAATGTTTCATAAAACGCAAAAGTTGGAATAGACACGTGAAATTTTGGCTACTAGTTGATATTAGTGAGTCACAATTGTATTCAAAATTTTGGATCAATCGATTAAGTACATCCTAGCATAGAGCCATTCATCTAGAAATCGTTTTGCCCAAAAAATGAAAAATAGTCATTTTATCGATGATTTTGCATCTGGATGATTTTAAAATTCATATAACATAGAAGTAAAATACTTCAAAACCGACTAACAATGAATAATCAACATTTGTATTTCGATTCAAAACAGATTCTCCCGATTTCTTCTTTATTAATTTTGTTAATCAACCCATTGCAGAACATGACGGTACACAATTTTCATCTTCTAGCAGTTAGTTTTTGATATCTCAAAAAATATTTCACTAATGGGAATTTTTCCAATACCAAAATTGATAAAATAGATAATTCAATAGAAATTGCCATTTTTCAATTTGAAATGGAATTGCCATGGACCCATTCAGAAGCTAGAATTCTGGAATTGGTAGACATAAAAAAACAATTAGGGGTTGGAGCTTATCCGACAAAAGGCATGTGACCGTTACTTTTTTACTTCTACCAATTCCATTGGTAATAAAATTCCGAATGGATCCGTAGCAATTGCTTGCCCTTGTGATAGGCATACGCCGTAACCACATGCTACAGGGTGTCTACAGAAAGATATTCAACCTTTTAATGTGTGACAGGAGACATTGTTTTTCCCTTCTCGTCGATACAATTTTTCCTCGTTCTCGGGGATCTCGTAAGTTGCCGTATGAGATATTAGCCATAAGTTCATTGTCGAATTTGAATTACAAAGCTATATCGGAATCTAGACGATATTTAGGGCGCAATCGCCAAATTTTTGATTTTCTGTCGTGCAACAAGTTGTCTAAGGCCCATCGTATCACTCTTCGCCCGGCAACGAGACTGTATAGTTGTCTCTTATATTCTATATTGTATATTATTAATTTAATTTAATAATGTGTGGTAAGAGTCCATACCCGAGAACGTCTAGAATCTTCTATGAAATAAATCGAGTGAATTGTCGCCATAATAAGTGAGTAATTATTAATTCTGTAGTGAAGCGGTCAACCAGGTAAAGTCGATTTTTTTCGAAAATGGGTTTTTGAGGTCGAAAGACTCTAAATAGCATAACGCATCTGCAGACGAGAGGATTTGAGCGAAAAACAATAATTGATCACATTTTTGCGATGAAATAAAACAAGTTAAGTCGCATATTTTAAGTTCGATGATTGTCCGTGAAGCTATGTCGACTTAACTCGAAAAAAAAATTTCGAAAAAAGAAGCTAAGTCGACTTAACTCCTGCGAGTAAACGGTTGTGACTAACCGAGAGTTATAACAGGATCTAATCATTTCTAGAATCCCTCGAACGTTTTGAAAATCCTCTAGCAATTTTCAAAAGTTTTTTGGAATTCCCAGAAATTGCCAAAAACTTATGGCGATCCTTTTTAGAAAATTTTCAAAAATTTTTAGAAATTCCCGAAAATTTCGAGACCTGAAAATTTCGAAAAATTTCAGAAAATTTGAAAAAAATGAATCCTCAAATTTTTCAATTTTTGATTTTCAGAATCCTTGGAGATTTCGGATTGTTTTTGTAAAATTTCGGAAACTGCTGAAAATTTTGGAATCGTTGAAGTTTTTAATTAAAAAATTTTTGTCATCTTTGGATAAGGGATTTAGCACATATGCTCGTGGACTCATAATCTCTTTTTCCCGTCATGATTTCCATTTTCCGCTGCATCTCTGCACGACACGAAGCGTTTCAACTGTCCTCCCCTCATAATGGACTCGCTCATTACAAAAACCAGTGTCATTACACGTGCATGGAGAAGAGCGGCACTTCGATGTAATTTTCGGCGTTCCTACTTTACCGATCGAAGAATAAGACCGCTAAAAAATCATCTTATTCAATTGGATTAATTGAAGGATTGAGGAATGTGGGGGGAGGTATTGAGGGGGTGAGATTGGCCTTCGATATTAGTAAACACGTCTTTGTATTCGCGTTAATCCTTCGAACTATTGTGTCAGTGTATTCACAGCCCTCGACGTGTGATAATCGCTTGAGAGTGAAAAAAAAACATTTGATTAAAAAACGAGAAGATTTGAGATGAGAAAAAAATGACGAAATACAAAAGAGAGCAAATCAAAGGTAGGTTCATAGTCATAAACTTTTATTTATTTTTAGCACATTACGTAATCAATTTTCCATAGCGGGTAGGATAAAGTTGGAAAACGATGAAAAACTCTTCGAAGACAGAAGGGAATCAAAGAAAACTCCAAAGACTTTTCACAGCAATGAACTCACACAGCCCGAGCGTGAAGACAAAAGGAATCACGAAATGATTGGTAATTCTACACATTTTTATATGGGGAAAAAAATTATTTTACTTTTTGGGCGCTAATTTGAATGCAAGCGCAAAAATAGTTTTATAACGACTGATTCTTTCAATGTAACCGGAACCCCTTCAATAGATTAAAAAGTGATTCAACAATAAGGAGCGTTCATGGAATTATTATTTCTTCCAAGAGAAGCAAACAAACTGCGGGGTAATAGGATAATCTGATTTTTTTTTCTTATTAATCTGATTCTTTGGTAGGGAAATCGTATGAAAACTTGAGAGATATAAATTTCATGAAAAACCATCGGAAATCGTTTCAGTAGGGGTAAGTGGGGTGCCGGATCTTGATTAATTTCTTGATTTTCTGGAGGAGCTGAAGCACAAAAAAAAATCAGTTGAATATTCTTTATTCTAAGTCCAAATAGATATAAAAATTTCGTTTTTATTCAGTAGATGAATATGACAGTGCTGAAGAGTTTCAAGTGAAAAAGCCAAAGTATTCCAAAGAGAGAAATGCTGCGACTGTCCAAGGTAGATCCTCTGTCCAAATCTTAGATATTGAATAAAATAATGACCCCACCGTTTAAATGTGAAATGAATAACGTACAGAATGAATAATTCCAACAACTCAATATTTCGCACTAGCTACTGCAATGAAATCCAAAGAGAGAAATGCTGCAACTGTCCAAGGTAGATCCTTNGGACGTCAACGAGTAGAAAGTTTTCGAACGTAATTTCTACCGGAAATTCACAGAATCTTGGGAAAAAAACATTGGAATTAGGAATAAGATGAATATGGCGACATTCAGATCCCAATTTAAATTCCACGNTATTTCGCACTAGCTACTGCAATGAAATCCAGGATAAAATCGAAAAAGCCTACCGCGAAGCGCAGTGTACCATGGACAATTGACCGATTTACGAAGAAGAGAAAGACCACTGACGAAAAAGGTAAGCCATGAGTATTTCCGGGAATAAATAATGATCACAAGAATAACATCGTGAGTACATTGATTTCACCCACGACTGTGGCTGAGCGGTTCGAGTGCGATATTATCATGCAGGCTACTTGGGTTCGCAACCCGGTGGGTGCGTTGACGTCACAATTGCAAACCGCGATTCCCAATGTTACTACCCCGTCGATTGAAATTATCCCGTTTTCAATTCACAGAATCATCAAAGCCCAGAATCGTTAGTGTACAACAAATAACTCCAGGAACAGTCAAATTCGTCCGTGCAAGTACGAGCAGTACTCCTCATTCAGTGGAGATGCAAAGGGGACAAAATGTTGAGAGTGAAGGAAGAAAAAGCACGCGACAATCTCATGTAGGACACAGCGAAATTGATGGCTTTCAAAACTCTTCAAAGTCGAGGAGAGATAAAGACGATAGGACTGAAAAACAGAATGTGTCACGAGACAGAAAGGAATATAAAGGGATAATCGTACGATCTGAGTCTGAAGAATCGATTACCATTGAGAATCACAGTTCTGACGATGAGGAACTACCATGGTTGAAAGATATGACTGCTGATGTTGTGTCCAGTTTTGGAACGTTGTCACTATCGCAAGGTATAATGAATACTACATTGATTTTTTATCTTTATTCCTATGTAGTGCCGGAACACAATTAATGAAATCATTTTTTCTCCATCATAGAACAGCGAGATGAAACGGGAAAGCTAGACTCTAGAAAAAAAGTTACTCGAGGAAGAAAAGAGATGAATTATAATGAATGTGACTCGGGTGATGAAACTGGTAAAACAATGAATGATGAAATATCCATATCTATTTCATATTCTCAGTTATGGAAAATGGAATTCCTCAAGTAATGAAATATTCTTAGTTTCAGAAAGTTCATATAATCCTCATACATCAGACAGTGACGACGATGACTATTTGAGCGATCAAAGAAATTTAGGTATTGTTAAATTTGAATATTCTAACAGTGAAATGATATAACTTAATTAAGAAAACACAAGAACGAAAGAACTAAAAGAGAGGGAAGAGGGCTAGAAATGAGTTCAGTAGTGAAGTGGTAAAAGGAGGTAAGTGAAAAAAAGTGGTGTTGACATTTTTGCAAAAATCTCAGAAACGACTAAATTCACGTCAATTTATCAGATATCTTTTTTTGAGGGAAATTATCTGAGCTACAAAAAATGTTATGGGTAAAATCTTCCTAAATCTGATAATTTCGGAGATATTTTTGAAAATGTCAACACTATATTTTTTCACTTACCTCCTTTTACCACTTCACTACTGAGTTCTAAAATCACCTAACGTCCTGAGATTAAGACGATCTCGTGATCTTGGAGAAATTTATAATTGCAACTGAATTTTTCTCTTGAAATCACGGAAAATGATTATATTACGATCATTTCAAGTTTCTGTTAGATTGATTAATTCATTTCCAAAATCTTTGAGATGGACGTCAACGAGTAGAAAGTTTTCGAACGTAATTTCTACCGGAAATTCACAGAATCTTGGGAAAAAAACATTGGAATTAGGAATAAGATGAATATGGCGACATTCAGATCCCAATTTAAATTCCACGATTTCCATTTGACAGAAAAAAAATCGATGTTGGAGAATTGGGAAAATTCTTCATTGAAAACTGTTCCGATTTTCTCTTGTAATTTCCTTCCTTTTTCGTGGCTTTCTTCTTTGTTATTCAATTTCGAAACTAGGAGACTTCATTTTACTCTGTTCTGGAAGAAAACTAATTGACCAAGAAAATTCTCTCTGACATTACTCTGAAAATGTGTTCTCTCTGTTAATTGTATTAGAGCCATTTCTGTATTACTGAATTCATACAATCGTTCCAGTCGTCTTATCAGTTAATCATTACATATATTATCAAAACTCTTTACTATGTGTCAAAATCATACGTTTTTCAGGAACATCCACGAGAGAAAAAATACGAGATAGTTGTGATGACCCTGTTGAAGATGCTCCACCACTGAAAAGAGTCAGGCGGTACGTCAAAAACATGATCTCGGAGGGCAGGAAAAAACAGAAGAAAGCTCGAGATAGTGGTCAATCCTATATGACAAGGAATGGAAAGACAGTACGGGAACGACGCTGTAAAACCCTGACAAATTGTCGAATGAAATGTGCGCAGAAATTATCCCCTGAGAACTGCCAAGAGCTGCATGACGAGTATTGGAAATTGGAGAATATTAATCTGAAAAGATTGTACATGGCCTCTCTGATTTCCATAACTCCGAAGAAGACCAACAGGAATTCGACATGCAGCCCGTCTAAGAAACGCAATCGAGTAGAATCGCGGAAATTTCATGTCTCGGTAAACGGTAGAATTATCAGGGTCTGTAAGGGTTGCTTCCACTGCATTTTCGATCTATCAAATAGCAGTATTGACACTATTGCGAAAAAAATCGTTCAGAATGCAGCTGGAATTCCCCAGAACGATAGGAGAGGGCAGAAAGAACCACCGCAAAAAATCAGCGAAGAAAAAATTAAGAGAATCAGAGACCATTTAACTAGTTTCCCAGCGTATGAGTCGCACTACTCGCGAATGAAAACGAGTAAAAAATTCCTATCAAGTCAGTTGACATTACAGATCATGCATCGTCTGTATTGTGAAAAATATCCCGATCATAAGGTTTCACGGTGGAGTTATGAACGTGAATTTCACGCTCTGGGATTGGCGATTAAGCCCCAATACAGACACATGCAAGGTTTGTGACAAATTGAAAATTGACTTGATTGGAACTAAGGATGCAAATGAGAGAAAGATTATAGAAGAAAAAATTGAGGGTCACCAGAACGCTGCTAATGCCAAATATGCTGCTAAGAGGCAAGATGTGCAGCGTGCGGAAAATAGTAACAGCAGCAACGTTGTAGTAACTTTCGACCTGCAACAATGTCTCCCAACACCCCATCTGCCGACGTCGCTCATTTTTTACTCGCGGCAGTTATGGACATATAATTTGACATGTCATAACTGCAGCGACGGTAAAAGCTACAACAACATGTGGCATGAGGGTGTTGCCCCAAGGAGGGCGAATCAAGTGGCTTCTGCAGTTTTTCAGTTCCTCATGCGATTGCCAAACTCGGTGACCCACGTTATTTTTTATTCGGATTCCTGCTGTGGTCAGAACAAGAATAACATCATCCCAGTAATGTTCATGTATGCTCTGCAGAAAAAAACTGCATTGCAAACAATTGAACACAAATTTTTCACCCCAGGCCACACCCGAAATGATGGTGACACCGATCACGCCGCAATTGAAAAAGTAAAGAAGAGAACTGAGAATATCCATGTCCCTCGAGATTATTATAATATGGTTAGGAATATGGGAACACGATATGAAGTGGTGGAAATGAATTCTACTAGGCAATTGAATTTTGCGGAACTGTTAGAAACCGGGGGACAGCTGAAAAAACCAACTCACAATAGTAGAGGTGATAAATTCTATTGGAGTGATGTTCAATGGCTCCGGTACAGGAAAACAACATTAGGGTTGGCTCAATACAAAGAGAGCATAGATGAAGATGAGAATTTTAAGATAGTTGATTTCAGGAAGAAGAATCGAACGCCACAATTGACTGTCACCCAACTACGTACTGGACCACATCCAATTAATGCCGAAAAAAAAGTTGATCTGTTGAAATTGCTCCCCTTCATTGATGAAGACAGTCGACCCTTCTATGAGAATCTCATTACAGATGATAAGGCACTGATTGATCCTGATATTGTTTTTTCTGACGATGAAGTTGAAGATTAACATGTAATAATTAATAATTGATCGTCTATTCTAAATACCTTCCTGTGAGTTACTCCATTGTGATCTTCAAATTTCTTTGTGAACAATAATCAACTATAGAATAATTTAATAATAATAATCCTTTTCGTAAAAAAAATCTGAACTAGAATACGTATCTAATTTCTTAACTGTAACATCCAAGGGGAGGAAATCATCGCGATGGATCCTAAAATCGGAATTGGAATTCAACTATATTTTCACGTTTCATCATCCGAGAATAAAATTTTATGATGTCCCTCAGATCCCGCCTGTGCAAGAATTTCCGAAAAAAATCATGTAATTACTTATCACTTTTTTCACTTACGATTATCGCCCACTTTGAATTCCCACCCACACTGAACGCTCCACACAATTTAAATTTTTCGCTCCTTTAAGATTCCCTACTCCTCCCAACCAATCTGATTGTACATTCCATTGATGATAATTCATAAAATATCGAATATCTGTCATATTAATAATCACTGGTACAGAGACTGGGTTAAGTCGACATAGCTTCATCATCCCGATAGGAAAAAGAAGCTAAGTCGACTTAGCTTGTCAATTATGGAATACATTTTGAAGCTAAGTCGATTAAAATCGAGATAGAATGGTCTGCCACTGATGTTACTCTGTGTGCGCAGAGTCAACTTGAAATGAAACGAAATCCATCAATCGGTTTGGAGAAATTATGAGCTGGACGAGCGGAATACGTTTTTTAGCTCTCCTGAAAAGTTTGCTTTTTTCGACTTAACCTGGTTGACCGCTTCACTACAGAATTAAACGTGTTCTTGCCTATAATTCTTCCTCTCTCTCTTTGTCAACGTCTACTATTTTGGGTCTTCCAACTTCCACTCCCTGAGATAAGTTGGGAAAACGTTGTTAGTTGTCGATAAACTAACTGGCGCTCAGTTAACTAATTATTTTGTCGTATTGAATTATAATAAAGTGGATTTCTTGAGCCCTAGCAGCCCTTGACCTAGGCCGCGCCCGGTGTAGGCCTTCTGCCCTTAGTGGAATCAGTGTTTTAGATTGTTTATTTAGTCAAATATTCATTATAAAGTAAAAGGCCTGTCTCAAATGAAATAGATTTATACGAAACGTTAAATATCTCGGAAACTGGTCGGCCAATTGCACCTATCCAAAATATCAACCGCCAATATTGTAAGAGCTATAATCATAAAAAATTTCGACCTGTTATCTTTATTTTTTCTCAAATTATGGTGCATACAAGATTTTTCATGAAAAGCGGAAAATTAGTAATATCTTCAAACTTTGTATTGAAGGGCATATATATTTATCTAGATAGAGGTAATCGAGACGAGTATTTTGAAAAAAGAAAAATTGAAATCGGTGCAGTAGTTTTTGAGATATTGAGGAAAAACTACATTTAAAGAAGTTGTTATACTTGAGAAACTACCGGACCGATTGGACTGAAACAGCGCGCCACATTTGAGCTCAAGCATAGCTATAAGAAGCCAAAATCGCAGATTTTTATCTGCGAATTTCACCGTATTTATATTGCATTTTCTAAAAATTAATTACCAAAAACCCAAGTTGTCACATACATACATACAGACATGACCCTAAAAACATAATTTCTCCCCGTTTCACAACACTCTAAACCATTTGCAATCAAAATTAGAAAATCGAAAAGTTGGTCAAATACAAGGCTTCTATTCGAAAGCAAAAACACTAATAACCCATAAAGTGGCGGTCACATGCTTTCGGCCGGATAGACTCGGTCTTCCGTTTGTTCTATGGAGGTTTAAAAATTTCTGAAAGATTCGCACATACATACACACATTTTCCAAAAACATCATATCTTCACCTTTCATAACATGCTACATCACTTCCAGTTACAAATAGAAGATCGTCAAAATCAACGATTACAAAGTTTCCATTCGGAAAGATGAATGAAGAATGATTTTAGATCATTAAAGATTATATAAAAGAAACTCTGAAGACAAATCCTTGAAGATTTTCCAAAATGAAAATGTAAAATATGAAAATTACAATAGAGCCAAAAGCTACCTAACAGTTATAAATAGGTTGAATGAATAAAAGAAATTTAGCAAATTGAGTGCAGCGTAATTCGGACGTATTAATTAAAAAATATTCAACTATGGAGTATTTTCTTTAAATTGATGATATCATTTTTTGCAAGCACTCAGCGACTTTAAACTGTCCGCATAATTCACACCCATTTCCAGAATTTAAATTGTTCCTTCATTTCAAGGAAATCTATCGCGAAAGTTTACTGATATGATCTAGTATTGAATTACCGTCAATAACTTGTCGCGGGGGCATTGCTTACTTAACGCGTCAGGATAAAAATTACGAGTGTTCTGTTGAATTTTTGTGGAGTATTTGCAGTTATGTTGAGAGATGATGAGGTGCGAGGCCTCACTCAGGTACGGATTCGTAGTTCAACATTCTGGTACGGATTCTCGAAGGTCTCGGTTGAAATCCGAGCTGCGACAGATTTTTTTTCGTCGTTTGCTATATAAAAATAGGTTGGAAGCGGTCACAGAGGATGGTCCTGAATTTATATACATTAACATTTTCACCTCATCGCCCATCGGTTCTATCTCTATCTGTCGATGTAACTTGAGGAAAACCTTAAAAGTTTATTCAAAATATTGATTGGAAAATAAGGATTTAATGAAAAATCCATGCGATTATTTAATGAATTCTAGTGAAACAGCCAATTTTGCGTATTAGTAGATTTCATGAATCATAACGAATAATGAAGCAAAACCATATCGTTCCCACAAATATTCAATGAATTTGAAGAGTATTTATCAATTTTATTTTTTCAATTAAAACGTTATTTTATGGGTTTCAATCTGTATTTTCAACATTTTTCAAACTTTGGACAAGCATGAATATTATTTCGTCAGTTGTGGAGCATTATAATCAATCGTAATTCAATATTGGGCCATTTTTTGGAAAGAGCATTGAAGGATTTTGCCTTGACATAATATTGTAAAATAATCCTAATATTTTAATATTTTGGACGAGTTTATAATAAGTCTTGTTTGTTGTTATGCGTCTGCAATCTAGACTAGTAACAATAAAATCATTACCAGCGTGTGTACTCATTTTTTTATTTATTTATTTTTTATCCCATGATTACAATCTTGAGATGAACAATCAATTTCATTATAAAAAAAATAGTGAATCAATTTTTTTTTAAAGAAAAAAGAAATTAAATCTAAAAAAAGCCTCAACAAAAAAACATCTTTTAACCCATTAGTAGGCGCGCAGTGGGAGAATTTCTCATATTACGGGCGCAATAAATAACGAGAGGGGCCCGTGCTCTGGTCTTCTCACTTTAGCCTCCCACTACTGACCAGTGTACCCAAATCTGGAACACGTCTCCCCACTGACTTTAGACGCGCGATAAGAAAGTCTCTCACGCGAGGGGCTATTCATACTCGTCATCATGGTGTCACTCACTGATGTAATCAAAATGTAATCACAGTGAAATCAATTGGTAATCAGTGAAGTCACTGTAATCATTGAAATCACGTGATTACAATTCTTGTAATCATTTTTTGGTAATCAAAATGGTAATCATTTGTAATCACTGAAATCATTTGAAATCAGTGTAATCATTGGAAATCGTGCGACATCCTTACCAACTGTCAACTAGAAATCCCTGGCTAAATAAAAAAAAAAAATCCCTGGCTGAATTTTTCTTGGAATCCCAGCTGTTTGTGGCAGAGGGCCTTGGACCCTTTGAATTGTACATGCTCGCCATCAGTTTATGCGCAGTGCGCAGGCGCATTGCTTTGGTATTTTACATGTTTATTCTCGTTCGTCGATCAGAAAGTGTTTATTAGTCGAATATTATTTCACGAGAGTTCCAATTAAAAGAAATACGACAATTTCCGCGACTACGAGTATTCATCGACACCATTGTATTTAATTATCTGCTGGTAAGTGTTTGCTGTCATCAATACACACGATACAACAGTGAAAATAACCACCGGTAAATCAACATAACCTCCACATGCATGAAACGTCAACGTGCGTGAAACATAATTTTTATTGTACCGTTTTTTTTTGTTTTTTCACACGCGGTGAAAGTTGATATTTTTTTCTTTTAATTCATAGTTCACGTTTACAACAATGGAAGAGGACGAATCTCAGCATTTTTGGAGATTACTGGAGAGAGAAAAAGCAGTGAAACTGCCAACATACCTCAAAAACAGTTTACAATTCAATCATTTCGACAATGCACTTTCCTTTGGGCAACTTGATGATAAAATTATGGGAGATCTTGAGAAATTCGCAGCAGAGGGGATGGCCCAGTACTGAGATGAAAATGTTGATTTAAAATTGTTCTATGGAAATCATCACGGGGGGAAAACGTTGAGAAGTAGGGAATTTTCAGGGACATATGCACGAATCAGAGGAAATAAGAAGCAAATTGGAGTTTCGTGTCAATGGTATATCCTGGACCAAGACTCCAATGCTTTACGACCACAACCAATGGATTCCCACGGATATATTGACATTGAACAATATAGGAAAACAGTTTCAGCCCCTGTAATGACTGAAGACGGTCGTTTGAAAGTGCGAGATGATATTTATAAAGAAATTAGAAAATATTTTTAGCGCTGTTTCATTCTAATGTATTTTATGAGATAAAATAAAAAAATGAATAAAAATAGTTGCAGAAAAAGTCTACACAATTATTGATTAATTTTTTAATATTAAAAATAATTGATGAAAAAAAAAATTGGTGATTTCAATGATTACAAATATTTGGTAATCACTGCATGTAATCAATGAAATCATTTGTAATCACTGAAATCATTTGTAATCATTGAAATCACCTTCCGCGACAATGGTAATCACTTGTAGTCGTAATCAGTTGTAATCAACGTTGAAATCACGTGTAATCGATGACATTTTGTCATCACGGTGTCACCCAATTTGAGTGTGAATAGGCCCTCGCTCTCACGAGTCCCGATTCGTCCCAGTAAAATATTTTTTATAAACTGGTGCATTCTGGAGGCGATTTTTACTTGAAAAAATGATACTGTAACAGATTCACTCGGAAACTTACTATCAATGAAATTGGTAGACATTGAAAAAAAAAGCAAAAGGCTAATAGTGCATAAAATAACGGTTAGATGACTGCTGTCGCATGGGCTTGATACCCTGTTTGCACTTAATCCTAGCATCCACTTCTGTATTGCGTGAACAATTCTTCTCTTTTGTAAATTCTATTTTCTCAATTCCTGTTGAATGGATACATCACTATTTTTTTGTTGAATATTATAACCAAATTTTATGTTAACTGAAGTCACAGTTCATTTAATGAATGACACATACCGCCGCGGTTATTTCTGGCCTAGTTGGTAGACTTTAGGTGAAATTTTGGTTCGGCATTTTTGTTGTGTTACTTGTTCATTTGGTGATTAAAATGGACTACTGCCCAGGACATACTTCCCGCGATCATCATGGCATCGTGGGTCTCTTTATTGTTCCATGATTGATGTCGATAATTTCTTAGAAATATATGTTGGCATATCGGTGCGCGTACAGGGTTGATGAGTTACACTGTTTTCCCATTTCCAGTGTTAAGAAGTCCTCACAACTCTCAATTATAATCATAAGATGTAAAATAAATTTTTAAAAATACGTTGGTAATGGCGTCATTGTTATTAGTCTACATTGTAAGCACATAATGACAAACAAGGCCTGTTATAGACTCGTGCAAAATATTAAAATATTATTATTAAGTGACAGTATTATGTTACGGCAAAATCCTTCAATGCTCTTTCCAAATAATGATCAAATATTTAATTGCGATTGATAATTTTTTTTTTATTTATATTTCTTTCCCACTACCATTACGGTTTTATAGGTTCCCCATTCGTCTGCCTTGCCTCTCCCACTTCTCTCTTCTGATTTTTTATCTGCATTAGCATGGGCCGTCTTACTCTTAAGGGGTAAGGGAAGCCGTCGCAAAAGTTTGTTGTTTCAACCCATTTTGCTCCGATTGTGTCCAATATAAATGGTTGAAATATTCACCAAGTATTGAGGAGAGACTAAGTGTTGTCCCTCATCTATTATTTCTCAGATTTTTTGCAAAAAAAATGCAGAAAACAACGACCCAGTTGATGCTAAAAAATAATAGATGGACGACAACGCAGAGACACCCCTCAATACTTGGTGAAAATTTCAGCTATTTATGTTGGACACAATCGGAGCAAAATGCTTTGAAAAAACAAACTTTTGCGACGGCTTCCGTTACCCCTTAAGTGTACCCCATTCGGGCTAGGACTGCACGAGAAACCATGGAAAATCCCAGTCGTACAGCCGGCCGATTGTGCAGAATCCTAATGTACTCTTCTGTCACACTGACTAGAGGGGCACATTAGGCCACTACACCGTGCCTACCTTCCGAAATTTTTGGGCGAGGGTGTTCCTAAGTGGTCACCCGTTCAAGTACTAACAGCGCTAAACACAACTGCACTCGGATGTCCACCGGAGCAACACCTAACTTTTTTTTTGTTTAACCATGTTTTTATTGAAGAATAGCAGTCAGTATTTACAATATTTACAAACCTTAAAAACTATTATCAAAAAAAAGTTCTAAGAACGTTATTTAATAGAGCGTATAAACATTTGGCCAGGAGAGGCTCTTGAGTTTATTTTATATCTAATTATTATTTAAATTGTTTTAATGACATAATATTCCTCTTTGAGATTGATACGTTATTTATTGTAAACAATATCAATATTTAGTGCTTAAAAATAGTACATTACATGCCTGAGCCTTGAAAAACAGATCACCGTCCCCCACGTGCAAGATTGCCTTCCGAGCCAAAGGCGAGGATGGCAAGCACGTGCGGAAGGGTGATATGTTTTCCATGGCGAGGTGTGTATATTAATTTTTGTGTCGAGCGCGCCACGAAATTGGCGTTTTGCAGGTCCCGTCACACGAAAAAATGTTTTCGAATTTGCATGGATGTAAAAAAAAGCACAACAATATTTGAAAGAATTTAGAAAGAAATAGAAAGAATGTAATTGTACTTCAATTACCTATCGTGAATCAACGAATGAAATTATGAGTCACATTAGTAACATTTTAATTATTGTAAATTTATCCAGTTAATACTTGATGTGGAGAACAGTCTTTGTATGATTGTAATACTCGATTTTCAGTTAATAATTAGTTTTACAATAATTCAAAATTTTAGGGAGGACGAAAATTAGTTCTATTGTAACGACTTTGAGGTCTATTTTTATTCGATTGTTTGAATAGTTCTTCACATATTTTTGATTCCCTTATATGCCTATCATCATCGTTCAACCACCAGAATTTTTTATTAGCTCTGGAGAAGCTTCAAAATCAACTTGTGGGATCACTCTAAAATATACGAAATCTTTGGATTCAAAATCATCGATAGGAATTTTGTTATTATTTTTATATCTCCGAATATGGTATAGGACCGGTTTGTTTAGTTCGTCTTGAAACAGTCCGATTCTATCATAATATGTGAAATACTGAGGTTTAATATCACCACATCGAGCTCTGCCGACAGCCTCTTCAATCGGGAATTCTGCCAAGGCGTTAATCTCATCATTTGGAATATCCTTAATTTTATTATAATAATTCCTTGTGAGTCTGAGGATAAAGTTGTCGATTCTTGGGACCATGGCTTTATCATATAGAATTTTATTACTCACTCTGTGCGGGAAATTTGAGTGCTCAGATCTATACAAAAATAAGGAAGCTCTGATACATTTTCTTTCGAAAACTCTCAGTCTTTCTATTTGCTGGGCACCCATGTTCCATAGTACTTCGGAACCGTACGTTAGTAATGGTCGAATAAACAATAAATAGCAGATTACTCTTGCTTTTTTATTGATAAATTTGTTGGGAAATAAATATCCTCGAGATTTATATCTCTTTCGGATTTTTTCGATTTGTACATCGGTATGTTTTGAACAACGGACAAGATCATCCAAATGTACTCCCAAATATTTGACAACCTCTTTGTTTGTAATCGTTGATTCCTCATTGGAGTCACAATTTTTAATTTTTATTTTAAATTTTTTTATGCTATTAATTTTTTTTCTTGACATATGAGCAGATCCGCGTGAAATCCGAAACCCAAAAAAAATGATGTCTGGGATTATCTGCTCAATTTTTTTCTAGAAAGTTGGGCATCAGACAAACATTTTGAAAAAAATTTTCTTGAAACATTGATAATTGCGGGAGTTATGATTTTTCAAAAATTCCCATTTTTTTTCGATAAAAACTTTATTTTCAAATTATTACCAATATTCCAGTCCCCTTCAGAGCTATCAAAATTCTTTCCAGCCGACTCAAAGAACACGAAAAAATCTCCAAAATGCGACATCACTCGCTGCATTCTACCCAATTTTACGCGCTTTATAGATCAAAACGTCTTTTTTATCAGTCGCCATTTTCTCAAAAACCAATTTTTTGAAAATCTGAAATTTTTACCAAAAATTACCAATAAAATAATGAAAATTTTGGCGCCAAAAAAGTTACTATTTTGCAGTAGTTTGGCAGATATGAATTTTTTTACGAAGCAAATCACTGAAAATGATGAAAAATTGCGTCGAATTGCTCAATTATCTCACAAAGAATTGGTAAGTAGAAGGATCTAGGATCATTGTTGTTCCCATGATCCCTCCTTGGTATGCTTTTTTGGTAATCATCAGATAAGATACCTGGAAAGATTAAATTCATTTCTAATTACTGTTGAAAATAATAACACAAAATTCCTTAAACAAACGTCTTGATTATTCCTGGAATCATACAATTTCATATATTTTTCATCAATCTTTCAGTAAAGTTTTTTGGTAATGCAGAAATTTACGAACAATTGCATTTTCAACTCGTTTAGGAATTGTGAACTTGTTGGACCTGGATCTTCTTAAATTATCTAATTCACAAAGAATTTGTTCAAATGGTGCAGTCACTGTTTTTTGTACTGTGGGATATTTATAAGTCGACAAGGGGCCACAGGGTTTCATTAAAGATGCAGAGAATTCATTAGAATTATGATTTCTATTCAAAATGTAACCCACCCACCATTTCCCTTGATGCATGATAATTACTTCAGATTTAACAGATTAGAGTGACAGTAAATCACCGGCTAATTTGAATGTCTCAGCCTGTTGTGAGTATGAAAAAAGTTTGACCATCATGCTACCAGTTGAAATCGGTATGTAACAGTGGTAATCTCGAGTTCCTGGAATGCCTTTGACGTTAGCAAATCGTTGATATAATTTCTTCTGCATTTCGAGAATTTCATCTTTTGACACATAAATTGTGGTGATGATTTGATCAGATTTGTTCGTGCCCAATCATATAATTCCTCCACATTCGTAATTTGATTCTTGAAAGGGCGTTGCAGACTAGCTCGTGTAGCTGCACTCTTGAACGTTCCACCTATTCAGTGACAAGGGCCCTTCCCGTGATATAATTCAACGCAATTTTTCATCATTTTCAGTGATTTGCTTCTTTAAAAAATTCATATCTGCCAAACTACTGCAAAATAGTTTTAACTTTTTTGGCGCCAAAATTTTCGTCATTTTATTGATGATTTTTGGTAAAAATTTCAGATTTTCAAAAAAATAGGTTTTGAGAAAATGACGACTGAAAAAAAAAGACGTTTTGACGTATAAAGCGTGTAAAATTGGATGGAATGCAGTGAGTGATATTGGAAATGGGTGATTTTGAATAAAAATCAATCCGGTTGAGTTGAAACTTTTCTTTATTTGAAATTATATACGAGGAAGACACATCCACACGCTTTGAGCTCCTCAGATGGACTAACTAAAGAAACAAAGATCCCAGAGGTCTGAAACCCTGGCGACATAGACCCACAAAGGTCTATTTACTCTATTCATTTACAGATGTTTAGACTGGAAAACCAAATGCCCAAACATTCATCCACACTCTTCTCAGAATTTCAGATCAGAAAAATGGTCTCTGATAATGATATAAAGATACTGTGAAATATAAAATTAATTTTTGTAATCATGGAATGTGAACTCCAACAAGTGACATCTCATTTTGAAGATTTTTTCACGTTCTTTGAGTCTGCTGAAAAGAATTTTGATAGCTCTGAAGGGGACTGGAATATTGGTAATAATTTGAAAATAAAAATTTTATCGAAAAAAATGGAAATTTTTGAAAAATCATAACTCCCGTAATTATCAATACTTGTAAAAAAAAACTTCAAAATGTTTGTCTGATGCCCAACTTTCTAGAAAAAAATCGAGCAAAAAATCCCAGACATCAATTTTTTTGAGTTTCGGATTTCACGCGGATTTGCTCATATTAGTTTGAGTATATCGAAAAAGAATTGATTCACGTTTTGATGGGTTCACTTTTAAATTCCATGTGGAATATAATTGATTCACTTTATTGACTAACAAGGACCCTAGGTAGATGTCCGCCTCCGATTTTGATGAAACTTATATATGTTATAGAGAAGTCAAAACTAACGGACACGTATTTTTTCTTATCGGCTATTACGTGGATTTTGGAAGTAAAACTGTCCTCTAAAGCAGGCCAGTTCTCGGATTATTTTGTCGTTTGCGTATATAAAGAGAATACTCAGACAAATATTTTGCCATGTAAAAGGAAGCTTATGATGAATGATGAATATGTGAATTAAAATCATCCCCAGGGGTTGAAGATTAGGGGGAGAACTACCCCCGCGAAAAATTATTTTTACAATAAAAAAAAAACTATTGCTCAGAATTTCATCGAACTAATTCCATTCGAAAGAGCATTCAAAAAGTAACTGTCCTATCTTTCAATTTTCCGCGGTGTAAATCGAAGCTTCTGTGGGATAAAAGGATTAACAGTCAAATTCGTACCCGGTGTGGTGTACTTGAGGGGTCAGTAACCTCCTGACAAGTCAATCTTCGATAAAACAAAGAAACATGGTTTAAAATTTTATGAAATCATTCCTATTTGCAACGTAAGGAAATAGTACATTAGAGTACAAGGGCACAAATTTCGTTTTCAACGAATGTGTAGTTTACAGGCCAAGCCGAAGGCCAGGTCTGTACACACATTCGTTGAAAACGAAATTTATTACCGAGTGCTCGATAATATTTTATGTCAAGTCGTGCAGAAGTCGAGTTTTGAGCAGGCTGCGCGAAGCGCAGCGTGCGATAAACTCGACTTATTGCACGGCGCGACATAAAGATACGAAGTACCTTTTTTTGTTTTTGTTTTCTTCAATCAAAATTCGAACCCATCGAGTAGATTACTAATTTGCAAATCGTCAAATCTGCTGCCTATTTACTTTTCATGTAGTTTCTCGCAACGAATCGCCATGACAGCCTTCCCAACATCATAAGCATTTGATGATAACTCGATATGGAAATATGACAATCATTATAGTAATTACTCAAGAGTGGGATTCCAAGTAAACATGTCTAATAATGGTAGAGTTCATAGCATTTTTTTTTTTGCATATATTATGATTTTAGTATAATTTTCCGAATCATCAATATTCTAGATAGGTAATATTAGAGATCGTAATTCATACAGAAATGGTATTCATAAAAAAAATGCGACAAACAAAGAGATTTTTTGCACCATGAGCACCGAACTATTGCGCCATTGGAACCCTCATTGGAGCCCTCAATGTCACAGTGGGTATGAGAAGATTGCCCGAAGGCAAAATCGACGGGATTCTCAAACTTTTCCGGTTTTATAATAACATAACGTCCTTTAAACCGAGCATAATGAAATAAATTTTGATATCTTGGTGAAGATAACTGATTATGGACCAAAGATTGTAACTTTACTATATTATTCCATAAATGTAAATTAATATCATGACCAAGGAGGACAACGGTATCCGAAAAATGACAGACATAATTTTTCCATATTCTAAAACCGAACACATCGAGGAGTTGAATCTCTCCAGTGGTACCCTTCGGTATCAACATAGTTAATAACTCTTTATTTGAAGGTGTTGCTTCTCGTACCGCTTCAGCGCAGTGACCACTCCACGAATCTATCAGCAGTAGACTTTGAGGTCCAACGGTAGGGAAAAGTACTTTCTTCAACCATGTTTTGAAATGCTCTAAAAATTAAGAACATTTTAATGATCGTGATTAATGTGTAGAGAATATCAGGTGCTCTTATGTCTTGAACATTATCGTACCTGAAGTGAGTTTCCCCGATTTTGAGGCAGTGACAAAAACATTGGATGGTCTGAAATGATTCTGCTCCACGATAGGGCCATAAGTTCTAGAAGGTTCTTTCAAAACCAGGAAGAGAGGTGACAGTAGTTAGCCATCAGCAGAAATTGTGGGTTGTATTGTATAACTATGTGTTGTCGAGGTTACCGATTGTACTATACATGCCACTTCTTTTGCGCCTTCTTCAGCTAAAGTACGTCCTGAATGAATTTCCAATTGAAAACCACTCTGATCCCAATTATAGATGTTTTCCGGTCCATACCTGGCAAAATAAGGCTGAACTTTTTGAAGAAATTCGTCTGATGGTTTTTGTAGAGTTTCTTGATTTTCTAATGTTTTGCGCGTGATGAATTTGTTAATTTTCCGAGATGTGATACGATGTGCTTTCTTGAATTATGTAACCACCATGGGGAAGCCGTGAAACGAATGTCTTCAAATCCTATATCTTTCCGATCTTGCAGAGCCCACCTGCGTAGGTCGGTGTCGTGAACCATCAATCCCGCATCAATTGCGTTTTTCATATTATTCAATTTATACTCCGAAATACGCTTCAACTTCCCGATACATGTCCCTCCTTTGTTGATTTGGTGTGCCCAACGACGTAACTGTCGACTGGATTTCACCTTTTTGAATCGATTCGAAACTGTTTTTACGGAAAGATTTTGTTTCGTCTTTGCACTCTTCCAGAATTCTATAGCTCTCCACTTATAGTCAAAATCTACAGGTTCCTCTCTTCCGAACAACTTTCAGATGATTCTTTATTATGTGGTTGAAATTCTTTATCTTCAACCGCTATCATTTCTATATCTTTATAAGGCTCTTGAAAATCCAGGTATGTTTCTTCAATCATTTCCACACTATTGTATTCCTCCATTTATCAAAGTAAAATCGTTTGGAAAGTATCCACTAATTCGCATTCCGCATTGTTCACGGGCATATCAGCACGATTAAAAACTTCAAATGTTGTCATGAGAAGTCTGATGACGTTTATTGGATTAATTTTCATCATGAAACGATCACGAANTGCAAAAAAAGGTATTGTCTTTTTGAATGCTCTTTCGAATGGAATTGGTCCTATGAAATGCCGAGCAATAGTTTTTTTTTTAATTGGAACAATAATTTTTCGCGGGGGTAGTTCACCCCCTAAATTTCAGCCCCTGGGGATGATTTTAATTCACATATTCATCATTCATCATAAGCTTCCTCTTATGNACCATGGGGAAGCCGTGAAACGAATGTCTTCAAATCCTATATCTTTCCGATCTTGCAGAGCCCACCTGCGTAGGTCGGTGTCGTGAACCATCAATCCCGCATCAATTGCGTTTTTCATATTATTCAATTTATACTCCGAAATACGCTTCAACTTCCCGATACATGTCCCTCCTTTGTTGATTTGGTGTGCCCAACGACGTAACTGTCGACTGGATTTCACCTTTTTGAATCGATTCGAAACTGTTTTTACGGAAAGATTTTGTTTCGTCTTTGCACTCTTCCAGAATTCTATAGCTCTCCACTTATAGTCAAAATCTACAGGTTCCTCTCTTCCGAACAACTTTCAGATGATTCTTTATTATGTGGTTGAAATTCTTTATCTTCAACCGCTATCATTTCTATATCTTTATAAGGCTCTTGAAAATCCAGGTATGTTTCTTCAATCATTTCCACACTATTGTATTCCTCCATTTATCAAAGTAAAATCGTTTGGAAAGTATCCACTAATTCGCATTCCGCATTGTTCACGGGCATATCAGCACGATTAAAAACTTCAAATGTTGTCATGAGAAGTCTGATGACGTTTATTGGATTAATTTTCATCATGAAACGATCACGAAACACAACACTCACTGATAGACATTTTTTCTCGACAGATTTTGGTAGACTGATCGTGAATTGCATGAAAGATGGAAGCCAAAAATACATATTCATCCCCATGATTTTATTTTTAAACAACAGAAGCCACCCACATTCGAATCGATATTTTTCTTCTACCGCATACGATCTCGTTGCGGTCCTGCATATAACATATAAAAATTGATGTAGTAAGACCACCCCAATTGTATGTTATTTTTAATTTCTTATACTCTACAAAATTTTCGACTTTTCCATGACCACTGGCCAAATTTATTCATTCCCAGTACTACCCCCTCGCACTGCCTCAGCAGAACGTT
Organism: Diachasma alloeum; assembly: GCF_001412515.2. NCBI lineage: Eukaryota > Metazoa > Arthropoda > Insecta > Hymenoptera > Braconidae > Diachasma > Diachasma alloeum. The sequence goes on from NW_021680347.1 coordinate 2,029,836, forward strand.
TAGGAATACGTATTTCATTCTCGAAAATGCAGACGATGGATTTTTCTATTGCCTCCATATTCAGATTCCAGAAACAAAAAAATTAACGAAGAAGGTACTCCGTATTTTTCTCATCCTGTTGCGAAAAGTGATTTTATAAAATTTTAGATTATATTTTTTTCCATTTGAAAAATGATTTTCTGGGAGGGTAGTGGGCCCCCACATTCAACACCCCCGGGTATGAATTTCATTGTTAATCTCATCAGTTCTCACGAGCTTTGTATTACACTACAAAAAAAATTTTAATTGAAAAATTACAAGAAATAAATTTTCTTGCCGTTAAATTGCAATCTGTAACAGAAGTGCAAAAAAAGGTATTGTCTTTTTGAATGCTCTTTCGAATGGAATTGGTCCTATGAAATGCCGAGCAATAGTTTTTTTTTTAATTGGAACAATAATTTTTCGCGGGGGTAGTTCACCCCCTAAATTTCAGCCCCTGGGGATGATTTTAATTCACATATTCATCATTCATCATAAGCTTCCTCTTATGTGGCAAAATATTTGTCTGAGTACTCTCTTTATATACGCAAACGACAAAATACCCCGAGAAGTGGCTAACTTTAGAGGACAGTTTTGCCCCCAAAATCCACATGTTAGCCGATAAGAAAAAATACGTGTCCCTTAGTTTTGACTCCTCTATAACATATATAAGTTTCATCAAACTCGGAGGTGGACACCTATCTAGGGTTCCTTGTAAGTTATTTGAAGTTTTTGAGACTTCAATCCCGTCTTTACCGGCCGCATAAATAATTCTGTCGTTCACGTAAGCCAATGAATAAGTATCATTGCCGGAATTCAAATCAAATGAGTCAAAGAATGTTCGGTGTAAAAATTGAAAATAAACATGGAGAGTTTATTGTACCTTGTTGCAGTCCCTCAGTAATATAAAAGATTGAACTCAATGTATTATGATGATTAATGACTCTAAAATTCTTCTCATGAATCATATTCCATATTGTTCTTATTAATTCTGTTGGGAATTTTCTCCTAATTAGCAGAAAAATTAAACCATTCAAGCAGACACTGTCAAAAGCTTTTTCTAAATCGAGCAGAACTGCTCCAACCATTTTGTTCTGAAACAAATGATCATTAACATCCGAAAGTACTTTGTTCACTGCATGAAGTGTAGAGCGGTAATGTCTAAAACCGTATTGGTTATTTGGTATTATATTATTGTTTTTGACATGAGCCGTAATGGAATTATTAATGACGGCTTCATAAATTTGAGCAACACCTAACTCACCCAACCATTACGGTCGTCTGTGATTCTCCCCAAATGACAAAATAATATTTATACTGGTCCAACGTTTGAAACCCACAAAACGTTTTAATTGATGAGAAAAAATAAAAATGATAAATACTCTTGAAATTCATTGAATATGTATGTGAACTATATGGTTTTTGGTTAATTATTCGTTTGATTCGTGAAATCTACTGATATGAATAATTAATTGTTTTAATAAAATTAATTAAATAATCACATGGATTTTTCATTACATCCTGATTTTCCAATCAACAAGTGAAAATGTATAGGTATATAAGTTTAGGACCATGACAATTCTAGCACATGGTTATAATAAAGTCCAACAAATCCTGTGTCTAGTATCCGTAACATGTTAATCGGTTAAAAATTGCCAAAGCCCCAAAAGAATTGTCAAGCGCCTAAGGAAGTTGAAATTTCTAGCGAAACGTCACGATTTGAAAATGAATTTTGGTGTTTTGTCCTGATGACAGTTCTGATGCAGAGTTGAATCATCGACCGAACTCTTTAATTGATTTACAGCTGAGTGAAATATTCACTGCACGACCACTTAACATCCAACTTTATCATTAATAGAAATTGAGGGTATGAGATGTCTGGAGAGCGACAATAATTCCGCGGTATTGAACTCTTTTGAGTGGATAAACCTTTGAATTCAATTTGGTTGATAATAAACATTTGCACATGTTTTTGCGATGTGATTGTTCAGTATCATCATTTTGTGAAAATTGACGAGATGGAACATCAGTCAAGGGTTTAAACCCAAAAGAGTCGCTGCTATGTTTGACACGAAGTTTGACATCTCGAATTTTCCAATGAAAATCATAGTAATAATATTATTATTATTATTCGTCATCTATTTTAAATTTAATTCCTTCATCATGCAGCTCTGATGTAATTCTCCACTTTTTTCGGTCATTATCATACGTTGGAATGGAAGGCAACTACTTTTATTGATCCAGTTTAGAACCATGGTGCGCAACTTGTCGTCATGGTGAAGTTCACCCCTGAGAATCCCTACATACCTAACAAAAATTATATTTCGCCAGGTGTAACCTTATTTGTTCATATTCATAATCTTCTATCAACCAATGAATGGTTGAAACTAATTATATACCCAACAATATTTTTATATCATATTCACATAGTTTCTATTAATAAAGAATGAGAAAATGAATTTTTTGGTAAGGGTTTTAATCAAAGCAATATAACTTATTACGTTTTAGTATTATGTTTACTAATGAAATTTCATCCTAATTTCATTATTATTTCTCCAATATTGTTTATTGTTCATCGTGCATCCATTCATACCCGCAAGGCAGAGTTTTGAAGCCCGACCACACAACTGTCGCAGTGGCGAAATTGGCTAACGCGTCAGGATGGAACTACCAGAGCGGCCACGTTACATCTGTAAACCCAAGCAGCCAATGCACAGAAACAAATGTCGAAAACGGATCAGTCCAGTCAAAACAAACCTCAACCGAGGTCAGATTAGCGTGGCTCGATCTGGATAACAGAATCCTGAAGTTCTCGGTTCAAATCCGAGCTGCGACAAATTTTTTGTCAACAAAACACGGGACTCGCTGCGGCACACGGGCGCCTCGGGTTCGAGACCCAGTATGGTCAATTTTTTCAACTTTTTTTTTTCTCAAAATAACAATTTTTTATCATTTCTTTCTATTCAACAATTCTCTTGGATGCTACAAACACGTGTGATGTCCGAAAATCTAGAATATAGCTATTCTCAATAATTTCACAGTTATTGTCAAATACACTTAATAAGTATTCAATTCAACGTCACCAACATAGAACCCAAAAATGCTACATAAACAAGAAATGTTTCACCACATCGGTGAGTGCACTCTTTATTGCAATAAAGTAACAGATACTGGGCGATGAACCTCACTTGCGAAATCAAGCGGTGTCAAAATAACAAAATCGACAGGTCGATTCCCACAAAGAATAAGAAGTGGGAAAAATCACACCGTAATTTCCACCAATTAAAATTCGAGTTGTGTAACAATCAAGAATCGATCAAGAATCTAATAGTAGATGGCTATCAGACAAAAGGGTACAGGAATACTGCATCCTGGAGTCGAAAATAGTAGTATTTCTTGCATTTTAGGAGGATTAATTAACAGTTTCGCATGTGTGGGCATTCTCAACCAAAAACTTCCAAGACTGTTTTAAATTATAAACGAGTGGATGAACTCAACTCAATAAGAACTATTAGATAATTCCATAATAGTATTACATAATAGGATCAAAAAGAACTTTGACTCTGGTGAAGAAAAACGATTGTTTTACGGAAGGATTCACAACTAAAAACCTAAGAATTACATTAAGAGGCTTCAATCAATTGTAAGTTCAAAATCGAAAACATTTTTAAAATTTCGACAAGCAAAGTAATCGGATATCAAAATTTATAAAGAATTTTCCAGGAATAATTATTCGATTCTTGCTACATTTTTTCAATAACAAAATTTTTGTTACAAATTTCAATTGAAATTCTACATTAAATTGAAACCATTCGATTGTGTTTTCAAAAAGTTAAGAATATAGAAGATTACTTTCGCGCATGAAATTAACTAGGAATCTTTTGATTATGTCCAATACATCAAATCTTCCTTATCCCTGAATTCCCCTTTTGATATTCCAAATTAGTAGCATCAATCAAGGTAAGGGAGAAAAATCAAACCTAGCGTTGTCCAAATCAAAATCAATATATAGAAATATTTGGCTTAATTATCTATTCAAAATTTACCTTTCCCATATTTTTACATAAAAAATTTCTAGTCCATTGTTTCCGTGAATAACCCTTTTATTCAAAAGTTGTCTTCCGATGCTGACAACGTCTTCGGACATAACACATGAATAAACTGGTGCCCCGAAGTGATATTATGCAGAGCGAGAAAGCGTATCGCGATATTCGAGGACCGATGCAACCTTGGGGATTAATGGTAGTCTCTGTCTGGGCCTTCGGGGCGTAGGTGTGTCAGTGATTCTACTTCTCTCTCTCTCTCTCACCCGCATCTTCCCTTTTTGGCTACTCCATAAAAAAAAGCCCCTTGCAGCGGTGAATCTTGGTGAGTCCCGAAACCGCCATAGGACAAGTATACTCACAAAGACCTCCGCCACATCTCATTCTCCCTTCTTCTACCCCCTCATTCCTCAAAATTCATCTCCAATTTCTCAGTTCTGTTTTTTATATTCTGCAAAGCCTACGTGATGGTACCAAGTGATTCTTAACTAACCCCCATGATCCTCCTGATTATCATACATGTAATTTAAAGTCGCGGTTTAAAATAACGAATATAAGAAATTGAAATGCAGCAACACTTGAAGAGCAAAAAAATGTCATATCTCAAAGTCCAGCAGTCTCTCACTTCCCCTCAACGTTAAGTGTAACACCCACTGTGTAATCCAGCTAAAAATAATTTATGACTGAGCATCGTTACCACACACTAGTCCACATGAACTGAAAAATTCTCTCGTCGATAACCTTAATAGTGGCAGATATAAATGCGATACTGAGCCATCCTAGTGTTGCACTACTGCGGATAAACGACAAAATGTCCAGGATATGAAAAAAACATTAAGAATAGAGATAAAAGGGAAAAAGTAACAGGGGCCACCCCGTTGTGAGGGTCTTTTTCCTCTTCTCTCTTTTTAATATTGCTGACGCCAGGTTTATACTGGTTTTTTCGAGAATCAGTCCATTATGGGCCCAAGCCATTGGAACACATTTTTCTTCTTCTTACCCTGTGGGCTTTTTACGATAACCTAATTGCCTGCCAGTGACATTGGAAAATGTTTGAGTAGGTTTTTGTTGGAGGACCTGAGTCATGGTGGTAATTTAGAGAATGTTCAAATAAAAAATATAAAAAAATGTTGTTGAGACACGTGTTATTTTCAAAGAAAAGCATTATGAATATCATGGACTGAACAAAGCTGAGGACGAATTGGAGGAATGTCAACCTATTTCTTATAAATAGAAATCAACGATGAAGAGTGGGTCTCTTATTCACGCGTGATACGTGACTAGAATATATGAATTGATTTCGAGGAGCAACCTATTTGAAAAATTTAACAGTCACTTTCTGTGTGGTAAGTACGTAACAAGATAAGAGGGGAAACAGAAAAGAAACCACTTGGGGCTTGCGGCTTTGTCCGTCTGAAACAAGTGTTTACATTTCTGATTGTCTGCAACAACGATGGAGATTCATCGATCAAGCTATGCTGTGCAAGAGTGACTTTCGTGGGTGAGTGAACGAATCTTCCGGTCTCTTGAAATTCGAATTAACGCATTCCTTCGGGGTATCTTTGCACTCTGGGGCTTCTCACTTGCAGGGAATCGATAGCAGATTGGGGGCACTCTCCCATGAGAAGGCGCATTGATATTGGGGGCAAAAATTTAGAATATTTAATGCACTTCCGGAAGTTTTTTTCCGCTGATTGTTTTCTATCTTCAAAAAGTCATGAAGTTCATTTTTTGTTTTGTGTTTTTTTATGTCGAACCGCAATATTTCTGTTTGAGAATAGAACTGCATAACTTGTAAAATCGTTCAAGTTTAGTGAGCAATTTCACGTCAAAACGCACGGCCAAAAAATGTTGGGGATTTCCTTGCCGCTTTTTTTCCTGAAAGAATATTTGGATGTTTGAATGTCATCAGTTATTGCTATGGTTTTGTACCTTCAAAAATTTAATTTTGTTGAGGCTTCTTGTATGGCTTTCTTATCATTCAAAAGACCTCAACAATTTTTTTTTCAATTTTTTTAAAATTTTATTACACCCAGGACGTTAATTTTTGAATTTTATGAGTTTTCAACAAAATTTTGCGTCTCAGCAGAGGTCAAGATTTTTTTATTCCCTTACTCAAAGTAACTATTTTTACGAAACATTCAAAAATTAGACTGGGACTCGGATCCGTTCTATCTAAAAATCATTTTTTTCCAATTTCGTTTTAACAAATTTATCCCAATTTCTAATTTTTTAATTTTTTCATTCAAAAATTCATTCTGTATAGTCCATAAATGGTCGATAAACAATGAACGTTGGAATAAAAAAATTAAAAGATGAAAAATTAGGAAAAATAAAAAAAATGAAATTTGAAAAAAAAAATTTTTGGATAAAACGATTCCGAGTCTCAGTCTAATTTTTTACTGTTTCGTAAAAATATTAACTTCGGGAAAAGGAATATTCAATCGAGTTATCCGATAACGTCGCTATTAGTTGTCACTTGTTTTACTGACTGAACAAAAAATCGAGAAAGACTACAAAAAGTTTTTGATTGCTGAGAAACGCGGTGAGCTTCCTGACTCAGTAAGTGGTGCGGGAAAATATTATATTGTTGTTCTCCGAGGTTCATAAGTTCCTCGGGTGAAATTCAAGAAGTTCTAAAAATACAATAATAGCTATTTTCGTCACAAGGCCGAAAACAACTTTTCTGACGAGTGTGAGGGTTGCAGACCGAGGCGAAGCCGAGGAATGCAATCACACGAGTCAAAAAAGGTGTTTTCGTGAAAAGGCCCGGTAAACCGCGATCTAACCGAGCGAAGCGAGGCCTTCTGACGAAAAATTGCATTCATCACACGGTCCAATTGTTTTAATTAATAATGTTTGCAACAATTAATTTTGCAATTTTTTTTAAACCGTTTACTCTGAATTTTAGCAATATGTGAAGAACACGTATAACCTAATGATTGAAGCTATCCAGAGGAAGTTTGAAATGGAGAGAAATTTCAAGAATTGAAATGATCGATCAATTGAAGTAGGAGGAATCAGTGAATTCTACAAAGACTGAAAAATATCTTTTTCTTTCTGTTTTACTAATGACTTGGTCGGCTTCTAGCATACGAAAAGAGATTAATGGAACCCCATAGACCTTCAAGCGTGTACAAAGATTTTGCACCGTTCAACATCATAACTGCACATTTCGAAAACGTTTTGTGTGAAGTAACTGTGAAGAGATCGAAATCCAACACATTTACAATTCCTAAGCGCATCGAAAATGCTACCTCCCGTAAATTCCTGCATTATCAACGCATGAAAGACCTCCCAAATCTATATTTTGCAAACAAATGAGGGTGTCAAGTTTTGCCGGTTAAAAAATCTCGAGCGCATGAGGGAGCGTTTTTTCTGTAAAACTTGGCACGAGCGTTTGTTTGCAGGTGAAGGAAATATCCGATTAATTTTGAAGCTCGAGGGATATTTGTCAGATTATTACTATAATCTATCAGATTATTACTATAATCTATCAGATTATTACTACAACTACGATGACTACAATCTGAATGTAGTGGACAACATTAAGAGGTGAAATAATGAATATTTGAAAAAATTATGTTAGTAGAAAGATCCGATTTCCTTAGATGAGATTCGATCTGAAATGAGCCGAAAAAATGAACAGCTACTGCGAAATATTCAGTAGTAATACCCCTAGAACTTCAAAATGATCGGGTATTTCCCGATAGCTTCGTTGCAAACAAACGAGTGTCAAGTTTTGTAGGTTTAAAAAGGATTTTCCTACAAACCTTGACACGATCGTTTGTTTGCAGGGAAGGTTGAGGGAAATACCCGATGCATTTTGAAGTTCGAGGGGTATTTGGAGGAGTATTTCCTCCATCGGAATTTCGGTCACTGGAGGGCAGCATTTGATGTCAATGTGGTACAACCTACACTTTCGCATTTCAATTATTTTGTTTATTATCCCTTAGCAACGTGCCGTAGTTTTACCAATTTTACCGATATAAAATCGTGTAGGTTGTACCACGTGACATCAAATGCGGCCCTTCTATTGGCCGAGATTCCGATGGGGGAAATAATCGGGTAAAAAAAATGAAAAGCTACTGCGAAATATTCAAAAGCTAGGAGGAAATATCCGAAATAAAACAGTTGGGTACCCTCAAATACTGCGTTCTGATTGGTCGAAATCTCATTGGGAGAAATAATCAACTTTTTTTCAAAATGTTCGTCTGAAGACTAACTTTCAGGAAACAAATCGGCAAGGAAATCCTCAACATCGACTTTTTTAGCCTTGCGTTTTGACGTAGAACTGTCCTAGTATGAATGAGGGATTTTGTCTTGGTATTCCAAGGAGAAAGGAATTGTAACGAGATTTTCTCGTTACGGGTTGAAATCCCCGTAAAAAGATATGTGAACGGGAAAATATCCTTACAGAACATAATTCAAGAAACTGACACCCCAGTTCGTGCTAAACAATGCGGAAAAATCTACGGAAGAAGCAGGTACCACAGAATTTTGAAATTCAAAGGAAACAAAGAGAGATGAAGTGCAAGAAAGTATCTCTACTACCTCCCAGGGTTCCAGTATTGTTCCACAAAACTTGGCTTTTTGTACTTCCACAATAACAGAAGCAGGTTCTACTCTAACCATTTTCTGTTTTCTCATCTTTGCTTCATTCAGTGTGAAGAAAGGTCTCATAAACCCACTTGAGGGGGCTCAACGTGACTGTAGATTTGAAAAAACGTTGACGCTGCACAAACTTAAAATAAATAAGAGATAACTTTGAAAGAGAAACCTTTTGCAGTTTAAGAAAATCGAGAAGAATAGTGAGAATTATTGAACATAACTTGAAGTGAGGGAGCAGAATTCTCCTATTTTCAGCCATTATTTCATTTTAGAAGTACAAATGTGAACCGTACAATACATTTGAATGCAAGATCTCCTTCAGCATTAGGAAATTTTCAAAATCAAAGATTTAAAATAATTACGTGAGATGAATAGAACATGATTTTTGAAAAATAGTGCATTTCATCATTAGGTCCACAAAGTATGTTTTCTGACGAATGTAAATTCATAATCCGAGCCGAACGTGAGGACTACACTCTTATTCTGAAAGTATAAACTTGAAATGAATGAAAAAAATTATTTGAAAATCTCCGCTCACATAATAAATTTTTCAAAAGGGAAGAGTGAAAGTAATCGCTTGAAATAAATAGGAGATATTTTTCATTGTAAAGACGTTTTCAAAATAAAAGAAATGTAAAAAATGAAGATAATAAGTGAATAAAAACTTGGAATATAAAATATTATTTCCTTCCATCGGCTTCATTCCCAAGGCACATGATAAACAAAAAAAATTGAATGAAAAAACTTCTTGAACATCCGGAATTATCCAGAAAGAATGCGTTTTCAAACAAAAACGTGAAATAGGAAAAGAGTTATCCAATTTCACGAAAAAATACACATAAAAGAAGGTAAATCTTTTAGTAACATTTTCTCTTTCATCCCTAAATTCCATAACTTTCCTCCGTAATTCCGATATTTTTCTTTTCTCAATACATGTCAAGCCCCTCCAACAGTGATTCCCTCCCTTCACAAATTCAAAAAAAGCAGCTGGTAAAGAACGAGGGGTTGAATCGAATCCTCAAGAATCCATGGGGTTCAACTATTGAAATAGGAGCAAAAAAGCCACACGTGCAACAGGTTCCCCATCATTACATTGGGCTCTCATGCACACACCTGCACCCTGCGAACCCCGCCCATCCACCTCTAGAATTCCCCTAAATACAAAGATTTGAATTTCATAATGAAAATCCGTCCATTGTCACTTCTCCACTCCTTCGAGTCCTAACGACCCCATTCACTCATTCAAACGAGGCGAATAAACACAGAGACTCAATGATGCGTTACATACGTCCACTGTAAAATTACAGATGATTATACAAAAGATGATAATGACGGTGGTTACTGCTCAACCCTGAGATTAAGTATAATCCCACCCACGTGCTCTCGATATTCCATTCCCCCGCCATAATTCGCGGACATTTGATGGTCAAACCGGAGGCGAGGGTCAAGTCGCTATGATTCAACAGGCATTACTTGTCGCAATAACGTCGTATTAACGATTGAAGCTGATTGCAATGATTACCACTAATCAAAGCACAAACGAACTGCGTTCTCGCTAAACGTGCGGTTATCCCTTTGTCGACAACTCATGTATTAGTTTTATTGATTTTTTATGAGAGTTCATTAGAGATTCGGTTTGAAATATTTGGGATTAATACACGGGCATGACTTTTTTCTACTTTTTATTTCCAAATTACACTTCAATAAAACATTTCCCATTCGAGAACTTTCAAAACAAATTTCTGTAATTTATTCATGAAAAAATATGTTCTACCTCGATGTATAGGGCCAAATGACCCGAGTAGAAATTTTTGTACTTGACTGGTCAGGCCCTGGTCCGCTGGGTCGTAAAAAAAGCTTGAACTTTAGAATTTATTGGTAAGGTGATCATGCAAGGGTCTCCTTCAGGCCCTGATCTGGTACGCCGTAATCAGGTACCGTATTGATACCGAAGCAGGGCCTTCCCTGCCAAAAGGGCTGTCTGGCAAAATTTCTACTCGGGGAGTTGGGCCCAAAATTTTTGTTATTTTCAAGGTATTCCATCTTGAAATCCTCAACCGAGGACTTCAAAATTTCACCTGGGATCGAAGTTTCACTTTCACTTAAAGTAGTATGGTCACGGATCGATTTCCAAGATTAAAATATGAAATAATTTTGTTATGAAGGTTAATATCAATAAAAACCTCCTGGTGCAATTTGTGGTACATTGATCGTTTAGTATGATTGATAAGAATCAATGAAAAACTAGATTTTAACACAGAGTCTTATGGGCAAATCACATTTGTGGGTGGTTTTTATGATAAATCCAAGATTAAATTATAAAAAAAATACAAAAAAATGGAAAAAAAAACAAAAATTTACGGNAAACTAGATTTTAACACAGAGTCTTATGGGCAAATCACATTTGTGGGTGGTTTTTATGATAAATCCAAGATTAAATTATAAAAAAAATACAAAAAAATGGAAAAAAAACAAAAATTTACGGCCATCGATGAAAATTATTGACCGTTTGGGACTTTAGTTATAAATAATTTCTGCTCCTCGGGGTTCGGAAATTGCGTTAGTGGAGTGGGGACAAGCGGGCATTTCAAATCTTGTTTTCCCTACGCTGTTAAGTTACAGCGATGCCACACATAAAACGACGCTAGTCAAAGGAGGTACATTATTTGACTAATAAGTGAAAAATAATAAAAATAATCAATTAATTCTTACATTCATAAATTTTATAATTCACAAAGAGAATTTTCAATTATAAATCATAGTTTTTTGATTAATTTTTTTAGATTTTCTTGACGGACACTCAACGATCACTTTGGAGAGTGACCATACTATTTTAAGGGGAAACGGAACCTTGTGTGTACAATCGTCGCCAGGAAAGAATGATTGTGGATCTCAGTGGTGGGAAATGTTGAGTTGCCGCTAAATTCGAGGGAGTGGGGGTAGTCAGCCAGCATCATTCTTTCTTGGCGAGAACTATAGGAGAGGGTAGGCCAAAACAGACCGCAGGGCAAAACAACCGCACGACAAAACGGACCACTCACAGACAATTGATAATTTTTGTTTTTGCTTCCATTCGGAACAAAAACAAAATCCACACAATCCACACAATCCATGAATCCATGAATGTTCCATTCGGAATTGTGGTTCAACGACACTTGTTGTCTATAAAACCCCTGTGATCATTACGATCCAAGAAATTCACTTTTAATCCAACACATTCAGTGTTCCTGATTTAAAGGAAAGAAAAAAAAATTACCAATTTTCTGCCAGTGGTCTGTTTTGCCCTACCCTCCCCTATATGAGCTTTTAGAATTGTGTTTTCTCCTACAATTGCTCCTACAATGCCGGATGATTCAGGTGGGTTGAGCCAAGCTTGAACTAGCTGTTGAGAAGAGGGGGAGGGAAGCGTATTTGTAAAAACTCTTAGGGCCGAAGGAAGGGCGAAATGAGAGAATAATAACAATAATTGCGATAATAATTACAAAGATCGAATCTTCAAGTGTAATGAAAAATTAAGCCTGGGTTCATCAAGAATATTCAAGTTACAATACACAGTGGAGGGGGGGGGGGGGGGATTTTTTTCACACCCTTCGAATAACCAGATGATTGATAAGGTGACCGGCCAATCGATCACGGCCTTTTTATCACAATCAAAATGATCACGGCAAAAATATCACAAACCAAAATATCATGAACCAAAAATATCACAATCAAAAATATCACGAACAAAAAGATCACAGCCAAATGATCACAAACAAAAATATCACAGTCCAAATGATCATAAATAATCTTTTAAGCCTCCTCGTTGTATAAAAATTGAATTCTAATTCCAACGGGTCTTTCTCCTTACGTATCAATCAGATAACTCAGGAAATACCTATTATTTCCATGAAAACTCAAGTTGGTGAGCGAGATATTGATTGTTGGGTTATTATTGTTTACTCTTATTATCCATTCCATGGAACCAAACCATGGAATGGATAATAAGGAATGGTTGCTTGGGCTTCCATTCGTTTGTGATATTGTTGTTTGTGATATTTTTGTTTGTGATATTTTCGACGTGATTTTTTTGTCGTGATATTTTTGTCCGTGATAAAAAGTACTGTAACCGATTGATAAACAATGAAATCGAAATTAATCGGGATTATATTTAAAAACTCATTCAGCGACGAATGGAATCGAGATAGAGTTCATATATGGACGATTTAAGTTAATAGTAATAAGAATTGCGCGGTAGACTAGTGGTCAAGGCGTACGACTAGTGATATTAGGGTTGTGTGTTGGAGACCGGCTCGGGGTGGTTATTTTAAGTTAACAAATTAGGGATTTTCACTGAAAGATGCGGCAGGGGTGGGTGATTAGAAGATAATCAATCATAAAATTATTTTGGATTTTTTCAATCATTTAAATGTTTATTACATTAGTCACGGCTAACGACTGGCGACCGAGTCAGGCTCGGTTTTGGTGGCCAATAATGGTCCAGCGTTATCATTTCAGGGCTCAACCTGCCTTAGATGCCTCTCTTGGCCCCCCGACTAGCTAAGGTTGGCCCGCCCTTCAACCAAGCTTCGGCCACTTGTCAATTCCTACCTGGGGTGGCGATGTAACTTCAGACTATTGCCACCATGACATTCTTTCGAAAAATAAATGCAATTTTACTGAAAAAATTCAGAATTTATTATGAATAATTTTCTGCTTTTGATTAAAAGTACCCTACTCCGTCTAGACCTATGATTTCTGATTTTTTCGTTGCCCTTTTTCCGCTCGACAGATACAGGTGTTATTTTTTAATTACATTTTGAAACAGGCGATTTTGGGCCATTTTGTGAAATTAAAAATTTTTTTTCTGAGAAATTAAGTCATTTTATGAGACATCGCCGGCAGATTTGACATCAGCGTGCAAAAAACTTTCTAGTGGTGGCAGTCACATCCTGTGCCAAAAAAACCGAAGTTTTGTAGAACTGTGTAATCGATATTTCAATATTTTTTAGTATGCCTTCCTAAAACTTCTGATGTACCCGAGATATAAAATCAAGCAATCGTTCGATCGAAAAAATGCATGTTCACTTCTGTTTCTATCAGTGCTCTAAAAATTATGTTCAATTTGCAGGTCGATTTGTCAACTCATATTTTGTTACTCACGAAGTCGGAAATCAGTTTTTATAGTTTTTTCCAACAACCTGCACTGATAGAATGATTCATTTATTATTACAAACGAAATTCGTTAACTATTAACGAATGGTAGAGTTGAATATGACCAAATGAATATTCGTTAATAGTTAACGAATGGTTCACTTGAATGGCGAAAGTCAAGTCAAATAAGGCTCCTCAAATATACATTCGTTAACTATTATAGTACATTAGAGTACAAGGGCACAAATTTCGTTTTCGACGAATGTGAAGTTTACAGGCCGAGCCGAAGGCGAAGTCTGTATTCACATTCGTTGAAAACGAAGTTTATGCCCGAGTGGTCTATACTATTTTATGCCACATCGTACATAAGTCGTTTATCGCACGCTTCGCGCAGCGTGCGATAAACTCGACTTATCGCACGGCGTGCCATAAACGAATGAACATTTGGTGGAACCGAATAGACCCTAACCTCCAACCAAAATCCATTCGTTAACAATGACTAATCCGTTCTATCAGTGTGCTCTCCAGTAGGTCATTTAACATTCTTCTATGTAGAGATACTGGTAGAAAAGATCTCACGAAGTTCATTTTTCAATTGTCGAACTTTAGAAACTATCTAGTGTCTTCCCACGTATGAAAAAATCGTATAGAAATTTTCTATACGGATTGGGTATAGAATTTCTATAGGATTTTCGTATATGCTATTCGGATATTTCTATACGGATATTTTTTATACAAATTATTTCTATACGATTTCTATAGGTTTGATCCTATACGACCCACTGCCACATGTATAGAAACATTTCGTATGGAGTTGCGACATTTTTTTACGTTTTTCTCTGGAGCATTTAGACATCTTTCGTATGAAAACGGCCGTCAAAGTAAGAACCATTGGGTTCTTGAATTATAAGAGAGGTGGAGACATTCAATAGTCCGATACGCAATTGGGGGGAGGGGGCGTGTAATTTGTGACGATTTGTAATGGGGAGAAGCGGGAGTCCCCTAGGTTCTGATGTCGCATTATATAAGTAACGATAGAGAATTCAAGAACCGCGGAATTCTTATTCCAAGAACCTAAATGTTTTGAATTCCAGAACCAAGATCAAGAGAATATTTACTTCACTTCAAATTATAATTACAATTATATAAAATAATTATATTTCATTTCAGTTAAAATGCCTGAAAATTAGACCTTTTTTGTAATTTGAAGGGAAAAATTTTTGTAAAATGAGTGAAAATCGAGTTTCAATTCATCAAGATTTGCTCTCTAGACCTCAGTACACCAGTTGTAAAATTTATAGGTTGCTACTGGAAACTAGAAATTTTCTCAGTAAAGGGTTGGATGGATACGGAGAGATACGAGCAGTAATCACTCAATTCATCTCTCCTCTGTGGGCCTCAGAACATTTGACCTTTCTGATCAGTCTGCTTTTCTCTTCCGTTTGACCCTTAGAAACGCTGGACCGTTCCTATTTTTTTCGCTAATAGAGCACGGATGAAAAAATTTAATAGAAAAACCTATCGAATTCGTTAGAAAATTCTATTGAATTTCTATTGAACTGTTCTATTAGTTGTTGGCCGATTCTATTAAAATGTTCAATAGAAAATATTCAGTAGAAAAAGTCAATAGAATTCAGTTTTTCTGTACAACTTATGCTATTGAGATATTTTCTATAGAATTTCCTCGTCTCAAATTTTTTCGTTTGATTTTCTTGGTGAGAAGAAAAAAAAATAGAATGAAAAAAAAATCAGAAAATTTGAGTCGAGCAAATTCTATAGAAAATATATGAAAAGAATAAGTTATATAGAAAAATCTAATTCTGTTCACTTTTTCTATTGGATGTTTTCTATTGAACATGTTAATAGAATCCGCCAAAAACTAATAGCAAGTTTAATAGAAATTTAATAGAATTTTATATCGAATTCGATAGGTTTTTCTATTAACTTTTTTCGTGCGTGACAAGGAAAACAAATTTTCTTAATTTCACGTTACATTCGTTTATTTACGATCTACTATAATCTTTACTGCTGGGTCATTCATCTGCTATAAAGATATGCATATACATAAATCAAAGAATACAAAAAATGAGCTTCATTACGTCACAATAACTTGTTTGATCTACTTCACCCAAATAATAAATAATTGTCGAGTAAATAATTTTTGCTTTGGCCATGATGAAATGATCAAGAGTTTTTTTTTGTTTCTTCTGGCTCCTGGATTGTAACCAGAGGTCAAAGGTCCCTGGAGTTGGAACACACGTACGTTTAAGGCTGGGCCGGGGTCGTCGTAACGGCGCGTCTCGCGACGTAGGTGGCACGTAGGTGTTGGAGAGATTCGAGGGGGAGAAAGGCAATGGGCAGAAATCGAGGCACAGCGCGTGCTGCAAACTCGCGGGAGCGGTTACGATTCTTCTCGACGGTGAGAAAACACGCACACATTGAACAATGGGGCGACTCGGGCTCGTGCCCAAGTACCAGCTGCTTTGCGAATTACGTTTAATTAAGAGGAGACGGATCTCCTTAGATTCATCACTCCCAGTATTTTATCTCGATTTGTTTTTATTGGCTCTTTGCTTTTGGGTAATGATTACGTTCGAGGAAATCTACTTCGGATTTGTTTGGGCGGAGTATTTTTGGTGGAAGTACAAACGCAAATTGATGCAGAAACTTAATTGTCAATTTGGTAACGAAATTGAGGAGTCCTACGAGTCAAACTGTTTAAATCATCTTGCTGCATATTGAATCGTCTTGACAATAAGTGATAATAGCAGGAAATAATGTCCGAAATCTTCTTTGTTGGAAACTCATTTCTTATGAAATCGTTTGCTTCGGATGTGAATGTCTCATTGTCAAAAAAAGTGTTGACTCATTATATTTAGTACCGTTGCACTACTCAATTTATGGTTGACAAATGTTTCTAACATGTACTGACTTAATATGAACTTAACTAATGACGTTCTGTAATTGAAAAATTTGCAATTCGCTTCATGTGTCCCTTTAAGGGACGCATCTATAACTTCCCGATGTGAGTTGGAATTTGAAATTGGAAATTCGGAAATTTTTTATGAAACATTTCAGTTCTTTGAAATTCCAATTTCCCGAATTTCAATTTTGACACTTCTTTTTTGAAAAACTCAAAAAGGGGCGACGGGTTTTCTCTCCCAACCCAATTCAGTCTTACGTAAGTGAATGCTTATCGATCGCGACCAACATCATTTCGACCGCACTACGTTCGCCCGGGAGCGTTAACAATAAAAAGTGGCTACATACATGGATACATTTTTCGAAAAACCATATGGGGAGCTTCTACTCGTCATGAAGCGTCAACATTTCATGAAATTACGATTTTTCATTTCCGGGGTGAAACCAATAACTTCGTATCGGGAGGTTAAAAATGTTACGTTTGATTTAATTAATTAAAGAGATGCAAGGAATTTATAACTGGAATAATTAATCGCTCTGATTAAAAGAAGAAATGATAAAAAAAAAGAGATGGATACTCGATACTTCCTGCTCCAGTTGATCCGTTACATAAATAAACTGATATTATCGAATTAGTAGGATAGTGAGGAATTATCAAGCGGCAATGAGAAAAAAACACTTGACATCCGGTCTTACATGATTCGCGTGAACCACACAATTAGTATTTCCGCACTCTGCATGGATCTGGCCGGTTTTTATTTTTACATCTTCAACTTGCTTCCTTCTTTGAGAGTAAACTGACGTCATTAACGGATGCAAAACCGAGATAGGTTTTAATAGAGTGAGCTAATTGTGGCAGTGGCGATTAAGAGGAAGTTTAGTGGTTTGTTACTTCCATTTGAACTCTTTATTAAGGATATTATGTCGGGATAGCAAAAATATCTCTTTATGTTATAAAAATCCATATCGACTTCTGGTAATCAAAATTTGATACTCGAAATTAAGACTCCACAATTAAGGGTCACAACGGTTAAAATAAGGGTCACGAGGGGCAAAATACACAAGGGTCAGAATAAGGGTCACTAGAGTCAGAATAATGGCCGCGAGGGTCAGAATAAGGATGATGGGGGTCATATAGGAGTGGCGAATGGAGGGCGTAGGGGGCGTAGCCCACTAATAAAATTCTGAAAACGATCAGGCTTGATATTTTTGAAATGATTGATAAAAACTGTTTACGGAATAATTCAATAGATATTTCCTGAATTAAGATGGGCTCTTATGGGAAAATGCCATTTTTCACAAAAAAACGGAGAAGAGCTTGAAACATTGCAAACCACTATTTTTCGATCTTATAGGAAAATGTTTCTAATTTAAAAAACGTTATGTAGAATTTCTGTCAAATAATCACGTATAAATTTTCGCACCAAGAGAAATGTTCAGTAAAACTTACGGAACTCACAATTCGCTCACCGATTACGGAATCGACTCAGAAAATTTAAGTGGCGACATCGTAATTTTTCACAGGAAATTCAGATACAAATTACGCAACGCTCTGGAAAAATTCCGTGGCAGTTCCGTAAAATTTCCTACAACTACATTTCGCTCCGGAAGTACGGAAAAGATACTAAATTTTTATTGAATATTTCTCTCCGTGCATTAATTGCCGCCCACGAATTCGAGGTATCAGAGTTCAAGTCTCCTTCTACAGTTTGCTACAATTATATTCTCTAACTGTAGGGTAAACTGACCACTATTCGAACCCGTCGAGCGATCGAATTATATTATATATTGATCGTAAAATAAATGTTTAATGTAGCGGAATAGAACCAATTCAAAGATGGCCTTCAAAACCGGACTTTACCTACCTATTTATCAATTCACGTTCAGCTTTCCCATAATTAAGCAATTACTAACTCTCATGCGTTCGATGACAGTTATTTGACGCATTTCATTCATTCGAACACTGGATAACTTCGATTTTTCCTCAATCAAATGGCATTCTTCAACACCGACAAGGCATTTTTTTGACAAAATGGTCTATTACACACAATGGAAGCGCTTTACTTTTTAACACATGACGGATTCTTCGTCAATCCAACCACCTGTTTTAAAAAATCCGTACTCATTGAAAGCACTCTGTCATTTTTTAAAGATTTTTTTGTCATTCCGGCCGTGAGGCAGCGCTTCACGGACGCTCCGCGTCCGTGAATCTCTGCCTACGGCCGTCATAACAAAAAATACTGTTCGTCATATGGCCAAAAAAAACTTTTCTAGCTCATATGATTGCAGCCCTCGCCTTCGGCTCGGGCTGCAAACTCATATTCGCCAGAAAAGTTTCTTTCGGCCTAGTGACGAAATATACTATTTGAGCATCCGTGGTGCAGGTAAATGGATCTGAAAAAATTTCTGAAAAAAAATAAATATCAGAGAAAGTTGATCGCAGAGAAAAAAAAGTTTAGGACAAAAAATTTAGGTTTTTACCTGAATTTTCCAAATATATTTGTATTCTAGGAAAAAAAACTGATGTAGAGGATTTAAACTCTAAAATTACAAGATTTATGAAAATGGGAAGGGCGTAAGCTTCGGGGAAAGTAAAGTTATCACCAGTAATTTTTGACTTTGTGATAATTTGACATTTTGGTACAATCTTTGATGTCACCCAAAAGCATTTTTAAAAAATTGAAATTTTTCTTGGCAATTGTTCTTGAGAAAAGGAATCACACTGGTGGGAAGAATTTTAAATATTTTTTATAACCTGGCGTGACATCATAGATTAAGCCAAAATGCTAGTATTGATAATAATAATATTCTCCGAAGCTTATGCCAGCTTCATTTCCATTTCCACTGATAAATTTTCCGCGATTTAAAAAAATCAAAACACAACAATGTCCAAATGCGTAAAAATGAAATTTTTTGGACAATTCTAGAGTTTAAGCTCCTACAGCGGCTTTTACCTTTAAAAAAAAAAATATTTGTAAAAATTCAGGTAAAAACCTAAAAAAATTTTTTTTCCAAGATTTTGTTTTGAAATTGAAATTTTTTTTTCTGAATTTCTGAGATTTCTTTGGTTTAAGATATCTTTGACACAACTTTTGAAGAACTCATGGGATAAATAATGGTTGATAAATAGAGAATAAGTGAATGCCCTGATGAAGAACACTTTGTGTTTGAAACGTTGGCAAATAGTGGAAGAAAGGTTCCTTTCTCTTACGATTCTTTCCTTTTTTAATTCTATAATTAAAATTGCTGTTATGATCGTTAATGGCTGAGGAAGTTGGAGGTTTTTGAAGTAGTATTTAATATGTAATATCGTATAAACAGAATGTGAGGATTACAATTTTTGTTGACAAGGTCTTAATGAAAAGCATCAAATATGTAAAAAAATCAATAGACTTGATCATGTGTAATAGGATCATGTGTAATGTGTAAGGAATTTCAATTGTTGAAACAAAAATCAAAATTTGTAGTTGATTTAACACGTTCCACGACATCTCTAGTAAAAAATGTGAACTATTCATCGACTCCGACGATAAAAATGTCATGAATTTCGCGTCTCTTCTGCCCCACCACAAATCCGGAAGTATGCAGAACGTATCGCGCAGGTGACAACTCTCAACAAAATAAATTCCAATTCAAATTTTTTTTCGCAAATTTGATTATTTGCAATTGTAAAAAATCGAACACTGCAATATATCTAAATGATACAATAATGATAAAATACGAAGATTAACTAATAATGTTGAGTTTAGGACACAGTGATGCCAGGTTTAGAGGGAAGCATTTGGTACGAAACAAGTTCATCCGCGCACAGCCTAATGTCCGATGGAGTCGCCGCCGAGCAAGTGAAAAAATTTTTTTTCACGTCTCGACGATCACACGAGCCCGGACAACACGACGAGTCGCTTGAGATTTACATACCAGAGGTGAGTTACATCATTCATGGTGATGAAAATATGGTATGGGGGCTTGAATTTAAGGAAAATACGGATGCTACCGGTGTTACGCCAATTTTTTGGTTAGATTTGAGCACGTTTGTGAGTTTGAGAATATATCGTAAAAGTTTTTATCATTCGTTGGATGATTTTGCGGCTAAATAATGAGCGCGAGTCTTTTCTACTCGATTTACAATGAAGAAAAGTGAAGGAAATCAATAAAATGACGATGTAACGCGTCTTATTCATCCATTGTTACGTCTTTCATGAATTAAATTAATTGTTGCGTTTGTTTTGCAGTTGCTTCAAGCCAGTTACAGCTATTACACGTGGCCCTCAGCACCAGTGCTAGCCTGGTACCTCTGGGAGCACCGAGAGGAGCTCCTAAGCAAACGAGTACTGGAGTTGGGCTCGGGCACAGCCCTCCCAGGGATTGTAGCCAGCAAGTGTGGTGCTCACGTGATTCTCAGTGACTCTGCAAGCTTCCCAAAGAGCCTTCAACACATTAAAAGAAGCTGCGAGCTCAACGGTGTGCTCTCCCAAGTGAAAGTAATAGGCATAACCTGGGGTTTATTTCTCTCCAGTCTCTTTTCCATCGGACCTCTGGACCTAATTCTCGGCTCAGATTGCTTCTACGAGCCCTCAGTCTTCGAGGACATTGTCGTAACTGTTGCATTTCTTCTCGAAAAAAATCCAAACGCAAAATTCCTCTGCACTTATCAAGAGCGCAGTGCCGACTGGTCGATAGAACATTTATTGAACAAGTGGGGCTTGTCCTGCACACACATACCTTTAGCAGGACTAGGCGCTGATTCAGGTGTGACTCTTGCTGAGTTAATGCAAGATCACACGATCCATCTACTGGATATAAGACGTAAAAGTTGAAGAATCCTTTGATACAAAAAATAGGATGGCCGCTAATGTTGGAAGAGCCCTGAACAAATTACGTGTCGTCAACATTCCGTGGACAGTTGGTGACCAACAGCTGAAAGAATACTTTTCCCAATTTGGCCCCATAGCCAAAGCCAAAGTTGTCTTTGACAAGAGAACAGGAATGAGCAAAAACTTTGGGTTCTTGGAGATTGCTGATAAAGAGACATACCACTCTATCCTCAGTAAACCGAATCACCATCTTGAGGGATATGATCTGTACGTTAAGCATTACTGGGAGTCAAATCAATAATCATTGACATCATTTATGGTTGTGTGATCAATGATGGCAGAAAAGGAGAGTGTATCGGATTTAGAGGATAGGTTTAACAGAGCTGCCAATCATATACAGAGTTTAGCGGCAAGTTTGGATTCGGGACAATTGCTGGCGTTTTACGGACTTTATAAGCAGGCAACTGTAGGGGCCTGTGATACACCTAAACCGAGTTGGTACCAGGCACAGGCGAAGCAGAAGTGGGAGGCATGGAGGAGTCTCGGTGATATAGGGAAAGAGGAGGCGATGGAGAAGTACGTTTCAGCTTTGACGAAATTGGATCAGAATTGGGAGCAGGAGTCCAAGATTGGGGGGAGAGCATGGGTCGCTGTTAGCTCTATGGTGAATACCGATGATGTTCTAAGTGATGGGGACAAAACTCTGCTCGATTGGGTGAAGGAGGGCAACGAGGACAGGGTCAGAGAATTACTGCTGCGTGATTCGTCGATTGTCAATTCTCCAGACAAGGACAACATGTTGCCGATCCATTGGGCAGCCGATCGAGGCCACATACCCACTATCAAGTGTTTGGTTGAAAAAGGGGCTGACATTAATGCACAAGATAATGATGGACAAACAGCCCTTCATTATGCTGCTTCCTGTGGACATGCTGATGTCGTTGAGTATCTGCTGTCCATCGGGGCTAAGTCACTTAAGGATCATGATGGACTCACACCTAAACAAGTTGCCGATGACAGACTTGCAGCTATACTCTGACCTCATTCATTAGTTTAATCCTGAATGTCAATCAACATTCTGTTATCTTTAACATGGATTATTGAATAATGTTGGAAATATATGATTGGAAAATGTGGTTCGAGTTTTTTCTTTGATAACACGATTTCATTTTTTACTTTTGTTTTTTTATTTCATTTATAAACAAATAAATCCTTTAATACTCCAATATACTCACAGCCTAAGGTCTCCTTAGGTAAATGCGTGCTCCGATGAAAATTTCTTAGTCCACGGACGATTTCGAATTGACCACGATTGTCTTTTTTAAAGTTTTCTCTTTTGTAATAAATCTTCAATAAACTAATAACTCTTAATTTAAAAAATATTTTTCCATGTTGCCCAATTATCATTACTAAAATTTCACTCAATTCGCCGAGTAGGTGAATTATTAAAGAAAACATCAAATAGTCACGTAAAATAACGAGATTAGTTTAAACATGTAAGGGGGCAGAGTTGGGCATCCGTCGATAAACGCAGTTTTTTACATGACATTGTAAAAAAAACCCGTAATTTACGTAATAAATGAAAAAAATCTTAAAAACTAGCCGGAGTTACCTGTTATCGTAAATCGTGAAGCTACGCGAGGATTATTCCTCGCGAGGGAGATAAAAGTCAGGAGGTTCATACATCTCGAGGGTCAAACTCATTATTTATTGATTTCTATTTAATTCGCCGCGTCATCATCTTTTGTCTTGACATTGACTTGTTTCATTCAGCATTCGTGAATGACAAAGCTAATTCAATTGTCTTTGGTCGTTTTTTTGAACTCTTCAGAACAAAATGATTTTTGTTCAGGTCCAACTGGGCTTTTCCCGGGCTCCAAGTAATAAAGTGGGGAATCCAATAAAGCTCAATAAATAATGAGATTGACTTTCTCACAATGGAGATGACTTGTGGCTGTGGTCTTTTGCAACATTGGGTGCTCGTGAAATTTACTCTTTGTGAGGTATGAGGCTCATGTTTTTGAGTATCTTGAAATGCCGTAAATCATATCACGTGATGTAATAGTATTTTATGCCCCAAATACTGAGATCCGCGTTCTAACCGAATAAAGTGTAGTTAAAATTTGCAGTTTATCTGTCCTCGGGACATAATATACTATTTTTTATAATATTTATATGTGCAATACTGCGTCTTCGTCAGTCGAAATAACATAAAACATTCTAGTAACCGAAATTTGCAAGCTTTTCGAAGCAATGTAAAACATGGAAAAAACCGGTCGAGGTAATTTACGTAAATTACGTCGGTAAAAAACTGTGTAATTTACCAACGTAATTTACACGCCCAACCCTGAGAGGGGGTAAAAACTCTAAGCAATGCCAACGAAATATAATCAATAAGTGAAGAAAAAAAGAGTATTTCATAAAGTTAATTTTCCTGAATCAATATAACTAGCTGCTTGTTTCCACTCTCTGTATCATTATGAGAGAAGAAAAATCATGATGAATGTCATTCGATCTATCGTCGTTTTTTTTTAAATCACAGTCGACTCACCAGTAAGCAATAAATCATCAAAATTAAAAATAATCAACTCGGAAAATTCACATTTTTCCTACTCGGCTGAATAAAAAACAGCTCGACACAACTCGAGATTTGTGCGTTGAAGTCCATACTGCTTATTATATGCTTGAGAGATTAGGAGCACTTACAAGTGATTTTCTCGTCTTAAAAGCATTGAATGAGTTTCTCAAACTTCTGTTTCAGAAAATATGTATAAAAATCGCTATTTCAGAGGTAAAAATGTCTCAGCAAGCATTTTCGGACATCAATGACTTAAAATTCCTGATTCAGTGAGGAAGCCATAGACAATATAGAGATAAATTTCATGAAAATGTTACAGCCCTGTTGGAAGTTGAGAAATTAATAATTTTAGAGTTTAATTCTGCAGAGAACTGATGAAAAATTGGAGAAACTCTGAAAATTTACAGGCAAAAGCTAATGTCTTTTGATATTTTTCTCCTTTTAAAATTATTTACATATATAGTTTACATGAATTTCAATTTCTTCTTATGTGTCATGTTTTGTGTCAGGGAGTTTTTCCTCTAAAATAATCCTGTAACTTTCCAAGAAATTTTCTCTTCATTAAATGTCGAACATCATTTAAACCCGTCACTCAAAATCAAAAGTTGAAAAAATCGATATGGTTTTCAAACTCTACCTATCTACTCTATAAATTAGTACTTTCGTGATCGGATTTAGGTCGATTTGTTGGCGGCGGTGGTGGTGGTGGTTGAGGCCGTGGTGGTCGCTGATGAAACCTCGGTGATTTTTCACCAGTTTGAATTTGCTGGGGTGACTTAGGAACAATGACAGTCTGAGTTTGTGTCTGGACATCGATGATGTTTCCCTCTGACCTAGTTCTGGCATGGGACTTGTTTTGCTCGGGCATATCAGGCCTGGGTGGTTTCTCTGGAC
The DNA here is from genome assembly GCF_001412515.2 of Diachasma alloeum. Lineage (NCBI taxonomy): Eukaryota > Metazoa > Arthropoda > Insecta > Hymenoptera > Braconidae > Diachasma > Diachasma alloeum. Next base: position 2,054,849 of record NW_021680347.1, read on the forward strand.
GCTCACCACTCAGGGACATTGAGGTTGGACGACTCCCCACACTTGGACTTCTCTGCAAGTTGGAAGCGCTGTTTCCATTGCTCTCGAACGTAGGTTTCGTGGAGTAATTTCCACGCACTTGTATTATACTGACCTGCTGTTTATCCACTGAGTACACGTGTGCTCTCTCCAGTGTTAAGGGCTATAAAACAAATTAATCGACCATTCAAGACCACATTCCGTCGCTAAAATCCAATTGGAGAATCTAATAATGTCACACTTAGGCTAGGGTGCATCGTCCAGTGTTCGAACCAGTTTTGACGTATTTATTGTGGAATATTATATTATTAATAATTGCATAATAATCTTTGTACACGTGATGTTCTTCCATTTCCTAACTTTGGATGAAAATGCCTAGGAATGTCATGAAATATGAAGAAACTATGTTTTTTAAAAATGTCCGTATGTATGTATGTGGATGTATCTATCTACAAATATGTTGATAATTCCAGAATAGTTATTGCAAAGAAACTAAAATTCTGGCTCTTAGTTGGTACTATTGACACTCAAATTTGTGCTAAATTTGAGCTCCATCACTTTTTTTGCAAATATATGCGGAGTCATTCGACCAATTTGATTTCATTTTTACATATTGGCCACGATGATACTTATTCAATTAAATCGAAAAAAGGCCACTCCACCAAGGACAATGTAATTTTATTATCATTTTTTCGCTGAACTTGATTGTTGTATTCTGCAGAACGTCATCTTAATTTTCTCATGAAAATCCAAGTTGTTATTAAAACATATTGGGTTGAAAACTGAACGAACCACCTTTCTCTTTCAATAAAAAAACAAATCATGATATTAGAAATTTCTCATCAGAGAAATCAATTTTAATGAGACAAATACATAATCCACAGATAAATACAAAAATAGATACAGTAAAAAAAGCTACTTTCATGCTGGATCGTAAAATAGGAAAATAAGACACACAGGGATGTATTTATGGTGTTGAACTTACTCCAACGTCGACGTCTAGATTTTCATTGCTCTGGCGTATGTGAGGCCTGATAAGACTGGAAGGTCTAGCGAGTCCTGCAGGTCGTTCTGGAATCGCCGGTTTGCTGTTTCTCTCCACAGGGGCTGGATCACTTTTTTTTCTTAATTCGACTGTGTCATCTGAATCGTGAAAAAAAAGATAAAAAGAAAACGTTAGAAAACCTAGCAAATTCGATAGAACCTTCTATTGTATTTTTATGTTGTGGAGATGTTTTTATCGAATTTTCACTTATTTCTTAGTTCTTGGCTACTGCTTAGAAGTAAATGGTCACTTAAGGATCATGGTCTTAGAAGTAAATGGATAAAAAAATTATAAACCAGTCCAAACCAATAAGTTGCCGACCGATTCTTTTTTTTCTGTTCGCTACGAAAAATAATAAATCAAATCACATCATTTTGCAGGAAGGAATCGTCTCATTTATGAAAAAACGTAACTTCAATATTTTACTGATTCATTAAAAGAATGAGAAAACGCTGAGTCATTGTCTTCATAATGTAATTAGTTCTAAATTTCATGAAGATCCATCGATTGCAAAAAAAATTGAATCGCATCGTTTGTTCGAGAGAAAAAGGATTCCATAGAAAAGTCAATAGAATTCGATTTTTTATACAATGTACTCTATTATATTATATTTTCTATACAATTCACGCGGCTCAAGTTTTCCATGTTTTTTATTTGATTTTCTTGATGAAAAGAAAAAAACATACTAGAATGAAAAAAACTTGCACAAATTTGAGCCGAGGAAAATCAATAGAAAGTTCAATGGAAATCCAATCGAATTGGCTAACGAATTCGTTGGGGTTTTCTATTAATTTTTTTCATGCATAATAAAATGTGGAGAAATCGGGTTAATTTCCACATTCGATTTTCGGAATTAGTACAAAAGCGTCCTCCCTTCGGGTCGGGAAGTTAATAATACTCCTGAGGAGAACCCCGCAGAACTGAAAAATAATTGTTTTTCTATTGAACTTCTGTTGAAAATACTATTAGCTTTTGGCCGATGCTATGAACGAATTCCACAGAAAATGGCCAATAAAAATTGTCGAATAGATAAAATCAGCGGAATTTCACCTTTCCGTGCAACTTTTTCTATTGAGACATTTTCTATATAAAATAGATCAATAGAATAAGTTGTCTAGAACAATCCAATTCTATTGATTTCTTCTATAGAAAATTTTTCATTAAATATTTTTCCTGAAAAATAATTAAAGAACGCGTGGATAAGCTATAGAATTTTCCAGTAGAATCGTCGAAAAACTAATAAAAAGTTTAATAGAAATCCAATAAAATTTTCTAGTGAAGTGGCTAGGTTTTTCTAGAATTTTTTTTGATATGTGGATTCATTTGGAATTGTTCAAACCTGGTATGCCGCAATTCTGATGCGCTGCATTCACCAAGGTAGTCCTCGGAGCTGCAACGGGAACCCTTTTCCTTTCTAAAGTCGAGGGTGATGGTTTTTCGGCTGGTACTGGCTTTGACTTATGCATATCGCCATTCTCCGGGTCAGAAATTCTGAATTGAGCTGTACTGGAGTTGCCCCGCATAGTGATACTTTCGAAACCAATAGGGGCTGTTGAATCCGAATTTTTACGTTTTGTGTCTGATGAATCCGAGTTCTTACGTTTTATCTCCACGTTATTGTCCAACTTTGGTGTCTCGATCTTCTCACTATTCTCAGGGGGGTGAGTGTCATTAGTTATAGCCTCAAAACCCAGGGGTTTTCCTTCCAACTCTGTACTCTTCTCCAGCTTCTCAATTTTTTCAATTTTGTCGCTCTTCTCGGCCTTTGGCTCGTGATGATGAGTCGTAAGTTCAGTATTCACTTCGTGTTTTTGAGCCTTATAGGTGTGACGATTCAATGTTGCTGTTGTTAAGGGTCTTGGAGGCTTGTCAGGGGCTGGAGGAGGCTTATCATCCATTCTCTTTTCGTTCTTGTCTGGAGTAGCATTTGGGGGCGTTGGAGCTGGCTTATTTTTTCGCCTTGTTGCTGGCTTTGGACTACCCTGGGGTGGACTTTCACCGTGGTCACTCAGACTGCTATTTGATATGCATCTTCGCATGCCAATTACCTGGGGCTCATTGCCATTCACAATGCCCACGTCCAAATCGCGATCAAAGTCTATCTCCCCGGAGAAGAACCAGTCCGCGTATGTTATTAATTGATCGACTATTAGACTAGAGTTATTTGCGGTACTCATATTCATTCTGAAAGCAAAAATTACAATTTTGTAGAAATACTGTGATAATTCGATTGTTGGAAATCGTCCAATATTTGAAGAATTTTTCAAGAAGCGAATTTTATATCTGGTAATTTTTTTCATTTTTCTCCTGACAGTAGATATCAATTTCTATCAATATAATATGGCTAAACTGATAAGAGTTCTAATCGACATTCTTAATCTATTTCACGACTCCTTTCCTGTTACGTACTTGAATTTCAAAGAAAATAAAAAATAACTTTCATTAATGTATTTACGGAAAGAGACTCGAATATGCCGCGATTCTTAAAAGAAAAAAGGGTAAAGGATATTTTCTTCAATATTTGGATTGGCAATAATTGCATTTTCATTTGTAAATGTTTTAACGCAAAACATAGAATAATATTATTTTCGTGTCTGAGAAATTCCCCGGAAAACGGAAATCTTAATCCTCTTTGTTCATGGTACTTTCCCCAGGAGAAATATGACAGGAGGTACAGTCTAGAATTTTGGGTTTTTCTCTCCCTCGAAAATAGTCTCACAGCGCATACTCTCATAAAACATACCCTTCGGTCACCGTCCCCTACAATAAAAACGATTTTCTGAAATTTTGATCCCTCACTTTATAACTTAATCCTTTGCAGCCGGGGCAATAAAAACAATTTCTTGAAAATTCTCCTCCCTATAGTTTACGACTCAATCCGTTGCATTCCGAAATTTCTTTCCCTTTCCCTTTCATGGATCATTTAAACCGTTGAAAATTCCCCAAATTACCTGGGAGAGGAGAGAGGCCCCTCTCCAAATGTCAAGGGACACCTCCCTCTCCTCACAATTTTCACCAATTAGTAATGCGCATTTCCCTCTTCTTGAAATTTTTTGAACCTTAAAGACACACTCTTGGAGGGCGAAGGTTGCGTGAGAGAAAAATTACAAATCAGTACCAATTCCAATTTTCAAGGAATAACTTCCAAACTTCTTCCCGCGCATATTCGAGTCCTCTTATTTTCAATCTCGTGATTCAAGTCGTTCTATATTTGTTTTCAATTGCCCGGAGTTATTTTATATTTAATAATTGTAAAACTAGCAATCGAATTCTCGATATTAATTTCCAAACGTATAAATTAATTTTTTACGTGACAAAGTATAAAAAAAGGCTATTCAAAAACTGAAGTGATTTGTATTACTGTGTAAAATAAAAACAAACATTATTTGCCATTAAATTTAAATATTGAGAAATGACTCTGTGTTACCGTGTTGTCGTTATTTAATCAAGTGAAAAAATCATAATTCAATCGAACTAATATTTTAGTCATTTTATTCTTTCAAGTGAAGTTTAATTCAATAGCTCGAAAAGTGCATGTGACAACAAATATAATCACACGCACATTTCCTATTCTCTATTTCGCCATGCTGGACTTAAAAATATTTCCATATTAACTAACTGTAGATTTAATTAAATTAACAAGCACGAATATTTATGGCTGAATAATTTTTACAGTGAAATATTTTTCAAAATACAAGAATGGAAAAATTAAAATCAAATTAAATGGGAAATTAATTCGCGACTTAATCACCTAAACTATAAAATGTAAGAACGGATATAATATGATATAATCTTTAAATTCCCTTCCCACCTCCTAAATTAGCTTTGTAAATGAATTATTTATAAAAATGAAATGAAAGTAAAACAAAAAAAATGAAATCGAATGAATAGTTTTTGAGATATTTTCAACTTTTTGAATACCTCAAAAAAGTTGAATCTTTCCAAAACTACTCATTCGATTTTATCCTTCTGAACTCCTAGCCGTTAATATGGTAAAGGCTAGAACCCTCCCAAATTTCAGGTTTCTATCTCTATTTTTTCGAGAATTATCATGCCCACGCCGATTTTATCACCAAATTGAAAAATGTAAATTACTATATGATTTGATAGATATCATCATAAGGAACATTTTGACGTAAACGAAATTCATTTGATGCAATAGCTTTGGAGATATTGATAAAAAAAAATGAAAAATCGTCGTATGTCAAATATTTTAATTCATGGATGGATTGAGCTGAAATTTAGCAAATAAGTGCCCCTAAACAATACCAATTGTGGGTTAAAATTTCAGATTTTTAGCTATCACTTTAGTCCTTTAGGCCGACACACAGACATTTTCTAAAAACATAATATCTCGACGTTTTATGACATTCTAAGTCGTTTGGAAGTAAAATTAGCGATCAATGGAATTTAATGAATTTTTCCCTGAATATAGACTCCAATAAACTTTATTCATCGATCTCTCATAAATTATCTCGATAGCCCCTTTCATATTCTATCAGAATATGATGAAAATCGCACGATTCGTTTGTAACTTACAACATATTGTTTGTCAGATTTTTTTTCAATTTTTTCGTGATAAATTGGAAAAATTATCAGCAATATCAGTAAAATTATCGCTCAAAAAGTTTACTATTTATCAAGTTGCGTTATTCATGCTTTCGACTAAATCTGCACTTAATCCTAGTTAAACCCGGGTTAAGTCTGGACTATATCCTAACTCCTGACTAAACCTTATTAAAATCTTGATTAAGGTTGGATAAATCTTTGGCTAAACTTTGAACTGACCCACGTTAAAGCTGTGTTCAATGCTAACTAAATTTCGATTAAATTGTAAATAAACTCGCTGCTAGAGGGTGTTCATATTTATGTAAATGTGAAACTTTGTCGATTCTAGTTTCCGAGATATTCACGTTGTTCTCTTGCCAACTCCCATTTAAATCCATGTTAAATTATTTTTTCGATCTTCTTTAGCGTCGTCACTCTTTACGCTATATCAAGTTCATTCTGGGCTCTAACTGTTCAGAATCAGATAAAGATTATGGAAATATACATAACTCCAATAGTGCCAAAGTGGTCCCTTCTCATGCGGACGTCCACATATATAGATGTATATGCGTGGTATTTTTTCCAATTGTTTCCAAAAATTCAATTCAATAAGCTCTATCCATTAACGCCCGTTAAAATATTTGTACTTTTTCTAAAAGCCATTTGTCAACGATCAATCAAAAAATTGGGATCGGAATAAAATTAGTCGTGGCTTAAAAAATTAATATAGATAAACTTTTGATTCTACTAGAATAAGATGAGAATTGTACCATTCGTTATTAGGTTACAGCATGTCGTTTATGACATTTTTTTTTGCTTTAGAATCGTAGCTGTATATTCATTCAAATTCAAGTTTCTAATTTGTTGTCTATATGTATTATGTATTTGTCTATATGTGTGTATGTATGTGGCCTTTTTTAAATTTTTTAAATTTTTTTTAAAAGGAATCTATCTAATTTTATGATTTTTTTCCTGAACATGGACTTTAATGAAGTCGATCCATGGTCACCAATTAAAAATCAATTTCTCATAAAATTTCCAGAATTTTGGTATTAAAAAAAAAAAGATTTTTACCGATCACTTCAAAAATCGTCATTGAAACATTATTAATTAAATAATTAACAAATATACCATGAATAAATTATCGATTATCCTTTATACTTCTAATCAATTCACTTTTTTCCGATGAATAGTTTCATGATTTCAACACCAAGATTCTTTTCTTTAGAATGTTTTCAAAATAATTTCGACCTACACCATGGTATTAACATCTTCCTGAGGGCTCCATATCAAATTGGGTGCAATGACAATGGCGATATTCTGTGGTGACATCTTATTGACGTCACTATTCCTTGTAAGCACTGCCAAAAATTTGATCAAAAACCTCAAATTCTCCAGATTAGCAGGTGGTAATTTATGAAGTACTTCCCACAGTGCTCTCAACCTGACATCACTCTGCGTTATTTTAGCAGCTGCCATCCACTCTGGATATAACCTGATGGAAACAAATTATCCAATCATTTCACGTTATTCAATCAATTATGACATTAAAATGACTGCTGAGTATCCAAATGAGACGAAAAAAATTAATTGTACTATGTTCACACTCAGGATTGGATTTGTTCAAATGTATACTTGGGTGCGTATGTGCGGTTGAGAGCCCGAGGTCGGATCAATTGAAATGATTCCCCTTGCCAGTGACGAACTAATCCGTCCATGTAATGCGACTCAATGAATCAAAACAAATTTCTTTTACACATGCACTTGATTGTTCTTATCGGAGCAATGACCGAAGAAGTTTTGCGATAATGCATTTCACATGAACATTTTCGAGTAGTTTAATTATTTTGAAAATTTGAGGACGTTCAAAAACTGAAACGAGCTGGCAGGAAACTCGATTAAATTCCGAATGGCAATGTTTTGAAATTTAATAACAATTTTAGTTAATTAAATAAAAAATATTTAAAAACTAAGGTTAACTTGGCGTCTCCTGAGAACTTTTTTATCTAATAGAAACTAATCGAAGGTCCATTAAGCAAGCTGTATTTTTTATCTATCAAAAGGAAACTATTTAGAAAATCTGTTGCAAAATATAATTGGGAGAATATCCACAAAGTGTAATTTTTTCTCATTTTTATCGCACAATTTAGTCGGAAGAGTTCGGAAAAAAAAATCGTTCGAAAATTATGGAAGACTATAAAATTGTAGCCATGTCAACAATCTCCTGGAAATTTCGAAAATTGTCTACAAAACTCTATTTGTCAAGGGTTGGTAAATCATTGCTAGACTTCTCCAACGATTCTGGAGCTTTTCAGAAATTATAGATACTATCCGGTTTATTCAGGAAGTTACGAGACCTTTAATGATCATATTCTAAAATATTCCAGCACTTTGTAAAAGTGTAAAAGTCAATGTTATTAGTGAAAAAAAAATGCAACACTAGTTGAAAATGAAATAGGAATTAACTCACTTGTAGGTAAGAAGGGGCTCAGGTAATTCACGTAGATATGACTTAAGTGCTCCAGCAATAACATGTGGATCTTTGTACTCCAATGCCGTTGGTAACGTGAGACAACATGCGTCTAAACTGAGTTTAATTCTTCGTAATTTAGATGCACCACCGGCTATTCTAAATAGACCTTCCTCCTCCATACCAAGCCTGAGAAGTGCTGATACACAGAGTTGAATTGGAAGTGCTATTTTACGATTTGTCACTCGAAGATGCTCCTCCAAGGGATGACCATACACTGGCTTCATCTCGTTGTCATCTAGACATTATTCAAATAATTGATTCCATAAAAAAAGGAAGTGAATATTAACATTCTTCCTTGTATCTGAGTGTGATTCCAGTGAAATTTGATTATCAATTTTTCACATAGGAAAGTTGATACATTTTATTGCTACTTGGAAGTCATAAAACAAAACGAGATATCGAACGATTCAAAAGAGATATTATTCCTCAGTAAATCATGGAGAATGGTTTCTCGATATGAATAAAACTTAATGACTATAATATTAATAATTCCCCCACATTATTGTTACAAATAAGAGCCAAACGACACAAATTTAGCTGTGCAACTCACTGATGTAGCTTTCTAATCCCGGAATAAGATCCTCGAGACAGAATAAGGCACTTTCGTGATAAGCTCGCTGAAGCTTGACATACTGAATTATTCTCTGAGCAAGCTCCGTCTCCCTCGACATAAGCTGGAACATCTCAGCAGCCAATTGATCACGACACTGTTCAACTTTCGTCTCAGCCTCCTCCAATTCTTCCCTCAAATTATCAATCTTAGTTGCAGCTGTACCTACATTGTAGAATAACCCCAAGGAATGTAGATAATAAAAAAATTAACACAAACAATGAATGCGTCATGAATATGTAAATAAACTTGACAACTGATGAATCACCTCCAGCACTGTGTTTACTCGCTTGATGATATCGCGTTCTTGCACTGTCCATGTCTAGTATCAAACGTGCTAAATTTCTCTTGTGTTTTATGATATTCGGTACATCAGTCTCCAAAATATGTTGAAGAGGTGCAGCGACGTACTGCTCGACTTTGGCCTCATGATCGACTGTTTCAGTGGCAAGTAAAACTTGAGCACGACCACAAACAGCTAATGTGTAACTCATCAAACCGTCGTCAGTTGCACAGTCCATCATTGTTTGTCCAAGAACATACTCTGGACATTTTTTCTAAGTATGAGCATAAAAAAATTCATTGAACAATATCATGGAACTGACGATGAATAAATTGGAGATTACTGTCGAGTAATTTGCGGATATTACCAGGCGTTTTTCCTTGAGCGATGTGTCTTGGGCTAGTGCCGCACTGGGCGGTGTACCCAGACGTTTGCTGAGTCCAGTCAGCGCATTCCTTATCAGCTCAACGTGCTTGTCCGCTGCCTGCAGATCGTCAGTGAGTACTTCTGTCTTTCCAGCCCTGCAAATCCACGGAAAACGAATCCTTCATCGTTAAAACTTTGTTCTTGGTGAATTTAGATCAATCAAGGAGGATTTGTAATGAATATAAAACTTGATAAAAATCGAGAGTGAGAGATTGAATGAGCGATTCACCTGGAGAAGGTCTGATCAGCTAGCTGTTTAACTCTGAAGAATTGTTTCTTCATGGTTGACGTTGGATTTGACACTTTGATGAATACAAAAAATATATATCTACTACCGCTGGCACAGAATAAACACGCCTTACGTTACAAAAATCAACAGTATAAAGTTTAAGTTTTAAAATTTAATGAGATTATACACTTTTCACTGCACAAAACATCGCCAGCGACGGCCCGTACATATCTAGGGCGCGTTCTTTCTCAAGCATTTGCAGTAAACCAAAGGATCCGACTTTGAGTGTCGCAGTGAATCCGTCATAATGCTTGAATCGTGATCTCATACACCTCAGGCAGATACGTACACACAGAGACTGCGGGCACGGGCATTGAGAACAGATAGCCACCACGACGATAAGCCCTCCCCAATTCTATTTATATCTGTCGGTATAATAGCTTGGTACTTACGACAATTTCAATCGATTACTGATACACACGAACACATTGTGCGAGTACTTATTCGCATTTGGCGCTAACGAGGATTTAATGCTGATTACATTTGGATGTTAAAAAAAACGATATAACGCAGGCCGAATGTCGTGTATGACGTCGTGACTTGTCTGTAAGTGTTGTCCATCGGTTTAGGCTTCTCCGGTATGTACGTGTAGTTTGCACATCCCCGCGATGAATTGTGAGGCGCTCGCGTTCTGTTGTTCGGACTCCTTAGGGCTAGTCTACAATAGAGAGATATCCGGTCACCCGGGAGAATGGAACGGCAACGGGCAAAATTGATACCCTGTCGGCTTCCACGGGTTAAAATCCCTTCGTCGATTGGGGTGGAGGCAAGTGCTTATCTTGCTTCTTGCAAGAAATTGGAGTTGTTGCAAAGGGGTGAGGGGAAATAGGAAGCAGTGTCGGAGGAAGTGTTGGCGGACAGTCACAGCCCTCTCCATCGCCTCCGAAATCAATCCCTAAGCAAACCGACCGAACCCCTTTGCAAGATTAAAAATTCTTGATAGGGGAGGGTGGGGCAAAATGGAACGCAGGGTAAAATGGAACGGTACAAAAAACGAATATAGAGCGAAATTCAGACAACTTTTTTTTTTCACCTTATGTGAGCTCAAAAATGATGATTCGGAGTTAAGTCAGTGACATCAGTCTACTTTGTAGTTATCGCTATCTTGTAATCTAAGGGAGATAGGAGAATTTTGATAAGGACCTTTTTGTAGAGAATTTCAAGGGCTATAAAAAAGGTCATTATAAAAATTTTGCTATCTTCATTGTAAAAAAGATAATTCAAGGTTACAAAACTGAAGAAAAATCTGATGTCTGTAAATTCAATTATAGAGTAATAGACGATTATAGATAAATAAATAAGAGCTTTGGAATATTATTATTGTTCTATGAATAAATTGAATATTAAAAAAAGGTCCTATAGTTTTTGAAAACCAAAATTCACTACCGTTCGATTTTGCCCCACTCTCCCCGTTTCTTGAAAATTAATAGAAATCTGGAAAGTTAAGTAAATGAATTTTTGAATTTTCAATTGATTGAAAATTGAAGAATACATTATATGATTTAGTTTACTAAAGTTAACTAATGTTTTGATTGAAAATTCAGATGAGTTGAGGAATTCGCATCTTTCTGCTCTTCAAAAATTTCGAGTTCCAATGAATTTTCATTATTTTTCCCCTGTATCGAAACCAGTTACTATTTTGAAAATATTTAGGCAACTGCTCAAGAAATGTCAGTTTTCTTTCAACTATTTAGCCTACTAAAGGAGAGGAAAATGTCACATTTTATCTCAAATCATTCGTTCCAGTGTCATACACTGAGAGAACAATCGTCATAATATGACAAAACTAATTTCTTGTGCCAAATATTTCATCTCTTGAGAAGAAATTTCTTGCGATAAGAATTTTTTGTACCGTTCCATTTTGCCCCGCCGTTCCGTTTTGCCCCACAGTTCCATTTTGCCCCACCCTCCCCTATTTAATTATCATATTCACTTTTGTACATCGCAAAGCTCAGTAATAAAATATTCACCATAATTTGATTTAATGCTCATTTTATTAACCATTATTTACATTGAACAATGATAATGAGATAATTGATTGACGAATTTGACATTCGTTCCAATGGTTTAACATTATGCATAAATAAAAAAATAGTTAATGATGAATGCATAAATTTAATCTTCCTACAGCTGAATTATTTTATTTCCAATGAAACCGAAATATCCCGAGTGAAAATTTTAGTCAGGTCTTGATCAGACACTGATCAGGTTACCTTATCAGATTTTGATCAAGTATGTAACGATATAATTGTGAATTTTCCACTAGGGTTTCACCGCCTACCATCATTAGGCATTAATTAAATTTAATTTTTTGAGAGAAAAAACTAGTAACTTCCCAGCCGGGAATCGAACCCGGGACCTCCCAATGTCGCATCGGGTGCTCTTACTTTTTTTTTTAACCATGTTTTTTATTCAGTTTTTACAAAAATTATTTACAGTATTTACATATATATACATAAAAAAAACAGGTACAGAAAAAAATCAGATTTAATTATCTGGAAGTATTTGAAATATGGTTACTTTGTAACACTCGCCTTCACTTTAGTATTTGGATTAAATTGATGATTTTAGTCTTTGTTTGTGTAAGTTTACACCTTGGATATTACTAAGGTGAATTTTTGTATTAGGCTATCTGCGCTTGAAAAGAAAAAATAAAAAATTAAAAGAGGATTCATTTGTATCGAGTAGCGTAATGAGAAAGAAAAAAAAACAAGCGCACTTCTAAATTGTTAATGAGTTTCATGTATCATCAGTTGAATTTTGGTTTCGATTCTGTGGTGAGTTCCACATTCGAAAGCCAAAATTCTCTTATTAATTGTAATATTTGTACTGTGATCATTGATAATACTGAATTACTTCATCAGTTCAATTTGAATATTCTTAGTATCAAAAGGAAAAAAAAATTATGAGCTATATATGAGAAAAAAAAAATTTATGTAGGCCTGAAGTTGTGTCTTCGGACTCTGTTTGGAGCTCTATTTTTATTTTTATTTAATTCTTTGTAAATTGAGTATCTGGCATTTAGTTCAGGAATGAATTTGTCATTTTGGTCCAGCCACCAAAATTCTTTTCTAACTCGATAAAAATCCTCCATATCAGTTTCTG
>NW_021680347.1:2067730-2104000 GCF_001412515.2 Diachasma alloeum
GGGGGGGGGGGGGGGGGGGGGGGGGGGGGGGGGGGGGGGGGGGGGGGGGGGGGGGGGGGGGGGGGGGGGGGGGGGGGGGGGGGGGGGGGGGGGTGAAGAATAGGCCCCATTCTGGGGGCACATGGTTTTTACCAAGGACCTGATGAGTATCAATGTCGCCCGTTGCCGTTCCATTTCCGGGCGACCGGATACATCTCTATTGTAGAGTAGCCTTTAGCGAATGATTCGATTGAAGAAATGGAGTGGACGATTGTATTGAGTGGATTGAGTTTCACTTCAATTAGGATTATTTCAATCGCGTCGAAGCGCTTTTTTGTCTAAAGCGAGAAGATGCTGTTTTATAATTGAGACGATGAAAACAGTCTGCAGTGGGCTGGCGAAACTGTGGCGCCACGGCCTAAAGGTTTTGAACTACTGTTATGAAGAATCGCATTGTCTTTTTTGTTGTTCTTTTTTGCTAGATAATTAGTTGATTCAGTGTTGATATAATTTGTATTGATTTCATAATTGTAATGAATGTTGAAAGAGGTTGAAGTATCGACGGTTTCCAAGAACGAAAAAATTTAATAGAAAAATCTATTCCATTGAGAAATTCTGTAATAGTTTGCCCGGTTCTTCAATAGAATCTTATAGATAAAATTTAATAGAATTTTACCTTTCTATACAACTTATTCTATTAAAAATGAAGCTGAAACTAGCAGAAGATTCGATTGTCATTGGTTCTCATTCTTATAAGCATAACTAATAGTTTGAATTATCTGGCGATTTTGAAATTTATTGGGGATAGAGAGAATATATTTCCAAAGGTTGTACACAAATATTTTTTGTTTTTATTGATAACTTTTTTTGTTATAAACAAAAACAAGTGAGGTCTATCAAATTTTAGATTTGAATTTTAATTTCAATGTGAAGGTGCTGTAAAAACCCTTAAAATTTGAGAAAGTAAGGTCCATTCCCTTGATAAAGTTTGTGCATTTTTTTAAATTAATTTAAATAACAATTTTTTTGTTTCTCTCTAAATAATAAAAAAATGAGAGAAAAAATTCAAGTCATCCCTATATAGAGGGCTCCCATATAGGTCCTTATATAGGGGGGTTCCCATATAGGGTGGTTCCCCCTATATCGGGACCCCTCCCCCCCTATATAGGAATCTCATGAATTTTTTCTCTCATTGTTTTATTATTTAGAGAGAAACAAAAAAATTATTTCAATTAATTTTAAAACATGTACAAACTTTATCAAGGGATGGACGTTACTCTTTCAAATTTTAAGGGTTTTTGCAGCACCTCCACATTCAATTTAAAATTTAAATCTAAAAATTGATAGAACTTACTTGTTTTTGTTTATAACAAAAGAAGTTATCAATAAAAACAAAAAATATCTGTGTACAAACTCTAGAAATATATTGTCTCTATCCCCAATAAATTTCAAAATCCCCAGATAATTCTAACTATTAGCTATGCTTACAACAATGAGAACCACTGACAATCGAATCTTCTGCCAGCGATTCTTGTGCTCTGCTAGTTTCAGCTTCATACAAAAAAATTATGCCGAAGAATTTCTATAGCAATTATCCCAATGCAATGCATTGTATAGCAAGATCAAATTCTATTGATCATTAGAATCGGCGAAAAGTAGTAAATCGTCTCAAATATTCTAACAAATGCGCTAATATTTACGTTTTTTTCAGATCATCATGGGGATCCGGAAAAAATCATGATAAATAATCAAGAATAGTTCTATTTCGTGCTTTTTTAATTTTTAATTTTTTTTCACCTTTGGTGTAATTATTTCGTGAAAATTTTGATAACAATTTTAATGTTGATCAATTGAAAATTAAGAGATTATTTCTTGAATTACTGTTCATATTGTTGGGCTAATGTCGAAGCAATACGAAGCGTATGTCGTGCTCCACGTGAGGCAACAGAACTTGTGCTCAACTTCACACATATTTTTTTTCATGATAGTGAAAAAAAAAATTGAATCGAGCCCCCACGGCCCCCACATGACTCCAACGCGCGACTGGCTGTCAACAGCGGCTTGCAGCGGCTCGCGAAGCCATTCGCTTTTACCCATGCGGCGATCACCTTTCAGGAGGATAGTCTAACATACGGTGTTAACTTGAAGTGTCATTGTTTTCAAATTTTATTACACACAGTCTGGGAAATTAATAAATAATCATGGAGATTGACAAGAGATTGTTGAACGTATTAATCTTGAGTTTTGGATTTATGCTGGTGTTTACCGCGTTCCAAACAATGGGAAATATCGAGGTGAGTAATTTTCATTATTGTAAACATTCACACTGTTTAATTTTCGTATGTCAATTGCTGATTATTGGTCAATGTGTTGGTCTTTTTGACGTTTCTCCCCTCATGTCTGCGCAGACATGTGTCACACGTGTCATTGCAGTGAGCGGGCTATTTAAATTAGTGTAACAGAAACAATGAATGTCAGGTAGAAATTTAATCTGCACATATCACAAGGTCGACTGAAATGAACTCAGAAACTTTCCGGAATTACTCACAAAAGAACCTTTAGTTTGATTCTCTTGTTTACCTCATGAATTTATCAGGTATTCCGAGTAATGTAACAATGGCATTAAAATTTATTCAACAAAAAATGATGATGGAACGCCCTTTGGTTGCCGTACACGCTATCGTTGCAGTTCAATGTATCATCCGGCGCGTTATCGCTTTGTTATTGTAGAAACTGATGATTATTAAATTTATTGAGCGATCATACGAAAAAATCTTATCTAGTGGCAAGCACAAATAGACGGAAGAAATACTTTGAAATATAGATATTGCGTTATTGGACTAGATTTGATATTGATCCCAATTGATAAAATTATCTGCAACAATCAACCGAATTATTGAAGTAATTTCACGGATTTCCTCTGACGATTAGAATTGAATAGAGACATCAACTGAATATGATATATGATATTCAACACCCAGAAAATTAATTCACCTTAATATGATAATCAGCATGTCAGTCGGTTAGAATATTAACGGGATTAGTTTCACTAGGTGTGGCATTGCTGAAAATAAAAGTTTCTCTGCGACATCCCCGCAAAATATCTCTTTCACTATGGTATTGAAATAATAAAAATTCCAAAAACGGGAATTGCATTTTTTTCTCTATTTTCATGTCGAACCGGTTTCTTCAGAAACTCGTTGCAATTTTTATTCAATCCTG
Organism: Diachasma alloeum; assembly: GCF_001412515.2. NCBI lineage: Eukaryota > Metazoa > Arthropoda > Insecta > Hymenoptera > Braconidae > Diachasma > Diachasma alloeum. Next base: position 2,070,932 of record NW_021680347.1, read on the forward strand.
GATGGAGGATGCTCTCAAAATCTGTTCTCTCTCAAATACAATGTCTATAGCATACATCATAATATTCAAATTGTCTCATGAATAACCGCCTCGTGATAATACAAACGGCAGATGCGAAGTTCAATTCGAGCAAGGACGAACACACAGAAAAAAAATTAGTTTTGCCAAATATTCATTTACTTGAGAGACGTATTTATTTTTTCAATACCGTATTTCTCCAGTCGCGTCATTCCCAGGCATTCCTGATTAGGTTTCAATTATGTCAATTATATTGCTCTAGAAGATGATGATGTTAGACTGACTCATCCAGTAATTATAAACATTAAAAAATTAATCGACATTCTTCCTTCTAGAAAATCAGAAATTTAGAAAAAATAAATAATCATTAGAGGAGTTCATCCACGGTCATGCGCAACATAGTCAACCTCTAGAGCAACATGATTGTAATAATTGAAAACTAATCAGGCTCGTCTGGGCATGACTCGATTGAAAAAATACGATTTTGAAAAATAAATGTTTCTCTCAAGTAAATGAATATTTGGCAAAAAAATTTTTTTTCTCATTGAATCCAACCGGAGGACTTGACAGCTCCGATTCCTCAAAGTGTATGGATTCCTATAAATAAATAGAAGCGATCAAGAGACGCATGAAATTGACTGTAAAATTTCCACAACCAGCGTGAAAGAACTTGGTATTCACTAACCGAAGTGAAAGTACAAAATGAGAAGTCGAGCCCCCAGACAGTTGGACGAATCGCGTCCACTGTGTCCTATTCCAATGCGTCAAATAGAAAAAAAAATCATGACAGATGTCGTAACATTTATTATCGCACACAAGTCAGCAATTTTCTCTAAACTCTTTCTCTTTCAATTACCTAATAGAGTAGAGGCTCATATAAGATACCTTAGGGACAGTAGGAGAGTGGAATTCCGGTAACCCCTATGCCCCCACTACGCGCGCTCATAGAGAGGAGATAAATAGAGATCAGCGGGTTTCAAATAAGATAACTCGCTCGTTGCGCCCGAATTCAATTAAATTTTCATTTTTACTGAATGAATATCGATAACTAATCAATGTATATGTGTTTAATGTTTTGAATTTGTATCGCCCGCGTTCCCTTTTCTCTTTAAACATAACCCCGCATGATAGAATGGCAGCTGATCTTGGGGGATTGTTGGTGGACTCGAGAATCATCACAGACGAAAAATTACGATTTTTCGATGGGAAAAGTGAAAAAAAATCGATGTATATTTCCATTACTTGAAAAAAGTTGTGTGAGGTCATTGGCCCCTCATATGATGACTTCGTTCGTCCCTCCCGTTTGACCCTTAACACCATTCGATCCTTATAATTACTCTCTTCCCGTTGAAAAATGACCGGGGCCATAGGTATCTTATAAGAAGCCCACGGAACATGAACATTCGGGAGGTGATAAAAGTGCCGAGAGTGGGGGTAGGCCTCGAACGCTCGGAGCACGAGGTATCTTGTAGAGAGGTATCTTATACGAAGCCTTTTCTTTCAGAAAACCATTCTGGACAGCATAGCCAAGGACGACGACTCATTTCACGGCAACGCCTACACAAGTTTAGCGATAATCTATGCAGCATTGGCAATCTGCAATTGGCTAGCCCCATCCTTCATCTCAATGACGGGTCCTAGAATAGCCATTTTCGTAGGTTCCTGCTGTTACGCATTCTTCATAGCAACATTCCTCCTTCCAAGCTCAGGCTTGCTCTACACAGCCTCGGCAATTCTCGGTTTCGGAGGATCTCTAGTCTGGACTGGACACGGTCAGTATCTCACCGAGAACAGCGACTCGGAAACCATGTCCAGGAACTCTGGCCTCTTCTGGGCGGTCTTTCAGTCGTCCATGTTCACTGGAAATTTATTCGTGTATTTCATGTTCACGGACCCGGAGATTGACGGTCCAACGAGGAAGATCGTCTTCTGGGTCCTGACCAGCCTCGCAATTGTTGGAGTTGCTGTGTTAGCGATTCTCCGTAAGCCTCCACAGAGGCTGTCCCTTGGAGAGGCAGAAGGTGTCTCCAGTCATGACAAAGAACTGGCAATGCCGGAGCCTCGACGTCAAGCCGGCTGTGCTGCAGCTTGGAGTGCATTCAGAGACGCTTTGAGTCTGTGCATCACTCCGAAAATGCTTCTCCTGTCATTGACATTTATCTACACTGGTGTGGGATTGACGTTCTTCTCAGGCATTTATTCATCAAGCATTGGTTTCACCGAGGCCATGGGTGAGAAACGGAAGAGCCTCGTTGGCCTCTCTGGAATTTGCATTGGAGTGGGAGAGGTTCTTGGTGGTGCAATCTTTGGAATGCTGGCGTCAAGGGGTCCAAGTACTCTTGGAAAATGCACAGGATGGCCAGTGGTGGTGATTGGATTTTTTGTTACTCTATTCGCCTACATATCTGCATTTATCAACCTACCCAACACTTCGCCATTCAAGGATACTAATGACGAAGCGTACATCGTACCCTCACCAATACTGGCGATGGCGGGCAGTTTGACGTTGGGATTCGGTGATGCTTGCTATAATACTCAGATTTACTCACTACTTGGGGTGGTTTATGCTAAAGACAGTGCTCCAGCTTTCGCGTTGTTCAAGTTTACTCAGTCGGTGGCTGCGGCCATCAGTTTTGTATATAGTAATCATGTGGGTTTGCATGGACAACTGTCTATTCTCCTGGTATCCATGATACTTGGGACTCTAGCTTTTGTTTATATCGAAAGATGCCACTCGAGAAGGAAACTCGAAGCTGCAGAGGGCGAACCCAGATTAGCAGAGAGCGTCAGTGTTGAGGAGTGAGTGATACTCGTCAGTTATCATTGCAATTGTAATAGAGACTGTGAGTTCGTATTGGAAATTCGAGCATTCTAGGTGGTCTGCTGGAATGGAGTGGTAATGAGATAAGTGGGATTTATCTATCAATTTTTTCGCATCTTCTCAAGAGCCACTTTGGGAAGAGTGGATTTTATCTTCTTACTTCATTCCATTCTTCATTTGCCTGTTTTTCTCTTGACACCGTTATTGCCAATAATGTGGACTTATGACATTTTTGACGATAATGTTGATTCATTTGACACAGTTCACCATGATGACCAAAGCCACTAATCAAACTGTGTCAGGAGATTCTATAATGCAATTCGATGAAATACGAAAATGTGCAATCGCGACAGACCATTCCAATCTCCTGAGATTGTACTTCCCCGAAAATGATCAATTAATTGTAAATAAAGTGAATTAAATTTCGAAATGATAACGATAGCGTACCTGAAAACAAAACGCTTGAATGGATTTTAAGAATACTTTTTAGTATTTACACACATTTCATATCTCTTTATCCCATCTATTCGCATGGTTCAATTTTATTGCGATCTTCTTTTCAGCCCCACACTTCTTATCAATTCATATCATTGTGATTTTATCTACACCCGAAAATTCTGATTAACTAATTGTACAAATTTATATTTCTCGTAATGACGACATGAATATTGTTGATGATATTGTTGAATAAAGTATGAAATATTTGTGTATAAAATCTCCTCATGTTTATTAATAAGCCTTTTAGTAAAACTGATTATTGCAGACCTTTAAATGCCATCAGGTAATATATTAAATCCTACATACATATTCTAGCCTCGTGTGAGGCTTAAATAGCTCAAATAGAAAGTAAATTTTTATATGAGTGGCGCAATGACATAACAGCACTTCAAAAAAACCCGCCCAAGTTCCTCACCGCTGTCATCTCTCAACGGTCATTAGAACTATCGTTGAACTGTCGGTAAGACAGATTCGATGCCAGATCTTTTAGCACACGGAACAATTTGCTAAATGTCTTTTGTTCCAGTGAACATCAGGTTCGTATGAATTTGCTAGGACTAGGATATGAGATATTTACATTTCTTTTCCCAAAAATTGTTGTATGAAAAGATTGAATTGCAATAAATTTTTTATTTGTCTCCCGTAAACTCATTAATTAATTAGACAATTGAAAAAAATTACTTTCTGCATTATGTCAACACCATGCAACACAACGGGCCCCACCATCAGCTACTTGCAGCTACTATCCCCCACTCGTCATCGCAAAGAGGCGTCATCGAGTGCAACTGTGCGATCCTAATGCCACCTATAACATCGTCCAGCGCGATTTTCTGTCTCATGTCTAGTCTACGGATTTACGGAATTCGGCCTCCTTCCTCTATTCTTCATGGTTTCAGTCAAAACAAATAGGGGATGATTATCATTGATATTCATCGCTCATCAGAGTGCATCACCTACTAAAAACATTACCTCGGATTGATCGCTGGCGGGGGAGGCAACTGCAACACTCCCAATCGTTCAATAACTCCAGACGATTAACAATTAGGGGTCCACCTGATAGACTCAAAAGGCACTAGACTCGAGACAGTTTACCTGCGGCGTCGTTGATTTTATCGGAATTGCAGTTGTAGTGCTTCACACATGAGCTCTGAAATGCGTTTTCCATCGGTGTCTAATAAAAGTAACAAATCTGTATTAATAACTCTCGATAATAATATCCACTCCCCAATATTAAATCGAGATATGACTCTCGATTTGATAGCAAGTATGGAGGATACTGGCTGCATTGTGCAGCGATAAAATACTTGTGATTACACACACGTGAGTTGGATGGAGGAAGTAAAAAAACCTCCGATGGATCTTGAGACGCCCGTTTCGCTGGGAATAGTATTTTGATTAAAGATGGAGGAAAGTGGTAACGACAAGTTCCTTTTGAGAAGACGCGCGGTTACACTGAAACCACTTAAGGTCAAAGATGAGCGTGTTGCTACATTGAAAAAGGTAAGTCTTGTCTTTTTTGCTTACTCCTATGGGGGAGGGGAAATTACGAAAATGTAAACAATGAGTGTTTTTGTTTGTTTTACTAGGTTGCTGCCATACTGAATAAATCAGAGGTGGACAGAACTGCTGAGGAAACAGAATTGTTGTCTTCCTGTGGTGATGTTGTCAAAGAGGTTAATCTCAGGTATGTCCCGAAACTTCAATCACAACCAACAAAACTTCATCGTGTGGCGTGTGCACTTATTCTTAAAGAAGGAGAGTTAAAAGAGTCATCAAGGCGATTAAGGCTCGGGTGGATTATCTTTCGAATGTGATCTTGGTTGTTCTGTTTATTTTGATAATTTGAAATGATCTCCAAGTGCTATTCAGTTTTACATAGCCCTGGAGTCCCCAAAAATTATGGTTGTACAATCAAAAGAACGTTGGAAAAAGCTGAACATTTACAAAAAGCGTTTTTGAATAGTATTGGGAACTAAACTCAATAGGGAGGAAATTGCAAATTAATAATTTGATGTATCTTATAGCTGTTGGGTCGTTAGATACCATGATAAATTATCCATTCTCAATTTCCTCTCTATCGGACTTATTTCTTAATCTTTATTGAAAACGCTGTTTGAAAATGTTCATTTTTTTCTACTTTTTTTGATGGTACAATCATAATTTTTAACAAGTCCTGCGTGATGTAGAATCCAATGGAAATTGGGATATATTTTAGATGAAGATGGAAAAACAATCGAGATAGCATTCGAAAGATAATCCACCCGGGCCTTAAAAGCATAATTTTATATGGAATTATTAGGTTCAGTTGATTATATTGATCTTAGTTTAATCAGTGTTCGATTATTGAAAAGACAATCGTCAATTCTTCCCTAAACATACCTAAATGAGCGAACTCGCCGTCAGCTCATACCGAGGAAATTTGGTATAGTCTTCGAGTTCAATAGCAATTTACTCAAGGATACCTCCCTCGTCAGAATCATAATTTTTTGAACAAAAAAGAAAAAAAAGTAAACTATTTTCACATTGTAGACAAGAGAAAAGGGACAAAGTGAAAGCAAGACTGGAGGAGATTGAGGACCCCCCAGAGCTCCTCGAGGAAAAATGTATGAGACTGGCAGGGGCAATAAGTCGTGCATCTTCCCTGGCTGTTTACACTGGCGCCGGAATAAGTACAGCAGCATCAATCCCGGATTACAGGGGGACAAACGGTGTCTGGACGCGAATGCAGCAGGGAAAAGACATAGGGTAAATTCCACAAACCAAACAAATCTACAACACGTATAAAATTGCTCCCATAACAATCAACTAACACGATGAATAATTAAAATCTTGCAGAAATCATGATCTCAGCTTAGCGGAGCCGACAGTCACGCACATGGCACTATACGCCCTGTACAAGGCTCGTGTACTCAAGCACATTGTATCCCAGAATTGCGATGGTCTTCATCTACGCAGTGGCATTCCACGTTCATTTTTATCCGAAGTGCATGGAAATATGTATGTGGAAGTTTGCCGAGCGTGTAAACCATTTCGCGAGTACCTACGCTTATTCGATGTGACTGAAAGAACAGCCAGATACTCACACGGAACTGGTAGACACTGTCACAAGTGTAACTCCATTCTACAGGACTCAATAGTTCACTTTGGTGAACGTGGCAATTTGCCTTGGCCAATAAATTGGAATGGTGCATGTCGTGCCTCGAAACAGGCTGATGTTATACTGTGTCTTGGCTCGAGTCTGAAAGTCCTGAAGAAATATCCGTGGCTGTGGCAGATGGACCGACCTGTCCAAAAACGTTGCTCCCTGTACATAGTTAATCTCCAGTGGACACCGAAAGATGAAAATGCAACGTTGAAGATAAACGGTAGATGCGACGAAGTTATGAAAAGAGTAATGAGCCATTTAGGTTTAGATATTCCAGATTATAATAGATCCAAGGATCCGATATTTTATCACGCTATAAGACTGCAAATTAGTGAACAATCAACAACATCACAGCCTTGTCTTGAGGAGCCTGTATTAATCACAAATGATGATGAGAAGAGTGAGAATGAGAGTAACGGTATTATACCAAAAAAGGACAATGAAGACTGCGTATCACAGATTAATATGAGTGAGCCATTGAGCGCCTACTCGGCACCATTCTTCACAGCATTACCCTTCCTATCTATGGGCTTACCATTTCCACCCATGTTCTTCTATCCACAATTGACATCGCTACTTTATTATCCATTGCTTCAAGTACCACCGATCAAACAGGAGGAGATTATTCAGCCAAAAGCCACGCCAGCTTGCAAATTTTGCATGGAGAATGAGCAATCACAGAATTGTTTGTTCTATCAAACTAATGGCGAAGATTCTCTTGTAATGGATCAGCCTGTTGACACGGTCGAGCCAACTATTATCGACAATGACAATGAGAATAATATAGAAGTGGTGACAGAGTCCGAGGATGCTTCCAGAGCTACTGCCAAGAATCCTGGCTGGTTTGGCAAGGGTTATCGCAAGGGATTTAAGAAGAAACGGTAGCACCCATTAACCCAAATCATCAAACCCACGAGATTGATATTAATCGATGGACAGAATGAATAAGTAGAAATACCAGTATCAATGTAATCTCTATGATCAAAAGACTCTATGAAATATTATTTTACATATTTCAGCAACATTCGATATGCTGCATTTTTTCAATTGTTGATTTAGAGGAGAGTGGGGCAAAATGAAATAGTCGAAAATACGACTGTTTGATGCAATTCGAGCGAAGAAAAATTTTTTTTATCAACTTTTTTATTATTGGGAGTACTGATTAGAATAACAATTTTCCATTCAGTAGAATGGAAAATTATTGAGATATTTTGACGGGAGAAGATTTTGTCAGTGGATTAAATTGAAAAGAAAATGAAACAACATAATCCAAAGTCCAGAGGAAGGTCCAGGGGGAGACTCAGATTGGAAAAAAGGAAAATGTGTAATCTGCCTAATCTAATCAATTGAATTGTAACCAATTGAATTATAAGACGAATAAAACATTATTCTCATCAGGACTCCCAATAATAAAAAAAAGTTAGTAAACAAAAGTAAATAAAAAACAATTTTTTTGCCGGAATTGTATCAGTCGTTTTATGGCCGTTTCATTTTGCCCCACCCTCCCCTATCAATTATTATTTCAAAAAGTATTAACTCGACAATTATTTATTTGTAATAGAAAACGACCTGCAGTAAATTTTTTAATTAACATTTTACCCATTATTTTAACTGTCGGCAAATTTTAAATGTGAGATTAAACGTATTATTCTTCTTCCTTGAGAAAAAGAAATATTAAAATTAAAGAGCTAAAAGGAAAATCAGGCAATTTGTCTCGTTCAACCCGTCCTAGTCGTTTGTCATCGATAAAACCTGAGGGGTGAGTGGACACAGGTGAGATCCAATCGCAATGAAGCCTGGATCGTAATAGTCACCATTGTCGTCACCCTTTAGGCAAATTCCACCTGGATCAATTTATTCGACAGGCGCCCCGAACACAAAATCCGTCGCCCCGAACAACGTTTTCATACGCAATGGCGCATACGTGGGCTAGATATAGACGGTGTAAAAGTGAGTGGGTTGTCACGGGACCGGCGAGGTAACCCCCAGTTGTGTGCTAGGGGTACAATCGATATTCCGCGGAGGCTCTGAGCCCCAGTGGGGTGAGTGGAAGTGAGGTGGATAGATTGGCAAAACCGCTGGAATGAGTGAGACAGATGGGGGTGTGGGTGTAGAGCGGGAGGACCTGGTTGGCAAAAGCGGAGCGAGCGAAACGCTGCGGCATAGTCTGGTGTTTCCCTCGAAGAAAAATATGGAGAAAGAGAGGGACTGAGTCCCGTGGTTTTATTGGGACGCGTACGTGAGCCAATTTTTTTTACGTTACTTTTAATGGCGAGTGGAAACTGCAACATATTGGGGTGAATCGAATTGTGTGGGCTGTTATTAATTCGGAATTTTATAGTAGAGGGTATGTATTTTTCGTGGATTACAGTGTGAGTTCGTAGGTGGTGGTGGATTCGTGTTAGCTGGTAGCATCGGTTGCTCGTTCCAACGTGCAAGCTCTTCCCCGGATGTTCACCAGTAGCGCTGCATCCGCAAGGCCGGCGGTCCTCGTGTTGCTGGGATTACAGTGAAACTGTGTTCGGTGAGTTTTCCATGCACTTGTGAGAGAAGGAAAGGGCGGAGGGGAGCGGAGTGGATTTGAAAGTAGCAGTAGCTGTGTTGTAGTTGAACAGCAATGGGGGTAGAACGAGGGAAAACTAGCGGAGCGGGTATTTCCACGGCGACACATAGCCTGGCAGAGGATAGTGGGAGGGAATTATGGGAGAGAAGAAAAGCCGCGGTCTGTTGCCATGGTGATACCCCTAAACTGTGCATAGGATCTGGTGAAGTCAGAAAGGGGGATAGCAAGGAATGAGAGGAAGGGAGGGAGGGAGGGAGTGAGTAAGAGCGTTTTATGGGGGTTACTGTCTTCTTCAACCTATCCACCGGGTGTACCATGGCTCCCAAGCTGTTGATACTTGACTGCGAAACGTGTGCGCACAAGGGAGGCAAATGCTCGTGGGGTATCAGGAGCTCACAAAGACCTCGGGAGACTTTTACTCGAGACAACTGTCGACAGTCAACAAGGACAACTCATTCGAGAGGAAAGGGGGAGAAGAGTGTCTGTCCTTACACCTGGAGGTTTTTATTTTCAAAGGGGGGCTTCAAGTCCTTCATAATTATTTGCTTCTTTTTTCCTTCAAGGATGTTGTGTGGTTTGTAAGTCTTTCTTTTTTCTTTGTCGTTGTTTTTTCAACTTTGTTTGGACGTACAAAATGTATCCCCTTTGCACTTGATTCCTCTTTCCTCATTTTTTTTAATGAGGATATGTGGCAAAGAAGCCTTCCAATTAACGCCTCATTATGTATTCAAAGTTGTTAAGTTACTCGTCGAGTAAACACACGTATATTAGCACACATGGAGAGTGTTATCATTGTGGCTAGGCTTTGAACTCGGCCCTTTCTCCTCCTCCCCATCGACATTGGAAAAAGTCAACGGAGTAAAATAGGATTAAACAATTGGTGTCTATCGGAAGGGTTGAACGAAGTGCATTTGAGTAGCACAACACATCACCGGTTTAACTGGCATCACAATAGCCTCTGCCTCAGTGGTTTGTACACACACACACTGGTCAGCACTAAGTGCTAAACAACATATTTTTTTACTTCTGCTGCTCACACTCAGCGCCAGTGACCGGGTACAAGCTTAATACTAAACTGGACCCCAACCGTAATTGATGTTAATTAGAGCCATTGTACTAAAGCCCCGGCGTCCAATCAGCCAGACTAACGCCGAGTGCTATACACATTCATTTCAGCATGGTCTTGGGGACATGGGGGATTTATTTTGCAAATTATCATTTTCCTAAAATATTATTTTTTCCTAAAATATTTTCTCCTAAATATTCATTTACTTGAGAGAAGCATTTATTTTTTCAAAATCATATTTGTCCAATCGAGTCATTCCCAGACGAGCCTGATTAGTTTTCAATTATTACAATCATGTTGCTCTAGAGGTTGACTATGTTGCACATGACCTTGGATGAACTCCTATGATTATTCATTTTTCCTAAATTTCTTATTTTCTGGAGGGAAGAATTTCGATTAATTTTTTAATATTGATAATTGTTGAGGGAATTCACTCAAAGTCATAACTAATACGATCATCTTTTAGAGCAATATAATTATCATAATTGAAACCTAATGAGGATTGCCTGGAAATAACTCGACTGGAGAAATACGCTATTGAAACAATAAATACTTCTCTCAAGTAAATGAATATTTGGAAAAAATAATTTCTTTAAATCTGGGCAAATTAAATTGAATTTTTATCATTGGCCTGTTTTTTATTCGTTTGGAAGTCTTACTCGCCAAGTTTTTTTGTGACTTTATCCAGTATATTGACACCGGTTTCTAGTCCTTATCTAATCGTTCCCCTATATTTGTCTCGCGGCACTATCTCGTTTAAACGCAACGCCGTGAGGGAGGAGGGGGCTCCAAATATACACATCAGGAGGGGGTTGGTGGTATGTTACACACCAAAGTCACCTTCGTGCCCGGAATTGAGTAATAAATATAAGTCATCCCATGTATGGCGGATAAAAGAATCTTTTAACTCGTTTCTACGAAAATCACGGACAATCTAACAAAGTAATAAGTGGTGACCGGTGATACTCAAGGTCTATAATTTTCCGGTTATTCCGTCAGGAATTAATGGCAATGCTAGGAAGGAAAAAACTTCATGGTTATTTTCCCATTTTGCTGTGATTATTGTTGAATTAACTCGGGTGGAAAAATATATTCAATCGATATTCATCTGTTTGCGACCGCATTTGCATCGTAACATGATACCATTCATTATTTTTTCCCTTGATCACCGACATAGAGAAGAGCATAAAAAAAAGTTCAAAGCAGTAGAGAACTTGACAACATCATATGTAAACCAGCTCTTCTACTCCATAAACTTTAAAAATAATGGAGTTATCCTTTTCAGAAATGAAGTGTACGATAGAACAATAAGTTCAAAATTTTCCCTAGACGAAGGAAAATTTCTAATATTCATAACTTCATTTATCTGTTTAATGCGAGTGATTTTCCATCGTTCATTGCTCCAACATTTTTACGATTCAAAAGAGGACAGAAATAAAAACCGTTATACACAGTTAAAATCCTAAAAACATCATAAACGATTCTTTCGCTGCATAAAATCTGAAAGGGAATTCATACACTTCGAAATAAGGTTCAAGGTTGAAATTTTGTTTAGAGCTTTCTGAAGGTAGAATAAAATGCTAATACTCACACACTCACGAAGCATGAGAAAACTTGAAATTTGTAAATGGATGCTGTTTTCCAGTTGAAAAACATATTAAAAAAGATATTTGATTCATTTCACGTTGAAACATTTACATTATCAATTGCTCCAATGATTTTGTTACTCTCCGATGTAAAGGGGCAACTGGAAAAGTTTTGAAACCATCAACAATCCGAAAATATCATAAACGATTTTTTCAGTTTCATAACATTCGACAGGCTTGTTCTAATCAACGTTTAAGGTAGAAAATTTTCTTTTAAACTTTCTCAAGATTGAAAGGAATATTCAAATATTCACATATCCATGAAGCGTAAAAAATTGAAATGTTCAAGTGTATGTGGTTTCTCTATATAGAAAAATATTCTTGAAAATATTTTCAATTGATTTCATGTGAGTATACCTCTATCGTTAAGCGCTCCAACAATTTTTCTGCTTTCCAAAGTTAAGAAGAGGACAAAAAAACAAGCAGCGCGACAGAAGCCATTTGACAGATTACATATGACTGCTACTCTTCACGTACTTTTTTTCTCCTATTTTCATTTCTAACAATTTCATTGGTGGGCTTCCGAATGGATCCCAATGTATTTTCAAAAAATGAAGGTATAATATGTTACATAGCTTTCTCAGTTATCCTGATGTGAAAATGAACGGTGAAATATCAATGGGTCAATTTTTTTTTCTCACGAATTTTGGGTGAATTGTTCCATCTCAAGAACTATCAAATATATCGACCTAAAATTTGATATAGGAATTTTCCTTGACAATCCCAACTAGAAGCCAAACTTTCAAAAGGTTTCCCTGACTTTTACCCATGTCATAATGCGCAAAAGTGAATTCCGACCAAAAACATACAAAAACTACGACATCTCGAAAAATTTCAATGGGATGGTATCCACATTTTGTTGGATCTAGATAGATAATATCAAAATGCACATTTTGAAAAAAAAAATTAAATCGGACCAATAGTTCTTGAGATATTGAGCAAAAGAGTTTCACATACAAAGTTGAATATCTTCAAAACTACTGGTCCGATTTCGTTCGTCCAGAATCCCAAACATTGTTGCTATAAAACCTAAAATTCTGCCAAGTTTCAAATTTCTATTTCGATTATTTTTTAAGTTATCGAGCGAACCAGAAATTTCAGCGAAAAAATGAAAAAACGAGAATAAAACTACAAGGTTCAGGGTGTAAGGGTTTTTTTCAATCCAATTAAATCGATATCATCATGACAATGATTTTGAAAGAAAAATCGAAGCGGTCGAATGGTTCAGGAGAAATCGACAAAAAACGATTTTCGAAGAATTGCTATATCTCAGGAACCGCTCAACCGATGGAGCTGAAATTTAGCACAAATTTGAGTCTCAGTAGTATCAATTAGCATCCAGAATTTTACCATCTTGGCCTTAATAATTCTCGAGTTATGGGGACAGTTCTGGACATACGAACACACATGTACACACACATCCAGACATCCAGTTTTATAACATTTTTAGGCCTTTCAATTACCAAAAATTAAAAAACCGAAAAAAATCACGATTACAAAGCTTCCCTTCGGAAGCAAATTGTTAAAAATAATCTGAAACCTGAAACACCATAAACGATTTTTTCTGCTACCTATGATTTGAAAAGGAAATCATAATTTTTGGACACAAGTTCAAGGTCGAAAATTCAGTTCTGAACTTTCTCAAGTTGAAAAAAATTTCGTACATTCACTTATCCATGAAGCATGAAAAAATGAAATTTAGAAGTGCAAAAAATCATTCGATTGATTTCATGTAGATGCATCTGCACCGTCAAACGTTTCAACAATTTTCCCTCCTTCATAGCAAAGAAGAGGATAAAAAAAATCTTCAAAGCCTGAAAATATGAATGATTTTTTCTGCTCCATAAACTTTGAAAATAAATTCAACTCTCTAGAAATAAAGTTTTTGAGCGTAGAAAGTGAGTTGCGAACTTTCCAAAGCCGGAAAAATTTCGGATATTCCCATCTCCATAACGGGTAACAAAACTTAAAATTTACAAGTGCACGCATTCTTTTTTACCACTGATAAAATAGTTGCTGTACAGTTTCTTTGTGCTTCGCGCGTGGTGGAAGAAGCCGGTGGTTACGGTTGATAGTAGTAGAGAAGTATTTTACACGGTGTGGAGGTTGTGGAGGGAGTTGTACGCATGGTGGCCGGGGGGACAATGGACCCGCCCGGGCGCTCTGGCGGAGGTTCGTTGCACTAAGAACCAGTAGTAGTGCTCAGGCGACCGTGCGGAACTCTGTCTATCTTACGTTGTGCACCTTTACGCGTCGACGTGTGCCATTTGGCTGTTTAAAAATTCCGTAGTAACGCGATTAAATCGCCCGGAATTATCTACAATAAAATATTTTAAAATGGAGCACTGTGTTTTACCTTGGTTTATGGATATTTGAGGTTCAGTGATTGAAATTTAAAAAAATATATTATTCTTCTATTTTTTTTTCATTTGAACTGTGCATCGGCGTCCTGCAGTTCCGGCGTCCTGTTGTGTCGTCGTCGAAGCATGGCGCGCGGAACTCGTATCATATTTTATAACATTATCGCAATACAACGCAGGTGATAGTTTGACAATTACCGCGAAGAGTTTATCTGGAGTGAAGTGGAATAAGATAAATATCCGTTTGAAACAAAGGGAGTGAGGTTTCTTCATGTTAAGAATGTAACTATCTCTGAGCCTAACACTCACAGTTAAATGAAAATTGTTGTATTGAAGCAGTTGAAAATTTCAAAATTGAAGGAGCACCTCGACCAACGATTTTCGAAAGAAGCCTTCGCAGTAAACGAATTGTTCACAATTGTTTACCTCCGAAGTTCGATGATCATTGAAGCCGTGCAATGTCAATTGCCTAACGGTATTGGAAATTTCCCCGGCTGTCTCAATACAAAAACATTCGGAATTGAATAGTTCTGCAGCGAATTCAATTGAAAGTCTTCTGATGAATATATCCTCTCATTCCACTTGATTACAGATTTGTATTGTTGAAATTTTGCTATGCTATTTATTCGATACAAACGTCATATTGTTGAATCAACGTGAGCTGTTTTTACGCCGCCACGCCGCCAATTTGTGCGGAGATAACCAGGCGGCGAAATGAGGAGAATAAGTGGTAAGATACACCCTCTTTTTCTCCCTATTTTTACAACAATTCCGAATGATTCTAGAGGGATAATGAAGAGCCGGCAACCGTGAATATAACGACGCTCAATAATACTCACCCAGTGCAGTCGCAATTTATTCATATTTGACTGGGCTTAACGATCACAAGATACAAAATCTCCCTTCATTTATAATTCAAACAATATTTCATGTCAAGTGATAAGACGAAAGCCCCCGTGAGTCTGATGACACGAGCAATTACACTACATTACTCCGATATCCTCCCCTAAAACTCGCCTTAAAATTAAAACTGTATATTCCCGTATGATAAACAACGAGATCGTACGATACAAACTTGTTACAGCTCTACAACCATATTGTTGTCGATTGCACTGGAATCGAGTCACGCGATATATGCGGGCCTCCTTTATTCCAATTCCAACGTCTCTCTCACTTCAATTTTTTTTCCTCCATCCCAAATGGGTGGTGGGCCTGCATGCCGTCAAATTGAAACGCAGCTGTTACCGTAGAGTGTCTCGTTTTTGAACAGAATATCGCCTGACATCCATGTAATATTGTATTCAATATCGTTTCCGGGTTTCCGAGATCCTTGAAGCCTCACATATTTTCCCCCTACAATTAGATCTTGTACTGGCTACATCGTTTTAAGGGGAGACTACTATGAGTTTTGAAAGTCATGGAACATTGGAGTAAGATTTCTCATGCATTGAAGATCGATTATATATGCCTAAAAACGAATAATTAGTGCAAAAAAATTGATTGTTTATCGTTCGTTCGTTGAAAATAGTCCAGGGCCTCCAATTTTTGAGCTACAGAGGTTTTTTTTTTTTTTTTTTTTTTTTTTTTTTTTTTTTTATGCTTATTTTATATCGCTTCGAGTCTGATGAGACTATATGGCGATTGATCAAGACTTTAAAAATGGTTAGATCTCACCATTCTACCCGGCCAGGAATCGAACCTGGAACCTATCCGTTGTGAGGCAACGGCCTTAACCACTACGCCAGGCCACCGGGATAAGAGGTTTTTTTTAAAAAAATTTTTGAAAAAATGTGTACAATGACAATTACGAGTTAGTTTTTTGAAATTCGATTCCTACACTGTATGAGAAATAGCCCGCGACATTTAAAACTCATAGTAGGCTCCCCTTGACCACGGTTTCTGGGGAAATTTTGCGTTCTTCCCCATTCTTTTTTTTTCATGGGGGGTATCGTCTTGCGGGAGAGGTCAGTCGGTAGAAAAATAAGACGAACCGGAGTATCAGCTTACGAGTGAGTTTGAGGAGGCCATCGTAAAATCTTTGCTTCGATTTCCCCTCTAATCTCCTCCCCTCCTCCTGCTCCACCTATCCGGTCTCCTGTAACGAAGCGTAAAACGTACAGACCAATGCGAATCGTGCGGTTTTTCTCTTTTTCCCTTTTTATGTATGGATTATATGTATTCTGTATATTTCGTTAGTTTTTTTTCCTCACTCATTTTTTACGATCTCTCAGTTTTTGCATCCTCACGAGGAAGGCGAGGGGATTTAACAGGAAAAAAACACGATCTAGCAGTGATACTGCAATTGTGATGCTGGAGGGGGAGAAGAGTGGGTAGAAATTCGTGATTTTCAACTGCAAGATTCACTCCAGAAAGACTCGCTTTCATCGGGTGCTAATATATAGACGTGTACCAACGTTTATTTCATTGCGTCTCTCTAACACAGACTCTCACTCTGAGCTGCAGACATTGATGCCGGCCTCTGGGTTGCGTAAAAGAGACCCGTCGTAAATTAAACCAGATCCCAGGGCTTAACGACTCTGGAGACTAATTACAAAGTATTTACTGTGGCGCATCGAAATTTCATGGAGAAATGTTTTTCTTTTTTCATTTAATGTTTTTTTTAGACTTGAATTTTAGTTTTGTTGTCGGACAAATGTCGCTCTTTTTATTACTATTTTGCCTCGCTTTACTCCAGGATTTTTTCGTAGTCCTGCCACGAACGCTTGAAGGGGCTCGATCGACGAGTGCACTTGGACCGAGCCCAAACGAGCCAGAGAGTGCACCAAAAAGGATTCCAGACCTTTCTCTCCTCAAAGTTAAATCGATTTCTATGCGACGAAAATTGCCGACGTGTCGGCGGCATTATCGGTTTGACAAGTTTTCCCTCCACACGTATACTGTGATAAATTTACCCGTTTTATCGTTTGTTTATTTCATGGAAGTGTCCTTCGGTGGTACATTCGCTTTTTATTTTTTTTTCGGCTGAGGCAGTTACACTCTGGTGTCTGTTTATCTTGTGTATAAATTCAGTTCAACATATTGGGAATTCATGTCGTAAAATTGGTGCATAATCTGTTTTATAAACGAGTCCATGTGCAACAAGGTCGATTTTATCATGATATTAAATTTCGGTTCCACCATTGAGTCTGACGAAAAGCACCTGGAACTTCACCGTTACAGACACTTTACTGTTAGGAAATTCCTTCTGAAATTCAAAAAAAAAGAAGATCGAAATGTTCAACAATGCCTAATTTACATAAAATTTACATGTACATTGTTACTGACAGGTCACTCAATTTCTGGAATATTCAATGAAATTATAATTTGCAGGTCCATATGACCATGAAATTTAAAGAAAATTGTGGAAATTCAGGCAACTATTATTCTGAACTTTCAATTCATTGAAGATTCAATTGAATGCGATATTCAAACAACACAATTTCATACAATTTCCAAGATAAATAGAAAAATGCCGTGAACGATTCGATCTTAAATTGAATTCAAATTCATCACATTAAAAATCCCAAAATTGCAATATGTTTAAACCAAAAGCAGGGACCATTGTACTGATAGAATGATTCACTTATAGTTAACAAATTAATTCGGTTGAATGTTTCAAGGTTCACTTGTTAATATTTCATACGCAGCCCATTTGAAAAAAGGCGATGAGTATGAAAAACCACTATTTTTTTACCATTAACAAAAAGTTTCATTGCAATAACGTATGATTCGTTAATTATTAATAAACGGTGTATTTGTCTTAACACCTTTCTGTCAACTCAATAATTTGTCAACTACTTAAAAATATCAATCATATATATTCAACACTACCATTCGTTAATAGTTAACAGACCTTGTTGACAATAAATGTATATTCGGTGCGTGGAATACCACCCGCGTGAAAATAACATCGATTGCGCCTGATTAAAGCGTGATTTGGATAATTTGGAGAAAATTGGGTCCATGTGGCTTAAGACGATTTCAGCCGCACGATTTGACGCAGCTGAAATGCGTGAACTTACTGACTTCATTTCTTTCAAAAGATTTCGAGGTGACTAACAATAATTCCAAAAGGCTTGAGTCACCAGAATTCAGTGATTTCCTTTACGTCTGCAACATTCCGAGAGGGTATCATTGACAAAAAAAAAACGTGATTTTTCGACGTTTTTTCACTAGTTTTATCGGAAAATCTGAAGAACTGCTGAGACGATATTGTTCAAAATGTAATCAGTTCTAAGTGACATGAGCACACATCGATTGCGTGGAAAAAAATTTCAATCGAATCATTCGTTTCAAAGAAATCGTTGACCAAAATATTGGTCACATACGCACACACACACACACACACACACATACACCCATCCAAAAACGTCATAGAATTTTTCCAGGGGTCATGAAACATGGAAATATGATGAAATATCCACATTCGATCTTCGGGGTCATTACAATAACTTCCTCCCTATGGGTCGGGAAGTTAAAAAAATAATGCAAGAATTTTCTTGAGAAAAAGTGCTCTGATAGAAAGGATTAATTATCGTTAACGAATAGATTTGGTTGGAGACGAGGGTCTATTCGGTTTCACCAAATGTTCATTCGTTAATAGTTAGCAAATGCACATTTAAGGAGCCTTGTTCGACTCGATTTTCACTTGTCAAGTGAACCATTCGTTAACTATTAACGAATATTCTTTTGGTCATATTCAACTCTACCATTCGTTAATAGTTAACGAATCTCGTTTGGAATAAATGAATCAGTTTATCAGTGTGGTATAATTCTATCATAAAAAGTTCATATACGTCGTGGAGTTCGGATCGAAATATTTCGACAGTGGTCAGACGTTTCTCTGATTGGTCAGAATAGAAAGCGCAAGGTCAGGTATTGATTGAATGTAAAAGAATTCAATGTTTGAAGTGATAAGCCACGTCTTGTAGGCGCGTGAGTGAGAACGTGCGAGTATGAGTGACCGAATTTACTGATATTTCTGGTACTTCTTTTTCCAGTACTGGGAAATTTTCATCAAGTAACAGTTCCATTGAGATTCCAAGGGATTTCGTAACTGAAAATTCACCGTGTGATGAGAAAATCAATAGAAATTTTAAATTTCAGTTGGGAGCTCTCGTCTTCCTGCTGCTCAGAAATTTGAAATGCCATTGAATTTTCAGTGAAATTTGGAATCTTATAATTTTTTCCCTCAAAACGAATTGATTGTCGCTCACCTGAAAATTCTAGGAAACTATCCATGAAATTTCAAATTTTCGAACAAGGCATATCGATATTGTTGTTATATATTAATAAAAAAAAAATACTTCTGCCCGAAAATTATAGAGCCGCGTAAGAAATATTCAGTCATGTTGAATCATTTTATTTATACAATCAAGGGAATCTCGACCAGAACTCGATAATTTTCGTAAAAATGATTGTTTTCTTAAGAACTTAACATGTCTTCCAGGTAGATACCTTCGTTCTACATAGAATTATGTGAAGGTCTGATTATGACAAGTAAATGTTATTGACAAGAGTATTTATTTTTACTGTGTGGAATCCCGCACAGTTCTAAGGTTTTTGGCGGGAGTAATTTTTTTATTGTCCAAATGATATTCTTTCATCAGCTCCATCAAACACTTTAATGCTCTCATCATTTTTTGCATAATCATGACTTTGCTAGATTAAGCATAACTTAGCAAAACAGTCATCCAATGAAGACTGTTTACCTTGGGCTCATTTATTTGTACTCTTTATGTGCTTCAATAAGATTACCAAAGAAACATTAAAAAATTACTGTTAACGACAAAACCAATGCAATCTAATTATTACTACAAAAGGACAGTAAGCTAAATACCAAACTAACAAGTATCGGTTTTTTCCTCATTTTTTAAAGTGATCGCTTATGTATTGGGTACGTGCTCATCATTTCTGTTAATTGAAATTTTTGAATATGCTTTTTATACCGAATTTTCTCATCTACAAAAATTCTCTTGACATTGTTCTCTAAATTCTCTGGTTTTCGAGATAATTTCATATTTATTAAAGAACATCTTCAACTGATCACCTCAATACAAAAAAACGTATCGTTTCAAATTAACACTTTGAGGCACTTTTTTCTCACTGTGTTAATATATATTTGCTCGACTCACCCCCTAACAATAAAATAAAATAAAAATTGACACCACATACATTCAATCATCATACATATACCATTTACAAATCGCATATTCACACTTATTAAAGCATATTTAATTACTCTGACACAAAAAATTGGAAACTTAAATTTGAACGATTACAAAGCTGCCATTCGGAAGCAAAAAAAACAAAAACTGGTCTAAAATAGCACATGATGAGGACATTAATATTAATATGCGGATAATTGATTTTTTCATTTGTGCTCCGCCAGTTTCATGGTCATAGACTAAGAGACTAAGAGATTTCGGAAATCTGTGGATGTCTCGAGGTGGTCACGAAAGCCACTCCGATGTATGTGACATAAATAAAGAAGTGCCCGTGGGAAGTAAAATCCCGAGCAGGAAATAGATTTAATCCTCCTAGGATCATTGTATTCGCACGCACCACTATCACCATCACCGCCGTAAAACAAAGTAGAAAATAGAGAAACGCGATTCTGGAGTATCGCGTGACAACGGAAGTAGTCACTAGTCACCTGATGATTACATAGCTGCGGTAAATTAGAATTAGGGTGGAAAATTCGTGAAAGAGTGTAGGGATGAACTTCCGATAATAACCAAAAAGGAAAAAGGCACAGGATCATTTTCGTAATGGCTCACTGCGGTTCATTTTTTTCCCTTCTCGCCGGGGGCGCTCGACCTTCAAACAACCTTTGTTTCGTTGAGAACGAGGAAACCGGTATACAGATCACAGGAGCCCAAAGGAGGTGATGGCAGGGACGAGATTACGACAGGGGAATAAAAAGCACCACATGTGCATTCATCAATTAAAATCGATCGATTGGTTGACGCATGCCACGAGAACATCCTCAATTTCTTCTTTGAAGCATTCATGTACGGATTCCACGTCTCGACTAGGAAGTCTTCTCGCCCCCCAAATGTCGCCGTCGCCCCCCCACCCCCCCTCCCTAATCCAAGCCTGTTTCACATAAAACCCTGAAGAAATGAGGGGTGCCTCGAGTGCCTTCAGAAGGGAAAGAGATTAGCAAATGCCCTCCCTTTTCTCTTTTACAACCCAGTGGGGTCGTATTTTTTTCTTTATTTCTTCCATGCTTCACCGACGGTCAAAACTAATATGGCCGACGTCAACTGTAGACCCCCCGTTATTTGACTCCTTTGTCGTGACAAGTGCCCCCCCTTCCCCATAAGAGAGGTACAGCGTGTGTGCAGACGGGTGTAGGTGCTTGAGAGCAGCAACATGGCCATGGTGTGATTTTCTATTGTCAAGCGCAGGAGAGTAATGCGATAATTAAGAGGAATATGGAGATGAGGGCACTTGCTACCAGGGGGGTTGATGATTTTTGCGGGTTTATTCTGAGGGGTGGATATTTAGGGACTATTTAGAAGGTATCACGATGAAGGGGGGGGGGGGGGAATTAACCCCCGGAGGATTATGACAATTTAGTTTGTCCCATTAATTACAGAGGGATTGAGAATAAACTAACTGGAACTAGAATTGAATTTTTTATACTAGGGGAAACTTGTGGAAAACTAGAGGACTCGAATAGACTGTCAGGTGGATTATGGAGTGGAAATTAGTCGAGTTATCTAGGGGTGTAGGTTCCAATGACCCCGGACTTGTTTTCCGTTCCATAATGTAATTAAACGACTGCATTTGAAGTTTGAAATCCACCAAGTTCACTTGCAAGAACGGCAAATACGATGAACATGAAATTCCATGAATTTTCTCATTCTCAATCCTTTTAGCCTCTTTAACTCCAACATTGTATCATCTCTCCAGTACAAATACCTCCCCCCCAAGTACTACCGAGTAAAACCATTGAAACGCTCATCTAACACCCAGTCCTACAACTATTATGTGCCCTCCGGGTGTACAAGTAATGCCGTAGAAAATCCCCGCGTGTCTGTTACACCGCCATAAGTGGACGTGGCGACGGGTTGGACGGCATGACACGGTATAAACCCGGAATCCACAGGAATGCCGGTTATAACGTACACGACAAAGTCCAAGGATATTTTTCATTCGAAAAAGGAATTCTTTATTCACACGTCAGAACTCCTGAATCCTTCGAGAGTCTTTTGTTTAGAGAGTGGTGGTACTTAGAGTGCAATGCTTCGAGTGGTGTATACATATCCTCGTACAAATGTTCAGGCCACTCTTGTCCTCTGCGTTGTTTTGCATACAAGAGTGGAACAAGAAAGAAGATTGCTGTATTGGGGTAATCCGGGTGCCAGCCACGTTAACCGAAACGTGCGATGCTGCCTGGTCACGTCTTGTTTACAGGGGGGCCCGGTGAGGCGTGGCAACGGTGCCCACTTTAGGGACCCACTTGGGTATAAGCTGAAATGAATTTTTCTCAAACTCTTTGCAATCGGTTTTTTATCATCCCTCAAAGCAATGAATTTTAATGCTAATTTAATGCATATTTTATGAGAAACTGGGACTTAAGCTGCATTGAATAATTTCAACCTCCTCATATCGAAGGTCGAGTTACTCTTTCTCGCTGGGTGATGACCATCATTGGTACATGAGATGTGGCAACACCGTGTGTGCACCACCGCTGTAGCTCCCAAGATGTATCTTTACTAGTCGAACCGAGAACATTAGTCCATACCCATGACTCTGAAGTTTTACAACTTTCAGAGAGCGATACAATGCATAAATAGAGTTCAATATTTGCCTTCCACCGAGGCTTTGACGAATGAAAAAATACCGAGTCATTAATGTGATGCAGATGCTATTTTGAGACCGAAAAAAAGAGGGAAAAAAAATTTTTTTTTAATGAGGGCAACAAATTTTTAAAAATTGCGTAGGAAATGATAATTTAAATAAGGTAAGGACTCATTCAAACACTCCCTATTTAACAAATTAAAGAATGGACATTCAGACATTTAAGTACAAAGATGTGATTCCATGCAAACAATTTAGTGATCGAAAATTTAATTGTCTTAATCGGTTGAGTGCTTTCGCCCAGGGCGAATTGTTGACGGTCCCGTTCCTCATGGGTCCCCAGACCCAGGTTCGTCGTATGTTTAGACTACGTCGAGATCTGCGTCGCCAACGGATCGTTTGCGAAAGGATCTTTGCGCTATAGTACGCGTGCACCTCTTCGAATAAAGTTAATTCCGTCCCTGGTTACAATTAGCTAGTCCCAATATTAAAATATGGACAGGGGAGGGTGGGGAAAAATGAAAAAGCTGTAAAACGACTACTCGACGCAACTCAAGCAAAAAAAATTTATCAACTGTTGTTTATTAACTTTTTTTATTATTGAGAGTACTGATGACAATAATAATGTTTTATTCGTCTTAGAATTCAATTGATTAGATTAAGCAGATTACACTTTTTGTTTCATCCGATTGAAATTCAGTATCACATTTTCCTTTTTCCCAATTTGGGTCTCTCCCTGGGCCTTCCTCTGGACTTTGGATTTTGTTGTTTCATTTTCTTTTCAATTAACACATTGACAAAATCGTTTCCCGTGAAATCATTGCAACAATTTTCTATTCTACTGGATGGAAAATTATTATTCTGATCAGTACACCCAATAATAAAAAAAGTTGATAAACAAAAATTAATTAGAAAAAATAGTTTTTAAAAAAATTTGTTTTTCTTGAATTGTGTCAAACAGTCGTATCTTCGACTGTTTAATTTTGTCCACTCTCCCCTATTCTCTTCACAATTGCCACCAATTTTTGAGATACAGAATTTTTTTTCCACCCAAGACGGACGTTTATACAGTGTTCCACATCTTGTGACGTCACATGATATTGTTGGATAGGATTTTAGAGTTTTCTGAATGTATGGTTTACATCCAGTACAGAGTATTTTCGTTGAGCGCATGAACAAGAGGGTAGGGGGAGGGCTTGTGAAATACAGTTATGGGAAATACAAAAATGTGCGGGTGTACTTGGCATTCGTTTCAAGGAGGCTCGTATCGTGGTCATAGGGAAAAAAGAGAGAGAAGCAATGAGTGGAAGGGAAAGAGAGAGAAGTGAAGGAGTCAAAGGCCCGGTGAATCTCGGAGGCTCCGCCTATCCATCCTCTCCTCTCTCAGCTTTCTGTCTCTTCGTCTCATCGGAGGAAAATGCTAACACGCAATGCACGTCTCTCGCCTTCTAGGGATTACCATGCACGCATAAGAAATAAAAAAAAGTTTTTATTTTACATTTTTTAATAATTTTTCATTTCAAAGATATTATTTTCTCCGGTTATTTCTTTTTATTATTTCTTGTTTCCCCCTGGGCAATTCCAGCAATGTAGTCCTTGTATCCTGGAGGTAATGGTCATGGAAGTAGGCTTATTCACCGTGTGATTTTGTACCCGCCCACGTATGGTGGGACGAGGCGGAGGGTCTAGGCGAAGGGAGTAAATTACTGGCAATCGAGTGCATTAGTTTAAAATCATAACCTTATACAATATAAATTTATACCCTTTTCCTTCTTTTTCCTTTTGTTCTCTTTCTCACAATTTAGTTTCTTTATTTTTCTCTTATTCTGAGTAATCGAATCGAGGTAAAAGCCACAAGTACTACTCGACAAGTCGAAGGTGATTTCAAGCGCTTGGGGATTTGCGGTTTCTAGTTTCTCCGACGGGTTTTGAACGCAAGTGTGTTTCCATCGGAAGGAGAGAAGTCACGTGAGCGACGACATAGGAGGGCTTCCG
Organism: Diachasma alloeum; assembly: GCF_001412515.2. Lineage (NCBI taxonomy): Eukaryota > Metazoa > Arthropoda > Insecta > Hymenoptera > Braconidae > Diachasma > Diachasma alloeum. The sequence goes on from NW_021680347.1 coordinate 2,095,855, forward strand.
CCAAGAGTTGTAAAACGGAGGAATATGATGGTTACAAGAGTTGAAGGGAAAGATGTGGGTGTGAAAGGAGGTGAGGGGGTTGTAGCTGTGAGGGTGAATGCAAGTGACGAGAAAAATGGCCGATGTTGCAAATAGAAGAAGGGGGAAAGGGTGCGATCTGTGATTGGGTGGGGAATCGATAGTTGGCATTTAAATGGCAATAAAAAGAACATTCCCGGATTTATTCTATTCTATTTTGTAGGAGAGACTGGGGCAAAATGAGACTCCTGTAAAATTTGAGATTTCACACAAATGATTGATTTTTCTAGAGTTATTCAGATTTCAAAAATTACAATCTGATAAAATTCTGAACGGAAGTTAAAAAGAACAGAAGTATTCTGATTAGGTTAGCGCTCAATTAGTCTAGTATTATTGATACTAATTAGTTAATAAATGCCAAAATAACCATGACCATGACGAAGTTTCATCCTCGTGAGGTAAAACTGGAGAGACGTTTAATTATTTCAGTCGACTTATGATCAATCAGCCCTTATCCTTAAAATTTCATAGCTGACTAGTAATTTTTGGAATATAAATATTGAATGCAATTTAGGGGGAAAAAAATTATAAAATTTCAGATTTCACAGAAAATTCCGAATCTTTAAGTAGCATTAAAGACAAGAATTCAAACAACTTATCAGAATCTTCTACGAAAAAATGGATATTTAGTGTTAAATAACGCAGAATCTCCAGTTAATTGTAAATTCAAGATTATATTTACCGAAAGTTTCCTGCTTTCTATTAAGTTTCAGGGAATAATTAACCTTATATTTGCTGTTCCCATTGATTTTCCCATGAGATTCTGAATTTTCAACGACGAAATTCCTTGAAATTTTAGTGGAACTAAAATGTGATAAAACTTCCCTGAAAGTGTATCGGAAATTTACAGCCAAAAAATTTTCAAGTACCCAAAAAAAATCGAGTTATGAACTTACAAAGTTCGTGAGTTCAAGAGTTGTGAATAACTGTAAGGTGAAATATCTGCATGAGACAAGAAATCTTCTCATTCCTGTAAAAACTAAAATATTACTCATAACGACAATTAGAGATTGTCTTACATGGAAGTTCCTTTTTTTTACTTATGTAATCTGTTAAACAACGTTACATCGAAAAAAACGCTAGACTCATTTGTCTCATTGAAAAACAAAAAAAAACAGAGGGATCTCATTTTGCTCCAGGGTCTCATTTTGTCTCGCTGTCCATTTTGCCCCGGTCTTCCCTACAGTAGAGTATGGGGCTTTCTCGTCTTTTCTTCCAGATTCTTTTGCTTTGGTATTTATGTGGAATAACATCCCCGCGGAATGGAAATTCATTCTCCAGTTTTTATTGATACTTTTGGGAGAATTGATTTCATTCCACGGCAATCATTAATACCCGAGAGAATATCTTCGTTCATCAATTTCACGGTGTTTTTACACGCTCATGGATATGATCAATAGTTCCATAATCATTTTGATGTTCGTTGAATGGAGATTAATGGCTCTACTCAGGATAATCAGATGAATGGGGTTTTAATTTTATCTCGGTTCTTCCCATGCCTCGGGATTAAGAAGGAGACTGAGGAACAGGGTGTTGACGACTCATTCTCCAGAAAGCCACCAGCACAATTTTATAAACTTTCGAATGACACAGTTTTCATCGTTGGTTTATTATTCCCTTCAAGATTTTTGTTATGAAATCCAAACTTATCCCACTTGACTCAAGTTTAATTTACTTTTCACCTTTGCATTTTTTTCTCTCCCCGTGTGGTATCGCCATTAGCTCCCTATCTCCCTGCTGCTCTCATTCCCTCATTCTTTTTTCGCTACGACTCCTGTCCCTCCAGACGCGCTCGGCCAACCGAAAGGAGGTCTCTTTCCTCTGCTCACGACGAAAATGCTCCCGCTCACACACCTCGTAAACCGCAATCTTTTTCACTTACCTCGAGCACCTAACCAACTACGTCCAACCCGTCAGGAGCTATAAGCGCATCACCGAGCGTCATAAAACTCGTCCCGAATGTCTCTCACTATTCTCGGCGTCTAGAATCTCTCTATTTTTTTTTTGCCACTGTTCTCCTATCTGCAAATGGAGTTTCGCTCCATTTTTTCCTCTCATTTTTTTACGTCAATGAGTTGAGACGTGGAATGAGGCGCAGGAGAGAAAGAGAGGGGAAGAGAGATGGCTGGAAAAATGAGAGAAGGTGAGAGGAGTATAAGGGGATGCAAGAGATCTGGGGAGAGAGAGTTCAACGAACACGTCTACTCTCTGGCACGTGCGACGATCGATTCCCGGGGCAACACTGGCCTCCGTACGTCGTCTCGCTGTCGATGATCACACCACAGGGGCGGTCTAGCGTGCAAAAACAGTGGAATTAGCCTCAATGAGGCCTCCCCTCATTCCTCCTTGTCCTCTCATATCCACTCTCTAACATCATTATTGGAAAATTAGCATGCAATTAAAATTCGCGTTTTTATTTTAATCACAATGATGCTTAGGCAGGCCATAAAACCATCCTCCATGTGTCATCGTGACTCACGTACTACTCATCTTCATCTGCAATTCCTCATGGGGAGGTTTTATATCTCGAATAAATCAATATGCAATGCGGATACAGCGATTCCTTTCTTTCATTCTCTGGTGACATTCGGAAGTATCCACGAATGGGCAAGGGGAGGCTTTCAGTGGGAACGAAATATTTGGTGGACTGCGGATGAAGAAGGAGCGAAGGGGTGGATCTTAGTGGGTGGAGTGGGGGGGAGGGCATCGGAGACCCTTTGGCAGGCGGGCAAGGCTCTCGAAGGCGACGGCCGGAGAGCATTAGGTATCGATTCTCTCGGCTCGTTCGACCGTAAGCCCGCCGGATAGAGGAAGAAAGACCGCGTGTACTCGAAGAGGTCTGGAAACTGAGTCTTGTTCGAGGCTGTAAGGCTGAGTTGCCCATTGGCTTTTGCAGCTGCGATTCTGAGACGAAGGCGGGGGCCCAGGTCATTCGGAAAAGCGGATAGAATCAACGTGCGCTATAAATATAGCGTTAAATGGAGGAGTAGAAATTTGTGGGGAGGTGGATGAGTGAGGAGGGTGGGGAATCCATGAACGAAGAATACACGGAGAAAGTTATTTTCTGAATTTCAACAACTAGTTGGTGAAATTTAACAACTAATTAATTAAAATTCGGAAACGATTTTTCAATTTCATTCAATCAATTTTAAATACCAAACTAGATGGTGAGGGCATATATACATTTGGAAACAATCCCGTAAGCATTTATATCTTGACAATTGATCAATGTTTCCCTTTGAAGATATTTTCGCAATAATTTACAATTCTTTTTTAAATTTGATCCATCAAATAAATCGACGAACGTTTATTGCAAATTTAACAAATGGTTGCCGAATGAAATCGAAAAATCTTTTTCTGAATTTTAATTAAATAGTTGGTGAAATTCACCAAATAATTTTCTCCGTGTAGCACCTTGACGATTGCAATGGCACGAATGGTGGAATTTGAAGAAACGAGGGAGGTTTTTTTTATGCAATTAATAGGGTTAATGAGTTGATTACACTGTTAGAAATTTCTTGAAATTCTAGTCAGAGCGTCATCTGAGTTTTCGATATTGTGAGGTAGAAGGCAATTGCAAATGAAACCTTTCACTAAATTTCTCACTCATCTTGACAGTCCAAGAAAATTGGGTTTTTCATGTTAAACAATCATCGATTTTTCAATGAAAGCTTGAATTTTCAAACTCATCATGAAAATTGAACATCACATACAATTCAATTTTCAATAGATTGAGAATTCAGAAAAGTCGTGGGCCTGAATTTTCAAAATTTCGAAGGTTTTTCAGTGCCGTACGGACTTGAAAATCGAGAATTACTTGAATATTCAAGAAATTAATTAATTCATCAATGAATGAATATACAGAAATTTCATGTAACTTTGTCGTTAAAAATTTCAAGCTTTCATACTTGAAATTTCAAGAGTAATTTTCTAACATTGTAGTTCTGGAGAATCTATTTGGATAAAAATGAGATTTTTATTGAGTTTAGTTCTGTGCTTTGAAGCTCTGGCTGGAGAGTTACGCAACAGTTAATTAAATTCTCTTGATTGCAGTTTATTTTCACTCCCCCGAGTGTTTGTTTTCCTTTTGTTTTATGGGAAAGAATATTCCGGAAGAACAAAATTAAATTTTATAGTATAATTGAGGGTTTCATGAATTTAATCAGTTGTTACTAAGTATTTTTAAGACAATGGAGTCGTCGAGAAAGTGTCACTTCATTCGTGAATTTTCAAGCCTTAATGAAGGATTAATAGAAAGTTAATTATTGGCCTCGCGTCACACTCCGGAAAAGCATTCAGAATGAATGTGCGTTATAAATACTAGCGTGAAAAGAGGATAGAGGGGGTAGGACAGGGGAGAATGATAGAATGAGCATATGGAGCAGAAGTGTGGGAGGGAGAACGAGAATACAGACTTCTGGGGGACGGAAAAAGAAATTATGAAAGAGGGATCGCACGTGGCAGACGACAGGGCACAAGGTACATAGCCAACCTCTATTTCTACTCGCCATCCTTCTAGGATGACTCTGGGCTCGAGCATTGTCCCTATTCCAGTCCCTTTCTCTACTTATTTTCTCTCAGAACCAACATAAATTCACTCAACTTTTGCAGAGTCTACATAGAGAAGAGCTTGTGCTCGATGGACTTGGCCATTTAAATTAAAATTTGAGCGATCTATAAGGTATAGATCTCCACATAATTCCTAAGATTTTTTTCCACCATCTGCGACCTTCGGTCTTTCAATAAGAAGAATTATCTGTTTTTTTCACCTGGCTTTCTTTACACAATTGCCACAAGCCAGAGACGAATGTTGACAATGATGTTCAGCTCCATTTCACTTCATCAGACATAAAAAGGAGTAAACTTGAAGCGGAAAAAACTTGAAGGCAATCATTTTTTTTTATAAAATGCATTCTCTCTTTACTTTTCCAATTTTTGTTCTGATATAGTCCATGTGCTAGGCACCATTTAGTATTTATTTTTAGGGTTACGAGGGCACTCTGTATTTTTTTTGTGCGTAGAATCCGAGTTTGAAGGACGCTTTACCGACAAGCGATGCAAAGAAAAGTTATTAACAAATTAATTGATCAAATCAAGGTTTTGGAAAACTATCCAAGATAGGGAAAAATAGTTGCAATGAAAAATATTCCTCTTGTCAAACCAAAAGTGATCGTTCGCATGCATTTGTTCCCTATTCCAATTATTTCCGAAGAGAGTTATTCAAAGAGAATTAGAATTTAGAGAGAAAGAATCCCGAACCGCCCAGCCGGGATTCGAATCCGGGTCTCCCAGCGGCGCGCCGGGAGCATATTGAGTTTAGTTTTGTGACGCCCGGCGTAGGGTGCCGCGAGGGGTACGCATTACAGCATGAAATTTGACATACGGATAATTCAGAAAATAAACCAAAGAGGAAAAAAATCTATATCTGAAAATATGTTTCGTTTGACGAGAAGAACATTTTTTATTTCAATTATTTTTTCTTACCTTGATTAGTTTTCGAATAAACCCAACAACAATTGAATTCGGTTTCAATAATTGAATTCGAGGGACTACTCACTCCCGAAATCACGGTGCCAATTTGGCATGAAATCATTTCGAAATCATTCCGAAATCACTGAAATCAAGTGATTTCAGCTCTCCGAAAACATCTCCAAAATCACGTGAAGTCGTCTGAAATTAATAAAATTATCGAAATCAGTGGCGCACTGGCGTTAGTGCGAACCGTGCAAGTAATTCGTGATTTTGAAATTGACACGCCTGCCAACGTTAATAATAAAATGCCGTACTCACTGCAACAGTGAAATGGTAAAATGGACCGCTTTCGTCGTCATTAGCTCAAGATTAGCGGAGTGGAATCAAACGAATTTGTTATTTTGCCAGTTATTATTGCCAGTTTTGATTTTCATAAATTGACAGGAGTCGTTTTGCCCCATCTCTATTATTTATTAACGTTATTTTCCTGAAATCACTGATTTCGAATTAATGGAATCATTCGAAATCATGAAATCACCTCCCGTGACGCTCAAAATCATCGAAATCACCCGAAATTGATTTCATTTCGGAATCATATCGTCACTCAATTATGGAGTGAGTAGCCCCTCGATTGAATTATTCAAAACTATTTTTTGCATCGTTTGTTGGCAAAACGACCTTCAAATTCGAATTCTACGCACCAAAAAACATGAAAAAATGCCAAGTCAACCCGTAATCCTTAAAATGGATACGAAATGGTACCTAGCGAATGGACGAATGATCAAAACAGTAGTTTTTTTACCATCCCTTTGTTTCGGTCTATAGGCAGACGTACTCGACATCGTGGCAGTTTAAATTTCCGTCATAAAGGGACAAAGAGAAAAAACTAAACGAAAATAACGTCAAAGAAAGGAAAATAACATGGTTGACAATTACTTTTTTCACGAGTGAAGGGAAAAATTAGATCTCTCGACATCGCGAGAATTGGCTCACGGTTGTATCAAAACAAACTCCACTCTCGGAACTGTGACGCCATTATAATGATCGTTTCCATTATCAGCACTTGCACAGTCATTATTATCCTCATCCCTGAGGTATCTCGTTCTCCTACCCCTACCACCATTGCTAATTTTTCTTTTTCCCTATTATTTCCATCCGTGACTGGTTGGATTGTAACCGCAGAGCCCACATGGCACTCGATTTTGCATATACATGTATATGTTCACATATTGTGGGCCACGATAGTCGGGGGCTTATGTGTGCATCTTATTAATTATCGTTTCTCGTAATAGATTACCATAATCGCGGATTTGACGTTACGATTTATTATAATTGAATGGTTACGTCGTAATACTGATAAGCGTTGTTTTTATGCTAAACTAGAAAATATGTATCCGTCTCGGGTTGAGGAGAACCACTGTTCAATTCCCCTCGAATTAAATGGTTTTACACTAGCACAGAGGTACCCACGCACACGGGGATCACTGGGAATACATGAGTGCATTAAAAAATCCATTACGGAAAATTCCAGTGAGCATCGAGCGTGACACTTTTTTCGATAATACTAACTCTTTATCGGGGCATTATTTCCCAATGCTGATGGAATGCTGTGGAAGGTTAACGTTGGAGTTGAATTGAAAATGTGATTGTGGGCTCTTCAATCGCTTTTGAAGACACATGTTGATCAACATCGATGTTGAAAGCGGGGGAAATAGTAATCCGATGAAATCTGGTATGTTTTGCTTTTAACGAGAACAATAATATAACTCGAGCACAGATTTCAACACGAGTTTTAAAATTTAATGAGGTTGGAGGTTATCACTGTATTACTCAGAGTACTGGAATATTTCAACCGTCATTTAAATAAAAAAGATAACCTATTTTGTCTTGATAGTCTTCAGTGAATGAATTGAAAAAATTGTGTTAGATTTCTCCGAAAAATTCTTATATAACGCAAATGAACGAGTGATGCTCTCTATATTATCTTGGAACTTTGAAAAAACGGGAATTAGATACTTTTTTCGAAATTCATAATGAAATGAATTTGAAACATTAGATTTGAAGAAACCGTCAGAAAATTCATTTCCAGGGAAATTTGCAAAAAATTAGAAATTTGCAAAAATGATCATAAAAATCAAATTAATGAATATATGTAATGATCTTTCAACTCTAACAGGGTGGCATTGGAACGAATATTTTGAGCTATAACCCACGTACGAAATGCCAGTGTTGTAGAAACGGGCCAAGCCTGGCACAAGCCTGGGCGCCCAGACTTGGCAAGCATATTGGACCGAGGTTCGGCCATCCCTGGGGACCAGGGCTTGAGTCTCGGGAGAAGGGCGGGTAACCGAGCCTTGGTTGACAGATCTGGCCCTGCCTTGGCCGGACATTGGCATGTCGGACCTCGATAACCAAGCCTCAGCCAGCGGTGGCCCGGAGCTTGGTCATTGAGCTCCAGCCGTTGGTATAACTGTAAGGGTTAAGCCGTAAGGGTGAGATGATGAGAATGGAATCATAGGGGTGGAATCATAAGGGTAAAATCTGAAGAGTAAAATTGTAAGGGTCAAATCGCAATAATGGAAAGGGGCGAAAAAAT
>NW_021680347.1:2104822-2105262 GCF_001412515.2 Diachasma alloeum
GAACGAATATTTTGAGCTATAACCCACGTACGAAATGCCAGTGTTGTAGAAACGGGCCAAGCCTGGCACAAGCCTGGGCGCCCAGACTTGGCAAGCATATTGGACCGAGGTTCGGCCATCCCTGGGGACCAGGGCTTGAGTCTCGGGAGAAGGGCGGGTAACCGAGCCTTGGTTGACAGATCTGGCCCTGCCTTGGCCGGACATTGGCATGCCGGACCTCGATAACCAAGCCTCAGCCAGCGGTGGCCCGGAGCTTGGTCATTGAGCTCCAGCCGTTGGTATAACTGTAAGGGTTAAGCCGTAAGGGTGAGATGATGAGAATGGAATCATAGGGGTGGAATCATAAGGGTAAAATCTGAAGAGTAAAATTGTAAGGGTCAAATCGCAATAATGGAAAGGGGCGAAAAAATTATAAGGCTGACATTCTGAGGGTTGAATGT
>NW_021680347.1:2105287-2125636 GCF_001412515.2 Diachasma alloeum
TACGAAAAGAAGAAGAATCGTCATTCAACAGTAATCCTAATTGTTACAATTATTATTGTAATTAATAATAATAATTATTATTATTCATTATTGAATTAATTTACCGATTAAACTGTAGTTGAATCACTGAATATTTCTATCAACTGAATAATAAAACATTCAAGTCGAAAAAAACCGAGATGGAATTAATATGGACGATTTGAAGTAGAGGTTTTACGAATTGCGCGGTAGACTAGTGGTTAGGGCGTCGGATTAGTAGTCGTGAGGTCGGGGGTTCGAGCCCACGTTAGGGGGTAATATTTTAAGTTAACAAAATCGGTTTTTCAGCGATGATTGCGTTAGGGTTTGGTAGGTAGGGCACAATGAATACTAAAAATCATCCTAAAAAGTGTTAATTATTTTGTTTTTGTTATTATTGATAATTGCCATGAATAGTTTGGCAGCCAGCGCGGCGCCAGTCGCATGCCGCTATTGATTTTTTTTCCTCGTTGAACCTATTACGAATGTTGAGGAGTAATATTAAATTACTTGTATTTCAATCACCCATATTGTCATATTCATGTAATTAAGTAATGTTTAATTGAGCCTGGCCAACGACTGGCAACCAACGCTGGGCCGAGATGGGCGCCCAGACCTGGCCCGATGTTATCATTCCAGGTTTCAACCAAGTCCGGCGCGGTCCCGGTTGAGGAACGGGTCCCGAAATTCGGCAGGCCGGCCACCGGGCTTGGGCCAAGCTCGGCCCATTCGTTTTTTCGTACGTGGGATAATTGAATTAATTTGAAGCATAATGTCGAGAGATATTCCCAAAATTCTGATTGCCGAAAAAAAAAATTAAATTTTTGAAAACTATTCTATAAATCAAAACAACGATTATTGTTATTCTGTTCATCTTCGAACTCGTTCAAAGGGACATCGAAATAATTTTTTTGACACTGCTGCTACACTAAGAAAAAATCGCCGTAATATCACAAAAATCATTTTTTGAGCGAAAAACATCGCATACATATTTGATCAATTTATGGTAGGTTTCAGACAAGAAATCGGTACTTTTCGGGCTAAGGAGGAAGTTACTGAATGAAAATGTAATGTCTTTTTTCGAAATGAGAGAATATTCCTTAAAAGACAAGAGTTTGACAGAAGGAAAAGAAGATATTGCTTTCCTTCAAACTCAAAGCGAGTGAGCGTAAGCGACGGTTATATATTTTTAATATCTGGAGGTTGTTCTCTGCATAAACTCTCCATTCATTCAATATGAAAGTCTCTGATTCATGATTCACTGAATCGAGGTTTTTAATTTTTTTAGTAATTTTCTCATCTTCTAACACGAAAAACCCGATTGCTTGTGGCAAGAAATTCTCACTTTATCATGAAATGTTCATTTTCAAGTCATGAACACTTCACCGAAATCTGACATTGTCTGACACATTATCCGGAATTCTTATCCCAAGAAAATCCTCAAAAGATGAGATATTTGGCGCAAGAAATTAGTTTTATGCACGGAGAGAAATGTTCAATAAAAATTACGGAACTCACAATTCGCTCACCGATTACGGAATCGCCTCAGAAAATTTAAGTGACGGTATCGTAATTTTTCACAGGGGATGCAGATAAAAATTACGGAACGCTCTGGAAAAATTCCGTGACAGTTGCGTAAAATTTCATACACGAACATTTCGCTCCGGAATTACGGAAAAGATACGTAATTTTTATTGAATATTCCTCTCCATGTGATATTATGACGATATTTCTCTTAGTGTACGCTCACCTCGTGCCGAAATGTGCTTTTTCGTGAGAAGACCCGGTAAACCGCGATTCTAACCTCGCTTCGCTCGGTTTGATCGCGGTTTACGGGCCTTCTGACGAAAAATTGCATTCATCACACGGTCCAGAAGTATTTTTTGTCATTCCGGCCGTGAGGCAGCGCTTCACGGACGCTCCGCTCCGCTCCGCGTCCGTGAATCTCTGCCTACGGCCGTCATATAAAAAAATACTGTTCGTCATATGGCCAAAAAAAACTTTTCTAGCTCATATGATTGCAGCCCTCGCCTTCGGCTCGGGCTGCAAACTCATATTCGCCAGAAAAGTTTCTTTCGGCCTAGTGACGAAATATACTATTCTGAAGAATGTGATTATACAAAGCCACATTCGTCAGAAAATACTTTGTGGACCTTGTGATGAAAATAACTATTTCGTTTACTCGTAAATGAAAAAAGGCGCAGTTTGACACTCGCTGAACGTAATATCACTGTCAAATATGGGGTTTTTTGTCATTCATGCCCGTTAAGTGGCGTTTTCGTGGTGTGTTTTAGAACCCGTAAGTGGGATTTACCAGGCCATGGGCCGGTAAGTAAAAACTAGCCCCGATTTCACGATTTAACGGGCCATGGCNGGGGGGGGGGGGCTTTGCCCCCCCAAACCCCTCCCCCCACACACACCCCCCGGGCATTTATGACAATAGTATATTGTGTCATTAGGACCGTAGACGGAGGTTTGCGATGAGTGTGAAGTTAGCAGCACGAGGCGTATAAAATGTTATAAAGAATGACATTGGCCGAAGAGCCTCGGGCGATTGCCAGTTGCATGTTCTTTCGTTCCACTGAAAATGAATAACAGAATGATGTCTACATTTAAACGCTTTTGAAAATTTTCGAGTGAAATTTCCCTTATTGGACGTTTTCATCAATTGACATTTTAACTAAAATTTCAAGAAATCACGACAGTTAAAAAAATTAACAATTTGATGAAAAATGAACGGAAACATTAAAGATCAGTCAGTTTTTTTAAATTAATTCAATAGAAATTGATAGTAATCATAAAAATTCAACTGAAAATCTTCTCGAATTTCCTATTTAATCCAATATTCTGCCTAATTTGGTACTGAATATTTATATCTTCATTGAAAATGTAACTAAATTGGAGAATTATCGTCTTCCTGCTACTCACAAATTTTCAATTCTAACTGTCTAGACATTATGAACATTATGAACATGGACATTATAATGCTTGGAGGAGTCAGATTTAGTATGGAATAGGTCTTTTATTATAGAAAATGTCCTCCTTCACTGAATTTATGATGAAATTCCCAGATGTACTCAGAGGTATTACTTGAACTCTAGCCTTACCAAATTATCAGACAACACTATCAGAAAATTATGTCAAGAATTCGCAATAGACAAGCCTTATGATTCCAATGTAATTTTTGAATTTTTAAATTTTCACAGAAAGTTGCCAGTAGTTCGAACAACATTTCTCGTGGAGAACTAAATATTTATGCTGTATTGTGTGAAGAATACGCAATTTTTTTTATATTTTATGACCCTACTGGTAATTTTATGAGCAAAAATTAATGTCATAAACTACGATAGGGAAGGGTGGGGCAATATGGACACCAAATTTTAATAATGAGTGGAATTGAGTCAAATCTACTGTTCCGACTTCATTTGAAGTTTATAAAAACAAAGACATGGTCATTAGACGGCGTCGTAGGAATTGTAAGGTAAACCAAAAACGGGGTAAAATGGACACTTCGATTTCTTCTTCAATTTTCTATGTTTCAACAATGTTATTCAATTTCTGAAACACTAGTCATGACTGCGATTTTCAAATTGAAAAAAGAACTCATTTTTTACTTTTGTCGTGGAGGGTGGTAAACCAATTTTTTCTTTGCTCATTTCTCCTTCCTTCCCCCTATTGTTTTATGGCGATTTCCTTTGTACGTAGAAAAGTCGTCATCTTCCAAATTTCGCAAATGGCCAAGAGGTCAGTTGTGTAGAGCGTGCAATTGTTCATTGAAAAAAATCAATAATTTCAAAGTTATTGCACTAATAAAGCAGGAAATACAAAGCTACTCTATATTTCAAACTTTAATGTAAAATTTAAGAGTTGAAGTTTATTTGTTAATTTATCACCATAAAAAGATACCGACCCAATTCTGTTGGAAAATGTTTGTTGAAAATCTTCTTGATTAGAAGTTGATTAAGACCAACTTTTTCGGGTGTCCATTTTACCCCATTCTTGAATAATTTTTCGGTTATGGACTTTGCCAAGAAGCAGTTTCTTAAATTCGATTATTGAAATTTTTTTATCATCCTATACGGATTTATCAGGTGTCCATATTGCATTACAATTTTCCAAAATTTGAATTTTGAGAAAAATCTTTTTTCACAAATTTTTTGAGTGCCCATTTTACCCCAACTGTCCATATTACTCCACCCTCCCCTGTATAAAATTTTACTGTAATATTTCAAAATTGCAGAAAAACTCCTGTTTTCCTGAATAATCCAGCATACATTCACAGGTTCTTGAAGAGCCCTGTTCTGTTCCACTGTAAGGTCATCATACACGAGCGAACGGCAGGCAAACGGTTCGCGCGAACAGGGTTTGTCTGCGAACGGTCTCTCGTCTCGAAACTCCACACACGGGACGAACCGAATGCCGTGATATTGATCCGTCAATATAGCTGCGTTTTTCATTTTTCAATTATTCTTCTGTTTTTTTTTTACTGTTCCATTAAATGTGAAAGTAGGANTACTGTTTCATTAAATGTGAAGGTAGGGCAAAACTCAATTTTTCAGTGTATTTATCTTTTACTTAATTTTTTTTTCCTTGAGAATTTATACCAAAATAATACGGGAAGAATTGTTAACTGCTATGAATCACTTTGCGATTTTGCCCCTCCCTATTTACTTCCACAGTGATGACGTATCGGCATGGGCCTCCTGTCCCTTCAGGTATTGACCCAAAACCATTTCTGTTGATATTGGTGACTCATTGATGACATTTTTGAATGTGGAGATGGATATGCAAGGATTTTAAACGTTCGAGTCGAACGGTTCGACGTGGTTAGTTTTCGACAAACATAATTTTTACCGAATGCGTCATATTTGGGACATTTTGCGGAGAAACAACGTTGTGAGTTAATATTGGAAAATTTACTCTTATTTCAGTATATTAAAGTATAAACGTATTTTTTACGCCATTTTCATGGTAATTTCTATCAAAATTTTGTCTCTATGTGGGAGGGTTCGTTCCCTACCGATCCATCCGCTTTTCTAGGACCGTTGCATTATTATAACCCGAAATAATTAATTAATCAGACCATTTGGTTCGCGAACGACGTTCGTGATCCCCACACACGGACGAATTTCCAACGAACTTGGTTCACCACGAACGGCCGTTTTCACGCCGTCTTGAAAACGACGAACGGCGAACGACGAACGACGAACATGGTTCGTGGGCCCCACACACGGGCGAACTTCGTTCGCCGGTGGCTCGATTTCACTATGTTCGCGCGCACCGTTCGTCTGCCGTTCGCTCGTGTATGATGTCCTTAATTCCCTCTAAAAACTCAAAGATTTGTTGACGGCCTAAAATTCCATTCATAGAAATTCATTTCCCGAACCCTCTAGTGAATATGGGCCATTCCGCCAAATATCGGCGGAAATCTGGCCTCAAAATTTTCGATACTTTTTTTTTTGCTTCTTTGTACTACTTGTGTATAGAAAAAAAGAGTTCTCGACTAGGAAAGGTCCCGTCTTTCAATTGGAGGGGCTGCGCAAGGTTTAACGATTTTACGCGAAAATTGTTCAATCGTATTGAACGTTCGTAGAAATGCTTAGAAAAAAAAATCAAAACATAGTTTTTGATCGGAAATTTTCGGAATTTTCCGGAAATGATGTTCATTTTCTCCCCCTACCCCTCGTCCATCGTGAAAATCGAAAAAGAAACCTTTAAACGTCATTTTTGGCAAATTCGCCATTTTTTCTTTAAATCTAATTTTTTTTTTGAAAAATTTAGAAAATTTCCGATCAAAATCATATTTGAAACTTGTTCGCTTCTATAATGCTCAAGTAAAGAAAAATAACAGACACAAAAATGAATATTCGAAAAATGATGAATATCATAGAATCAAGACCATATTTCATGGAAACATTCTCTATTTTCTATAATATCATCTTCTATGGAAATATCGTCTTCTTCCTACAATATTATTATTTTTCGAATATTCGCTTTTTTAGAATCATTTTTCTGCAGATGAGCATCATAGGAGCAAACAAGTTTCAAATATGATTTTGATCGGAAATTCTCTGAATTTTTTAGATAAAATATCAGATTTGAAAAAAAAAATGGCGACTTTGCCAAAAATGACGTTTAGAGGTTTCTTTTTCGATTTTCACGATGGAGGAGGGGTGGAGGGAGAAAATGAACATCATTTTCGGAAAATTCAGAAAATTTCCGATCAAAAACTACATTTTGATTTTTTTTTCTTAGCATCTTTTAATACGTTCTATAAGAGCGAAAAATTTCAAGTCTAAAACTCGTAATCATGCGAACGGCCTCTAATTGAGCCGCGGGACCTTTACACGTTGAAAAATCTTCTTTTATATACATAAAAATTCAGAAGAAGCAAAAAAAAAATTGTCGAAAATTTTGAGACCAGATTTCCGCCGATATTTGGCGGAATGGCCCATATATAAAAAAAACTCACATATATTCTTGTTCCATCGATTTAAATGCAAATAAAAGTGAGGTAGAATATTCATACGTGTCTGCCACGAGAAATAATTCAATTGTAATAGGAAAGTGTTTTATTGTCATTATTCTGAGAAATTCTTGGGATAATATTTTGCCACATTGTACATTGCTGCCAGATGTTATGAAAGGGTCGTGAATCATCCGGCCTCGAACGTAGTCTAGCCCGTGTTTGGAATCAGCTTCTCTTTGTTCCAAAGACGCTTGTGCCGCATCCTCGCAAGGTACACGATATAATCCCCGAATCAATTTTAGGGGGGCAAGTTCATACGGGAAGACCCAGATTTACATACGGATTAGGAATCGACGGTGTGCAATTTCTCTGGAATTGACGTGCCTATTATACATGCTTGGATAGACACAGGCGATCTAGTTCGTCCAGACGGGCTAACGCCAGTACAAAACCATACACACGTAACCAATACATTGTCCTGTGCACATGACGTTCACAGTGGCCAGAAACATATCCAGTATATCGAGTCTGGAGTATCGCAGTATACAACGATTATCGTTGTCCCGTGGTATTACATGATGCCGTGTGTGTTGCCAACAGCAGCCAGGGCGCTGAGACACCTCCCCTTTTTTACCACTGTCACTAGTCACCATTTACTGGAATTAAAAATAGTGGAATCATGTAAAATGCATAGAGTTTCATCAATGTGATGGCTTCCAGCTGAAGCATTTTTCATTGTTGAAATATTAATAAATATTTCATTATATTACAGTGCAAATGAAAAAAGTTGAATTTGCAATGGAGTGGGAGAGCTTAATAAATTTCCTTTTTTTTTTTTACTTTTTTTACATATTTGGCACACGCGAGAGACAAATGTTGACAATGATGTTTAACTCCATTTTACTTCACCAAACATGAAAAGGAAGAACGAACCTTGCAGGGAAGAGAAACTAAACACAATAATTTGTTATTAAACCGTTATTTTTTTAAATTTGCTCCTATAATGGGGGGAAAAACTTTTGTTTTTATCTTCTTGGTTCAGTCCTCATGAAGCCGTAGTCGATATCCTGACAGATTAAATTTCCGTGCACAAAAATCAATGTTAAATTTCCATTAAAAATAGTGTAATTCAAATGCGTGAAGTTTACTAGGAGTTCCATTAGGCAGCGGTGCAAAACATGGAAATTGAATTTGTAGGGGAATTGGAAAAGTCAAGAAATTTGATATTTTTGGTATTGTTCAGTTAATTGAGTGGTGAACTGGTGAAATGATGTAACTCAACTTCTATATATCCATTAAATACGCTAATTGAGAAGTGAAATTGACTTAGTTTGATGTACCAGTTTACTATAGACCTTTACATTCTGAGAGTAACCCTAGATTTTCGGACATTTTTACTTCATGGAAATATTGTGATCGTTCAAATTTAAGTTTTGAATTTTTTGTGTTCTGTCGATCCATTGTAATCCAAAAAGTCCGAAAATACAATTTTTAGACCGTGTCCTCCGTATGTGTGTGGTAAAGTTTTTCTTCAATTGTTCGCTAATGAGTGGATGGAATTGAATCTTCTTTTTTTTTTCAAATGTAGGTATTGTTGAGCCCTATCGATCACCATTAATTAAAATTTAATTCATCTATTAGTTTTTTTAATTTTTAAATTTTTTCGAAAATCGGTTGTCCCACGATAACTAGAAAAAAATATACTGAATTGATTGAATGATGGCTGAAAAAAATTGTTTGGATGTCCCTTTGACCGAGTTCGAAGATGAAGACGATAGCAATAATCGTTATTTTGATTTATTTGAAAATTTTCAAAAATTTTGTATTGTTTGAAAATCAGAATTCTGGGGATATCTTTGAATATCATGTTTCAAATGAATTCAATCGTGGCTTATATTGTTGGTTTTAATGCGATTAAGTCGAAGTTGAAAGATGATTACGATAGCTATATTGAATACGATAGCTATACTGAAAGTGAACTTTCTGATGGTTTCTTCAAATGTGATGTTTAAAATTCATTCAAGTATGTGTAAATAAAATATTTCTATTAACATTTTATCGAATGACTGAGAGAAGCGATAGAACTGTAAAAAAGACAATCAGTTGTCAGACATTCAACTAAGTTGAAAATCTGACAAAATTAGATAAAAGGAAATCTTATTCAATTTAAAAAAAAGCAATAAACAATGAGTTATACATGATAAAAGGAAATAACCATTCGGAAGTATAGTGCTAATTTATTAGCAAAAATAACTATATTATATGCAATCCAAAAGCGCAATTTTCCGCTTGTTTTCCCATGTGAATTACCCTAGAAGTTTCGGAACACTTTTACCGAATTTGCATATAAATGCTCATTTTTGGAGACTCAAATGTATATCATCTTAAATGTCAATATTTACCAGAATTTTTCCCTATTTTTCCGGAGATTTTTCCGTTCGGTGAACGAATTCAATATTTTCCCCTAGATTTCCAGAATGAAAAGGTCTATTAGGTTGAGAAGCGAGAGATTTCAGGAGAAAATGTCAAGTTGCGACGTGAAATTGATTTATTTTGTTTCATCACTTTGAAAATATCAAACCTCTCGACACCTGGAAGAATTCCCAACAAGAAACGCCCTTCAACCTTCTCTTCGAAAACCACTTATTATCGGAGAAATTTTCCATCTAAAACGATGCGGTCTTCCAATATTCTGGGCTGTCTGCCGTAAAATTTATCGAATTATAAATTATGATATTACTGTCCTTTGCTGGAATTTTTAAAATATGATTCACCTTTAATTAACAAACTTTCAACGAATACTTCATTGTCAACTGCATCCAAAAAATTCTCGCATTTTCATAACTTTATTGCTCCCATCGCCCTGAAAACTTGAATATTTAAATTTTATCCTTCTCATATGCACCGATAATTTTTTTTCTGGAATACCTCGTCCCATCTCCCTCCTCTCTCCAATTATGGCACACCCGCGGGTTATAACGGCCTTGCGCCGCAACTTTTCGATGAATTTTAACGGGTGCGCTTCATTCTCCGCCCCACCTCACGGCGCACTCTACATACGTCTGAGAGGGAAGAGAAAAAAAAGATAATCGAGGAAGATGTGATAATATCCCGGAACGCCATCCAGACAGTGGGCAATGGGGGAAAAGGATATTAAAACGAATGAAATGGTGGATTAAAAACAAGAGGATTAAAAGAGTAGCATTGATTGCAATTCGATTCAAAAATTTATATGGTGCACCTGAAGGTATAAACAGCTCGTTAGAGCCCACCACTGTCTGTTTTTTTGGTCCAGTCGTTTTGACTAGAAGTATAGGGGAAACAAAAATAACAAAAAAATATGGACATTTGGAGCGGATGAGAAACAGACTGGCATTTTCATGCCATCTCTCTCTCTCTCTCTCTCTTTCTCTCTCCATTTTCACCCTCCCTTTTAGACACACTTTTATTCTTTATTATCGTCAGTTCGATTTATTTTGGGCTTGCATGGACGAGGGCGTAGACCGGAACTTCCTCTCTTTCGCCATGGGTGCGACTCTCAACGCGAAGCCGGATAATCGTACAATTTGCCTGGCTAGCGAAGAGAGAAAGAAAGAGAATACAAACCATAACAACACTGAAAATAGACTGGCATGCTGGTGTGAGAGTCATTCCAAGGAGTTGAGGTAATGTCGATATTGCGATGAGGCCCCTCTGTTCTCAATTCTTGGGGTAATTGCCTCGTCCCCACCTCAGGCTAAACCAACCGGCAGAGAAGGAAAAAAATCTTTAAAAAAAACGAAAATAAGGAGTAAAGGGTAGGGGAATAAAAAGGATGAAAAGGCAACGAGTGGAGCAAGAGTTCGTTGAAGTAACGGAGCGAGATCGTTCATGGGCCCTCACTTTACGATTGAGGAATACCCGAAATAATGTTCCCAAACTCCTGAAACGCACGAGATGGGAGTAATTTCAAGTTTCACAGGGATAAAGATGTTCACGTGATTTCTATAGGGGAGAAGAAAGAACATTGTAATCATGGGGGAGAATGGGGCAGAATGGACTGCCTTCACTTGCAAACATTTTTTATCCTCCTTGTTTGTTCCGGAAATATTGCAAATTAGGAAAAATCAAAGAAATTACATCATATACCTCGTTAATTCTATTTCAATTGCTATTTCTCTCTTTAGAAATATCAATCTCACTGTTGGATCCTGATTCGTTTGGGAGGAAAAAGAATAAATAATAACAATAATAGTATACTAATTTCCATTTTAAAACCCACGAAAATACTTTCAGCCGTGATTGGAATTTCTGTCACCGAATCGCAACACGAATTTCACAATTTTCATAATTGAAAACATCCTTCCCTCTTAACAAAGGATTATTTCCCCATGCTCACAATTCGTGAAGCAACAAGACAATGCATTACCACCAAAACGACCAAAAAAAAAAGTTCACCTCTCCCCCAGTTCGCAAATTTAAACAATACACCTGTCTCCATCCATTCATTCTGATTTTTTACGGATTGTACCTACCTGTCTACGTACCTGTGGGGATAGCGCAGAGAGGGTAGAGAAAAGGAAGCAACCTGGTAAAATGGTGGATGAGAAGACTGAGCATACAGCAGACAGGGTAGACAATACGTATCGAGCGAGAGCAACACCCTTCCACCCCCCACTCCGTCATTATCCCTCTATTTACCTTTCCCTCTTGTTTCTCGTGTCCGTTTTCCACTTTCATTTCTACCCCTTCCACTCTCCCAACCCGTGGTTTCTGAAGCCACCCTCGAGGACTGGAAAACAACGATACAATTGCCACCGTGTTCAGGCGTATAAACCAAAACCACGGAGTGTTAGTTCAAAAGTGTTGTCGCGTCAAGGTTTCCAGCACCGAGTGCTGAAATTTTCCACCATGTTGCCATTTCATTTTATTTCCTCTTTTCACGGCTTCCCCGGAGGTTTTTTTTCCTCCTAAACTTTGGCTCAAAGAAATCGCAGAATAATTGAAACTCTTGGATTTGTTAATTTCCTGGTGTTTCAGACTCACGATGCGATCTCATTGAGAGAAAGAGAGAGAAAGAGAAGTAACCTCACTCGGTGAAAAAACGCGACATTCAATAGCTCTCGTCTGAAAGGGAATATTTTCTCTGACTTTATACGGTTTTGCCCAACGGGCATAAGTCTCGCCTTTGCCTAACTTCTCTTTGCTCGAATAAAAGAGGAGTAAAGATGGTGTAGACCCCTCGGGGTGCGCTCCACTAGTATCATCGATAGCCCTCCTTCTGTTCTTTTTGAACACATACTCGCGTCTTCTTGCATCTCTCCTTGGCGCCGTAAGGCTCACGATGTTCAGTCTCCATGCCCCAACTTTCCTTCATTTAAACCCCAACACAGGGGGATTCATATCAAAGAGAAAAAAATGTTGCGCAAGATGCTGAATAAAAGGAGTGAGCAAGATAAAAAAAGGCCATGCGAGACACGTATCACCAGTCAACAGTCCATAAATTTCGCCATGATTACGTGCGTGTGTCGAAGAGTCTTTGGCAAGGCCGACGACCTTCCTTAATGACCAACTTTATCCGGCATCATCGACCCGTATTTCTCATATTCTTGCGAAATCTTCGTCCCCGCCAGGAGGCCTGCTATATCAATGAGCGTGTGTGTATTTGCTCCATTAAATCCATCACTTTTTTATTTGGCTTCAATGCTCACAAACGCACATCTTCAGACCCCCTGCAATGTCTCGCTCACACCATGTTTGATGTATCTCGGTCGTGTCCACCTTATAGAAGTAGTTTGTATAAATCAACTGGAATTTATTGGCGATTAGAGAAATCTTTCATGGCAAGGAGAAATGAATGGATCATTCTTCATTTTTGGGGTTTGATTATCTGTGAGAAGGGGGAATGAGACTGACGGAAACGCTGCGAATTCCAGAGAAATTTCTGGTTTGCTAATGTCAATTGACAATTTATTCCGCTTGATAGTGACCAAAATATGTGAAATATTATTGAATTTTGGTTTCACTTGAATTTTGAAGGTAGTTTTTCCTGAAAAGGAATGAGAATTGCAATCCTGTTTGCCAACTATCTGAATCAGTGAAATTCAAGTTGATTTATTAAGTCAAATAATTTATTCGAGAATGTATCGGGCGCCGCACGGATCGGTCAGCATTTTTCTTATTCCTCTTGACATTTTTCCTCATTTCTTCTTTTTAATTTCAAACTGTCGTCGTTTAATACCCACAAAATCCTACACGACGCGCGCCCAGGGCCAGCCCACGCGACTCCACGAACTCGTTTTACCCACCTTCGGCCTCGTCCCGCAACCCGCGTGTGGGTATCTCCCTTTTGCATTCACTCATTTTTTGTTTCTCTTTTATTCTCTACCACCACCGGCTCTCTCCTACCATGCAACTCACGTAGTTTATATATTTTTTTTTCTCCAGTCATTCGGTTACGACTTTGCCACACACCAGTTAGAGCCTCTCCGTCAGTTTCATTCGGGCAATCGTGTCACTTGGTTACGCCTTGTGCCATCATTTTTAGAAGTATCTCGACTATTCTTTTTTATTCTCGGTAGTTCAAGACGGTTATAACCAATGTTACTGAACGGCGTTTGTCAGTGTACATGAAACCGGTGTTTATTGAGAGTCGTACGATGCCGGGTAATGCCGATAACACCAGACCAGACAGTGTGTCGTGTAGGTTGATGTCATCCTTGTTGCTCTTCATCTGAAGTCGATGTAACTCAGCCTTGAACGATAAGAACTCTTTCCACTTTGGAATTTGAGCCTCGGTGATAACACACAATATACCGGGAAAAACCGACAAAATCGGCACGCGCAAGAAAAAATTCTTCATAACTGTTCTTATAATCGAGACCTCAATTCGCTTAGAATTCTCATCAACAAAAAAAGTTGAACAAATTCCTCGAGCTTTATTCCAATTGCTTCGTAAAAATCAGTGAAGCTATCTCGACATTAGCATTTCTCCTGTCTCTCACCGAGATTTATCAGCCTCACCAAGACGATTAATGCAACAACAACAGGAGAACACAGGAGAAATTACTTTTTTTAGTTCACGAGGGAAAAAAATCTGATCCTGGATAAAAGTCGCCCACGTCCCCCTGCATCGATAGATCGTGATCCACGACGTTGATTCCTCGAGTGAAGAGAGAGAGAGAGAGAGAGAGAGAGAGAGAGAGAGAGAGTGAGAGGGAGTGAGAGAAGAAGGAAGGGGGAAAGGGATAAAGGTAGACTCCGGATAAGGAGTGAAGTCGAGAGATGGCCATCACGGCTGTAGCGAGCTGCCTTGGACCCCCACCACTGCCACCGGGCAAGCGTTTTCTCCAACGATCCAAGAAGCTCTCCTCGACTTACCTGAGCTTTCATGATCCAGCTATCGAGGCTGGTATACCAACGGTGCATGAGACAATTCCACGGTATGCTGTCATCAAGCCACTCCCACCTAGGCCACGATCTAGAGCCTCTTATACGGGCAATCACGAGGACTTTAATTTTACGAAGAAAGTCAATTTGTTTCGGAGTCAATCAGAGGGAAATTTGTGGAGGAAGGAGCATAATGGCGGTTTGAATACGTTGGATAAGTGTATTAAGGCGATTTATGGTAGTTGGAAGAATTTGATACAACGTAAGTGTACGAAAGAGGAATGGTTTTCTATTTTTGTTTGATTAAAATCTTGTAATGAAGTTGTAAAGCGTAATATACTTTTAGAAATTCCTTGAAATTTCAGTCACAGCGTCATGTGAATTTTCAATGTTCTGAGCTTGAATTCAATCTCAGATGAAAGTGTTCACTAAATTTCTCATTCATCTTGAAAATTCAATAAAATTGGAATTTTTCAATGAAAGCTTGAATTTCCAAACTCATCATCATAAATTCAGTAGCGAAGCGATAAAACTTTTTACGTCGATTTTAACTATTTGCCAGTTTTCAATAAATATCTCAGAAACTAAGGGAGATGGTAAAATTTCTGACACGACCTTTTCTATAGCACTCAATTAGCTCTACAAAAAAGGTCATTATACAAATTTCGTTATTTCCCTTAGATTCGGAGATATTCCTCAAAAACTCAGATGAGAGCCAAGTCGACTTAAACCGTTTTATCACTTCGCTACTGAATTGAAGAAGAGGCTGAACATCACATACAATTCAACTTTCAATAGTTTGATAATTCAGAAAAGTTGTTGCCTGAATTTTCAAAATTTTCAAGGTTTTTCAGTGCCGTATGAACCTGAATATCGAGAATCACTTGAATATTCAAGAAATTAACTGACTCTTCAATAAAGAAAAATACAAAAATTTCACGTAATTTAGCGGTTGTTAAAAATTTCAAGCTTTTTCACTTGAAATTTCAAGTGTAATTTTCTAACAGTGTATGTCGATTTATTTCCATTTGTTGATGACTTATTCTGACGATAATTGAATAGCTGCCTGAGAGGTCATTGGTATAGAATTTTTGAATGACAATTTCTGCTCTTAACGCCTCATTTAATCAGTTGAAAATGCATCATGCAGAAAATTTTATTCTTGATCATTCTATGTCATAAAAGAACATTTCGCTCAACTATTCCACGAGACTTGATTCACCTCCCGCATACACGTGCAAGGGACAAGTATAAATTCACGGAAGAGAATATATCGTGAAAGATTGTGCCCAGTGAAGCGAGAAGTAGGTATTCGACGTTGAACTGTGCACAGTGACGCCCGTAAACGGTAGCAGTGGCTGGACACCGGTTAGAATCGATCGTTTCAACGGATGAAACGAGTGCATACCAGGGAGAACGAGCGTCTGAGTGAGGATGAAAAGCGAAGAAAAAAATTGGTTAAAAAAAAATGAAGGAGAGTATATATGGCTGAGGTCATTGGGATTGTCCGCACCGTCTCGATAAGGCATTTTCTCAGCAGCTGTCCTCATTCCTAATGGTTTTCATAGCCTCAGGATTTTCCCAGAGTCTCGAGGAATCGCTCGAAGGTCACACCGAGACCGTTTTAATAATTCAATGTTTCAGGACTCTTTGGGACATTCAATTCACCAGTTTCCACCGAATCTCATTCCTTCCGTTGAACTTCTCCCCCACTCGGACATTAGCCCTAGTTTCCTCTGCCTTTATTCAGCTGGGACATGGTCCAACTATTTTCTCGTGAGGGTTTTAAGGGAGGGGGGGGATGAAATTTCCTCTCTTTCTCGCCGGGACATATACGTGGGGGCATTTTCTCTGAGAATTCTAACTCGAGTAGCGAAAGAAAACCCGTTTACAACTCTACAAGGAGATCGTTTTATCGCGGTGAGACCATAAAACAACTGAATGGTTCTACTATCCTCACTTACGTACCAAAGATTCCGAGGGAAAATTTCCGTACCCCGGGATCTTATACGCTGCGGAAGTACTAGGTTTTGATTTTAATGCCGTGAATTTTAGTGGAATCACGAGTTCCAATAAATAGAAACAATCATTGCCCACTGATTTTCAGGGTGAGAATTTACATAGCGAAAACACATTGAGAAAAAGATATATAATTCGGCCAATCAAATTAGTTGCAGATAAGAATTATGGTGAAATTTTGAGTATTTGTCTGTCTGAACGAAATTTCATTGGCAGAATTATATTTTTTCTCAGTGCACGAAAGAAAACATCTAAAAGAATCACGACTAGGTATTGGAAATTATTGAAACTTTGTATTGTTGGATTTTCTTCTTTCTCGTGAAGATTACAGAGTGTATCGTCCGTAATTGGAACGATCGAGATTCTTCAAATATCAGCGATCGAATGAGTGATAATTGATAATAACTTGAATATGGAGAAATTTTATAAGGTCTTGTGAAAATGATGGACACATATTGTTTTAAGGGAAGACTGCTTATGAGTTTTCAACATCGTGGGATATTGGAGTCGTGGGATATTTGAGCTACAGAGGTATTTTTTCTCAAAATTTTGGAATTAATGTGTACAATAACAATTACGAATTAGTTTTTTAAAATTTGCGCCATTCATGAGGCAGGAAAATTATCCTTAAAATATTAAAAATATATTCTCGATTCTTTCAGAAATATTTTTCGGGTTATTTTATATGAATGGTGCAATTATTTGTTGAAATAATAACGAAATTAGTAATTATTATTACACATATTTTTCCAAAATTTTGGCCTTGGACTATTTTTAACATTTTAAGCATTTGCGAGGTAAACGAACAATAAAGAATTAGTTTTTTTGCACTAATTATTCGTTTTTAGACATATATAATCGATCTTACATGTATGAGAAATCTCATTCCAATCGCCCGAGACTTCTAAAACTCATAATAGTCTCCTCTTAAAAAAAAATCATACAAATATTCCCTTAAAACATTTACTTCTTTGATGAATAAGTACTTAATTGGATGAATGAGAACTTAATTGGTTCGATTCTCGGCCAGGTACTAACACTAGGAAATTATGAGAATAGTCTAAACTATCAAATTATCTCGTGAAATCTCTGGCAGATGTTCAAGTGGTCTTAGATAATTGAAAAAGTATCACGTGATTTATCAGAATATTTCACCATTACATTTAGTACAAATTGATATCAAGCCAAAACATTAAGAGTCATCTCGAAACTACTGAAATCCAGTGAATAATCTATTCACTAATTCCAGGGGCATTACTCACTCCGAATTTCAACAATGAAACGACACATGTAGTTCCCCATACCTATGATAATAACTAAGGTATGGGAAAGTTCCATGTGGTCTCTTGGACTCAATGTCCGTTATATTGACATTTTTGAAAGTTGAAGAAGGTGACATTTTTTTTAATGAATAAATGTGTTATACGGATCAATCACTGGACGGTTCTCTCATCTGTTTTATCAATATAATACAAAACATTCATCTATGTTCTCGGAGTGAGTTCCTAGATCATTGGAAAATTATGTATGTACACGTATACGATATGTGTACATTGTTCAAAAAATGGGAATTTTGCACACAGTTTAATAGTAACTTTCAGAAGCGGGACGTTTAATGTGGTTTAGGGAGAAAAAAGTCATAAAATTTCAAGTTTGAGTTAAAAAATCGGGTGAATTCAAATAGTTTTCAGTAGAAAAAGGACAAAAATTTCACAACTTACCTAAATTTTAAATCGATTCACCCAAATTCGCCTCATATTTACGGATTAATTCAACTGAAACGCAATGTGCTTTCATTTTCTCATTCAATTATGATTTCTCATTTACGAGATTTCCCGAAAGTTCTCTGAAAATGTCACTTATCACTGTGCAGCGTAAAATCCAGCCTGAAATTCTTCAAAACGTGATGAATTAAAAAAATTCACCATCCCATTTAAAAGAAATGAGAAGAATCGTCCCAAACCTATACGAACTGAAAGAACCTTCCAACATGAATTCTTTCAAATTTTCGCTTAACGGAGCGTTACATTCTTTCAAAACTTTCAATTGCTCCGAGATCATTAGAAAAAATTTCGTAATCGAGCAAAAAACACGAAGATTCTTCTCGGAACTATCCACCAAACCCACCAAATATTCTATTCATCATTCATTCCGAATTTCAGCATAAAAAATACAAATTTTACCCGCTACCACATACAACCAATTTTAATCATTTTTATTCCATTAAAAACGACCTCCAGAACTCAACCTAACGTTTCGGTTACACGACATGAAAATTAAGTGGAATTAATATTTACATGGGATACAGGAGACAGTGACATGTCTGAGAATAGTTGAACAACTACGTAAGCCATTTGTGAGGGCTGTTAATAATATTACCAATGTCGTCTGTTAAAGAGAACGCGTTGCGTAACCCCAATTGGATCGACATTGTCTGTGTTTACCATCGAGATTTTTCCCCCTTGTTTCCCTCCACTGGACAAACGCAAACACCAATAACGGATCACCATTGGCTCGCCAGAAGTTTTTTCCTTTTTTACAGCACGTTTAACACAGATGTTTATATTGATTGTACGTAATACCAGAGTTTTCTATTTTATTTAACCTCAAGTAGAATGGTGCGAAGGGGGGTTAAATCGCGGGGCAATTCGATGGTGGGAAAAATCAACAACCTGTTGATATCGAATGGCAATTTCAGAAGCAGGTACGAAACCCCCATGTATATCCTAAGAATGTTTTCTGTTTTCCTCCAATGTAGTTTGGAGAATGAAAAATTGGTTTCTTCCCGCTTACTTGTGCCACTCTCTCTCCCTCCCTCAGTTGCGTTCATTTATGTTTCACTCTAACCAAACACGTGTTCCTTATTTCTCACATTTTTTTTACATTTTTTTTCATTCATTTATGACTGAAAGAGAAAAGAAGGAAAATGGAGTGAGAGACAGAGATAAAGAGACAACACGGGGTATATAAATAAGTCTCGTATTTCCGCGGCGTTCTTAAAAGCTTCCACTGATGCATTAGGTGGTGGGGGAGGGGTGGGATGAGGAAGTGAAATTGCTGGGTATTAACGTGTGCACACGTGTCGAGCAGTTATCTTACTACTTGAGAGTAAAGAAGAGGTGAATTTCATGACGAAATCAGTCAGAGTCGGTTGTTGTGGTTCTCTCGTGGATGAGTAACATAATGCTGAATGTTATTACTCGTCGTGCAGTTGTTATTAAAATTACTACAAAGTCCTCGAGTTGGTAACAATGGCCCTTTGGTTATACGCCGGCATAACAACGGCTAAAGGACGTCCGGGTTTGTGTACGTGTCATTTTTGTACTCACAGTTGTTGGAGGAAGGAATGTTTCTTTGCTAATTCTTTTTCCTCTCATTTTTCTGGGTAATTTTTTCACTCTTTCCTTCATGGACACTTGTGTGTCCCTGTCCCCTCCTTCCTCATTCCTCAGCGTTGGCTCAGTCAAGGAACAACTGAATTCTATGCTTGAAGTACTCGTCTCCGTCCAGCAGTGCCTCCTCACTGGCGTCGTTATGGTTTTCAGGTTTTTTCTTCCAGCTACTTTCTTTATTTGCTCTGCAAGCCAATTGACATGTGGATCGTGTTGACTTTGAGGTCCCGAGTTCTATCTCGTTACGTCACGGCATACTCTAGCACGCTGTCTCGTTCGCCTTTCTTTTTTTTTCAAATTTTCACCAGAAACACCTACACAAGGGACATTAACCACCCACACTTGGGGGCGAGGTTCAGAATGATTTCGAGGTCGAGTTCCTGTTTTTTGTTATTCTCGCTGGTATGGGTGAATTAATGTGTTTTTGGGTTTCTTTTATCCAGTTGGAACGTGAAGTGTTTTTTTTTAGTGAAGCGTCGAGGAAGTCCCTTGGGGGAAGTGTTGGATATTTACATGGAATCTTTAATTATCTCTGAGTGTCACTCGTGACTCTTGGAATTTGGAATTTGAATAACACTTGCATTACGTCGCATCTCTGAAATTGTACATGAATTCATGAATGTGTTTATAATGAGCGGAATTCAATCTAAAATAGTTTCCCACGGAGGTAAAAAACTTTGTATGCTAATAGTTAATGCTCGGCAACATTTTATCCGCGAAACTTTCCTCGATTTCCAATAATTTTCCCATTGCATAGAAACAAGCCTCGTTCAACTCTCAACTTCTCAGGATAAACTATTTCATTCTCTTTCGTACTCATCGACCGAATCATTGAATTTTTGTCCTACAATCTGGGCCGTGTTGTTTATTTTCAAATTGAACACAGCTTCCCCCCACATGCTATGTTACTTTCGATACATCGGGACAGGTACAATCGTTCGGGTGGTTTAATGCGAGAGACGCGTGCGTCTCTAGAAACGTGGGAAGACGATGAACTAAATCCGGGTATGTTGCCATTACTATATCACCAGGCATATCGGGAAAGAAGTGTCGATCGATTTTACCCCCCCCCCCCCCCCCCCC
>NW_021680347.1:2126811-2146044 GCF_001412515.2 Diachasma alloeum
CCCCCCCCCCCCCCTGTTGTGTTGAACACATTAAAAAGTCTCAACATTGGGGCAAAAGTCTCACAAAGCGAAGAAAGAAAAATAAACCTAGAGGAAAATTTATTTTCCACATGTGGTGAACCCATGAACTCGTCCATGTTTTAAAAGTAAATGAGTTGCACGATAAAATCCCTCCAGCCAGTGGTTATACCTTTCTCCGTGTCTGCACGACATTTTCGGTTCGAACTGGTTCGAAGCCTTTTATATATATACAAAATTTAAGAGCCGTCCTACGCCGATGAGAACCTGTTTCAAGCCAGAAACGTGTAACCAACGTCCTCCTCTTTGCATCGTGAACACCGGAGGGATCCTTTTCCCACCTTCCCTCCCAAGACGCTACACAAACTTCCACCTATCCTTCTTTCGTCCATTGTCGTAAGCAACAGGGGGTGATGAAGGAGATATACACACGAGGAGACAGTGGAAGAGGCGTGCGTGCAACTTCTTGCATATATATTTATACATATATATTTTTTTTATCTCATTTCTATTTATCCTTTTTTAACCTCCATCGAAGGGGATTTCGACTCGTTCCTCTCTGCCTCGTACGTAGACGGGACAAAGGCGTTTTCACGTGCAACTCCTCACTCGGCGTCGTTCTCCAAAACCGTATAATTTACCTCTTTGCAGGCGATAATGATGACAAAATTGTATTCAATTTGTACGCAAATTTGTGTCACTCAAGTCGGTGCTTTAAATCTATACAGCGCAATTGGTTTGGCGTTGAGAAAACATTTTTGAGGAATATTCAAAAGCGAGTGAGTGTCGGTGAAAGTGGGGGGATTCACCCTAGCCCTGCCCCACATCGTAAAACTTGAAAACCAATAAATCATAGATAATTCAAATTCAACTGAATACCTGCAACTCATTAAAATAATAATTATTCCAAGTAATGTGATACTAATTCTGCGTGCATGTTATTTTAAACAGTTGGTGGCATGAGCCGGCCGTCGAAAACAGTGACCCAGGTGAAGAAGGTGGCACCACCGGCTGTGCCCGATGTATTCCGACACTCAGGCTCGTCCTTCGGATCGGCGGGATACGCAAGCAGCGAGGACGGTGGTTTCCTGTCAAGCGGCGGCGGCGGGGGCGGACCTGGTGACGACGGGTCCTATGGAATGCCAGCGGGAAAGAGTCCAGGACCGATTTACACGCATCCTGGATTTGCATTCCCACCAGTCGTTGGCAAATATGCCCACACCGAGGATCAAGGTAAGACCGAAGGCTAAAATTCCATTCTAATATAACCAATGTCGAAATAACTGTTTAGTCTACGATGGCAACATCGTAAAAGGTGTTACTCTCCCATTGTTCTCCATTCCTTATTCATGATTTATGGTTTCTCCTCAGGTATTGATATGACACAGAGCCCGGGCAGGGACAGCCCAGGAAGTTCCGGCTCGGGATCTGGCTCGAGACACTCAACAGCATCACTTGACTCGGGAAGGGCCTCGGGTTATCATCTCGGACCACGTGGACCTGGTGCCCTTGCATCATCGCCCAGATGCTCAATCAGTTCACTCAGCAGTCATCCAGACAGGCCACCTGACCTTGACGTTGTGCATGCATGGCTAACTGAGCTACAGTTTGAGGAGTATTTTCCTCTATTCGCCTCGGCTGGATACGATCTCGCTACCATTACTCGAATGACCCCAGAAGACCTCACGGCAATAGGTAATTGAGTGTCTTNGGGGGGGGGGGGGGACTTTCAGTGGAGTAGATTTCAGTAACGTTACAACTCTAATTGAAGAATTTTATTCTATTCAATTGAAAGTGTAGAATAAGAGAAAGTATCAGTGGAATTTCATCGCACAGTCCTTTCCATAAATCGATAAAGAAAAAAACAATTTATTTATAATGGTTTTCAAACGGAAAATCGTGATGACACAAATAGCACAAGTCCCCAACGTCATCTACCTCTACTGAATTGAGCATAAAATCCTAGCGATCTCAGTTCCCTAATACCCATTGCATTAAATTTCCTCCCACCAAGATTTTTTAACCCCACAAATTACCGAGTAAAATTACGCAAGGGGTTTATAACTCCATAAGATATACCTGCAATAAGATAAAATCTCATTGTAATGTTAATGTTATTTTTGTTATTCCACAAGGTATCAAAAAACCAAATCACAGGAAACGACTTAAAGCGGAGATCGACAATCTTAACGTAGGTGATGGTTTGCCGGAGCATGTACCAGGCTCCCTGGAGGAGTGGCTGAGATTATTGCGTCTTGAGGAGTACCTTGGTGCACTTCATCAGCAGGGTATGAGATCTGTTGAGGATGTTACGACTCTCACATGGGAGGACCTTGAGGACATTGGAATTGTTCGTTTGGGTCATCAGAAAAAACTTTTATTGGCGATAAAACGTGTTAAGGATATAAGATCGGGTAAGAGGGTTCAGCCTCTGGATTTGACGAGACTTCCACCCCATCCTGGACATACACAGGACGTTGTGATACAGAGGGGTGGGCCTGATCTACCATCACCCGATGAGGATTGTTCATCACCTGTACTTAGGTCATTTCAAAGAGCTGGAAATGAATCCTCCTCAGCGTGGAGAAGTATGTATGCTGCATTGCCTGGTGGTATGGATTACTGCACTGTGGGCAGGGGACCACGTGGTAAATCACTTGAAAGTCTGGAAGACGCTCCTCTTGGATATCCACCGTCGCCAGCTCCAGTGCAACACATCGACCCACTTGGATGGCGTCCGAGGTGTTTCGAGGACGGCGACGTGACACCCACGAATGAGGTCTCTTCCATGATTGAGGCTGGCGGTGGTACACTTCCACGACCGAGGCACTGTCTTGTCAGACCACGACCCGTTGCCAAGGTAAAATACAATTAAGATGAATTAAGGCCCGGGTCGGATTATCTTTCGAACGTTATCGCGATTGTTTTTTCATCTCCGTAATGTCGAATAAATTACAATTTCCATTGGATTTTACATCATACAGGAGTCCCTAAAAATTATGGTTGTACAATCAAAAAAAGTAAAAAAAAAACAACATTTTCAAAGAGCGTTTTTAATAAAGATTAAGAAATAAGTCCGATAGAGAGAAAACAGTGAATGGGTAATTTATCATGGTAACTAACGATCTAACAGCCATTGACTGTTGTGACAAATGACGACCTAACAGCCATTAGATACATTAAATTATTAACTTGCAATTTCGTCCCTATTGGGTTTATTTTCCAAATATATTATTCCATAAATATTATTATGCAAAAACACTCTTTGAAAATGTTCAGCTGTTTTCAACGTTTTTTTGATTGTACAATCATAATTTTTGAAGACTCTAGGGCAACGTAAAACTGAATGGCAACTGGAGATCATTTTAGATTATCAAAATAAAAAAAACAACCAATATCACGTTCGAAAAATAATCTACCCGGGCCTTAAATTCGTGGAGAGGGAGCATGTATAAAAAAATCGTATATCTTCTGTAGGACATTGTTGTAGGGTGATCGTACGTGGAATCCTATGGCGCCATATATAATATTCAAATAATTTATAAATACAGTTTATGTATAGAAATTACGCTTCTTCTAAGCATTGAATTCTTAAGCCGCAACTGACAATTTTGAATTGTTGATATCTCCATCCTAATCGTAAAGTAGGATTAAAAATTCCTCGACTAACGTTTCGGATAATTAAAAATTCAATAAACATGCGGTAATATCTTAATATTTCATTGAAATATCGGCAACTAAAAGAATAGACACAAAGGAAATGGGTTTGATGCCATGCTCGTTTGACTAGGCTGTCCAATTGAAACATAATTCTGTGCCTTGAGATATGCTTTAATGTTGTTTTATTACAAAATAAGATACGTCGTAATTAGTTGGAATATAACATTTCCATATCGTTCAAATCACGAGATGAGCGTAGGGGCATGAGTCAAACATGCATGAGAGTAAGGGCGTAAGCGTGGGGACATGGGACTTGTAATTATCATGATTAATATAATTGAATTCTAGTTTTGACATTTCCGATTATCTAATATAAACCATCGTATCTTCACGCTCATTTAGTCTTGTGGAATTCGGACAAGTTTCCAAGTCTTAATTTCTATTTGAGTTTCTATATGCAATATGCGCTAAACCTATAAAATTCCCTACAGAAACATCCTATAAGAACGTCCTATAGAGCATATCTTCACGATTTTTTCGTAGGTGAGACGAGGAAATTGGGAGAATTTTTGATAGATTGATGGTATTGCAATCTCAGAGGCACTAATCTCGGACCTATAATCCCAATGGGTTGTTATAAAACTAGAATTACTGGATTTATGAGTCACTGAGTTATTCAGGTGTTTCTCCTCCATTAGAAAATATCCTGACGTAATGATTCTCACAGGTATTTAAGAGTCATTAAATCTATCAGGAAGTTCCTACGAATAGAAAATTTATTTGAGATATTAGCAAGGGAGAAAAGAAAATCGAGTTGAATCCATTAGAGTTTTACAACCCATTAATGGAATGTTTTTAAGTATTGTTCATTTGAGTATTATAGGAATTAGAATTATGAGCTGCACTCAGTGTATATTATAATAAAAATCAGTTTATGGAACAGGTAACTGCAACCCAGGGTCAATTCAAATCGCTGCCCAGGGATTTTGATAACAAGTATCAATTGACCTATGGTTTGGAGAGTAGTCCACATCTTCCAAAACGACGACCACCATCACCACCGAGGAGGCAGAGCTCCAGGGATTTGGGTAATGTTGTTGGTGGTAATGGTGGTAATGGTGATGTTGTTATCGACTGTAGTGGACCAGTACCGACTGCCTGTGATGAGCATCATATTCATCATCATTCACTTCATCATCCACCACCACCGGCCCCTGCACCATCAGCTGCACCATCGACACCACAATTTCACAGACCTGCCTCATCCATGTCACGTTCCTGGGGCAGTGTTAGTGCCAATGTCAATGAGGAACACGAACTTATTGCCACTCTCGCTCTACAACATCGTAACGGTTCTGACGCCAGTTTTAAGGTGATTAAGGAGAATTTTTCTTCTTCTCATTAAAAACGTTTCTTATTATTGCATTGAATAATTTCATTTGGGTGGCTTGGAAAGTCTCGTATATTCATGTGAACATTTGTTCGTTGTCGACATTGTTATCGCTCTATTCGTACAGACTAAATCATCACAAACCGATGTAAATCATTCCAGACTCCGAAATTTTTTCCGAAGGCGCAAGCGTGACAATATTGCCTATCGGTGCTCTAGTGTGCTTTAAATATGTTTCACGTAATCTTTAGAAATAATTTGTATAAACGATATTATTGAATATTCCACTGTTCAAGGCCAAGTTTATCCTCCTTATGCACCTCTAATCTGTTGATTCACTCAGAGATAAACTTGGTGGCTTTTATAGCAGAATATTCCGACGCGACACATTGGATTGCCTTGGGATCTTACTTCTTTTAATGAGTTGTTTATTTTTCCTACTGAATTTTTTTGGTACTGGCAAGTCTGTACAACGAGTGAACTTGCTCTTGATTAAAGCCCAATGCAAAATGTTACGTCCAGCGTGGACATTGCTGTTCCAAGTAATATCACCATGTTGTCAAACTCCGTATCGCTTGGGGAGTCGCTTAACGCCATGTATCAGATTACATCTACTACACAACATAGTTGTTCTAAACTCATCAACCTTAACAATTGCTACATCATCACTTCTCTCAGGATATTTGAGAATTTGATCAATAGAATAACGACGATGTGCTTTAACTTTTTTTTACTAATATTAATGCTGCTAGTAGCAAGAAATGGCTTCTTTTGCTTCCGTATGGAAGCTTTGGAATCGTGATTTTTTTCCATTTCTTAATTTTGGTTGGAAATGCCTGGAAATGTCATGAAACGAGAAGAAATGATGTTTTTAAAAAATGTCTGTATGTGTGTAGGTATGCGTGTGCACATGTGTGTTCATATGTCCAGAACTGTCCCCATAACTCGAGAATTATTGAGTCCGAATTCACCTTTGCGCACTATGACATCGGTGAATTACAGGGAAAACTTTTGAAACTTTGGGTTCTAGTTAGGATTGTCAAAGAACATTCCTATATGAAATTGTAGGTCGATATATTTGATGGTTCTTGAGATGGAAAAATTCACCCAGAACTCTTGAGAAAAAAAATTCATTATTTGTCATGAAGTAGGAGTGAGATTGGCCTTAATATTTTCGAAAAATGGTAATCCTTATGCCTTCATTCTTTTAAAACATACATTGGGATTCATTTGAAAGGCTACTACTAATGAAATTGGTCGAAATGAAGATACGAGAAAAACAATACGTGGAGAGTAGCAGTCATACGTAATCTGTCAAATGGCTTCTGTCGCGCTGCTTGTTTCTCTTCTTCTTCCTCTCATTTCCATAATTAAGCATCTTGGCAATGCTGACAATTGTTCATATTATAGCGATGCATTTGTCCATGTTCAACCTCAGGACACTCCTCCTCGTTTTGACTGGCTGCATCATCATAAAGAAAAGTCAGAGCCTGGTGATTCGCTTCGCTCGCTATCGGGTTAGAGAGGACTGGTAGGGGTGGGTGTAACCCATTACGGGTCAAACCGATAACTTCCCGACCAATTCCTCCTAAGTAATTTCAATTTCTTAATGACCCCTCCCGCTGAAATGATTCTCCATTTAATCCATTTAATCAATTTGTATACAATCCTCTGTAAAAATCAGAGAATTGAATAAAATTTCATTAACGAATTATTTAATCTATTTAGAAACTGCATGTAAAATATCAAAAACCACATGTATAGAATAAACAATGGTCTCCACTTCATATTACAAATGATTTTATCATTTGTACATTACATCCAGATTTATCCATTGGAAAAAAAATTCAAATCACATGACTTGACATGTTTCGTGCGAAAAACTGAAAAAACGCTGAGACGATCGTTTTCATGATCTAATCAAGTTCTAGTCCCATAGAATACATTGATTGAAAAAAAATCAAATTGCATCGCTTTTTTCGAGCCAATTCGTAATACAAAATTTCAGCCGCACATACACATACACATTCTTTCTCATGAAGGAAATATTTCATTTATAAGAAAATAACATTTCAGTAGTTTATTTATTAATCAATTTTCGATTTTCGGAGTTGTGACAAATATTTCCTCCTTTCGGGTCGGGATGTTGGAAAAATAAAATCATATTATTGTCCAGAAAGGAATCATCTCATTTGTAAAAAAACATTATTTCAATGTTTTGTTTGTTCATTAAAAAACTGGGGGAACCGCCGAATCATTGTCTTGTAACGTTTCATTACGTGCGCATTAAATGAAGACTCATCACGTATAATTGAAAAAATTCAAAGCACATTATCTCGCATGAAAAAATTGACCCTTTGGTGACCAAACGTCAATTTTTAGCGTTTTTTCACAGGATTTTTATGAATAAATGAAAAACCGCCGAGACGATTGTGATGGCAATCTAATTAGTTCTAAATTCCATGAAAGGGCGCCGATTGAAAAAAAAATTCAATTATAGCACAAAATTTTGGGTGCACACATACCTGCACATCCATACATTCAGACCGGCTTTTAAAAAGGGTCAAGGGAGTTTCTAGGGGCCATGAACCGTGAGAAAACATGAAGTTTCCACATTAGATTTTCGAAGTCATTACAATAATTTCCTCCCTTCGGGTCTAGAAGTTAAAAATTACAATTTATATTTTGCAATGCTCATGTAATGCGTTGGATCATCCAGCTGCAAGGCCCCCTCCTTTGTACGATATTTATTCAGTAAGCGTCTCATATCCAGATCATATCTCCTTGAAAAATGATTATGAAAAGTCAAAATGTTAAATTTGTTAAATTGTATGATTTGTCGATAAAATAAGTATCTGCTTTGCTTCTCGTTTCTTCTCACGACGATAGAATCCAGCACGATGATGAAGGGACTTGGCTGTTTGCAGGATTTGAACCTCTTCAGACTGCTGACCCTCTGCATTGAATGACGTTTTCATCCCTGAGACTCCGCCATAAATGTTATGTTTTCCGGGATCGCATCCAGCAAAGTAATTGTAGCTATCAATGTCGTACTCCCGCTCTAGAAGTGGGTCTCGTTTCTACGTCTGCATTTGGTTGTCACAGCCACACCATTAGTCGGAATCCCATGATCAAAATCGCTAATAAACTACCTCGGAATTTCGATGATTTTATTCCAAACTTCCCTTTTTGTATCATCGTTCTTAGTGAACCAGGGTGTCCAGCCGTCAGGCAAATCTCGAAAACCGGGAATTGTCAGGAAATTTGATTGGTCTCGAAATGTCAGGGAAAAGTCAGGGAATTTCGATAACTTTCTGGAATTAAAAAATTTGAAGCTTGTTTTCTCCAAGTACTTAAATTGTTAGGAATTCTTCTGTTGGCAAAAAACATTGTCCTGGAATTTGATCTCAAATTTGCTTAGAAAAGTGGTATGTTAACATCTTCCCGTGGGATGAGACTGGGAATCCACTGTTTTTGCGGTTTTTCTATGGAAAATTCTAAATTCAGCATTCTACTTTTCAACGGAATTCTTGCATATCAAGATGCTGGAAATGTTTGACAAATACTCATTTCCAGCAATATCCAAACTGCAAAAACACTGAGAGTTCCAACCTGGTCCGCTAAAGAGATCTTAGCATCCTAATTTTGTAGACAAATGTTTCCGCTGTACGTTTTTTTGTTGAAAAGTTGACAGACTGATCACTTTTTAAGGCGAGACCTCGCTAAAATTAAACAGTCTTTGAAAATTCCCTTAGCTATACTTCCTTTATTGCGCGATTTCCATTTTGTAGGTTTTTGTATTCCGTAATTTTCGTTAGACTCGAGAAAATGAAATTAAGTACCCACAAAAGCCTGAAAGACGGGCTCAAATTTGGATACCCAATACTCTATTATAGGAGGATCATTCATTCCATTCGTCAGTACTGTTGTCTTCTTTTTCATCACGATTTTTATCCAAATACTTCTCCGGTCCACAAATAATCCAATTCAGCATTAAATTTCTTGGCTGTTGAATAGCGCCCTCGTTGATGATTGCCCCCAAAATCAATACAAATGATATGATTAACGTCATTTTGAATAGCATTGAAATATTTCTCTTTCAACTTCAAATTACCGAGGCTCATTTTCACGCTGCATGGCTGGGTAGGCTCCTTCTTATTGGCATCACCATTTTATTTTATTTGATCCATTTTTCTTCTTTGGAGCCATATCTGCACACAACACAATAGTACATTAGAGTACAAGGGCACAAATTTCGTTTTCAACGAATGTGTAGTTTACAGGCCGAGCCGAAGGCGAGGTCTGTACACACATTTGTTAAAAACGAAATTTATTACCGAGTGCTCTATAATATTTTATGTCAAGTCGTGCAGAAGCGCAGCGTAGAAGCGCAGCGTGCGATAAACTCGACTTATTGCACGGCGCGACATAAACAATATGGATTATTATACAAATTGGCATATTCTCATGATTTCGCGTGCTAAATGGAAAAAAGTCGTATTGACCATTTTGGGATTTTTAGGCCAGCGCAGTGGAAAAAAATCGTATAAATATAATCTAGGGAACTTGAAATTTGGACGATTTGTGCTCTGCAGAGTCATTTTGACCCCACTTTTGAGGACAATTTTTTTTTTGACGCACACGACCTTTTTCCACAAGGATTTCTCCAATAGTGTAAAAATGAAAAAAAATCTTTTCCATGTTTTTTCTTCATTTTTCTGATATTCGGTTGCCCTTTTAAAGAAATAAACATTATTCTAGAAAAATTTCTGTTGGAGAAAAATTTGTGGAAAAGGTCGTATGTGCCAAAAAAAATTGTCCTCAAAAGTTGGGTTAAAATAATTCTAGAGAGCCCAAATCGTCCAGATTTTATGTTCCCTAGATTAGGTTCAGACGACGTTTTTTCACTTCATTGACCTAAAAATCCCAAAATGGTCAATACGAACTTTTTCCATTTAGCACGCGATTTAATTGGTTAAAAACGACCTGTCTGTTAACTAGCTTCTTCCAG
This sequence comes from Diachasma alloeum, assembly GCF_001412515.2. Classification (NCBI taxonomy): domain Eukaryota; kingdom Metazoa; phylum Arthropoda; class Insecta; order Hymenoptera; family Braconidae; genus Diachasma; species Diachasma alloeum. The sequence goes on from NW_021680347.1 coordinate 2,136,891, forward strand.
TTATTATGTTTTGATTCAAAGAGCACTCTGGTGATCTTTATTCAGGGATTTTGATAGGCTTGATGGGCATTCGATATACGTATTTGTTAAAAAAAATAACAATCAGGAGCAAATTTATTTTCCTCATGTATCTATTATCTGTTGAAACACTCGGAGATAAACTTGATGGCCTTTTTATTTAGTGACATTGATCTGAATCGATTTATATTTAATTCCCAATAATTGTAATATTGGTAAAACTTTTTAACCCTTCAATGAAACCCTTCAAGAAATTAAAAATCAGCATCCAAATATCTATAAAATCCAGTCAGTCTCGTTTTTGAGTTCAAAGACGTCCCAATTTTGTCGAATCTTGTTATTAATATGATTTTTTTAAATGATTAATTTGTTTCAGTTGCAATGAAAAAAAATGTGATTATTCATGCAATAGTCCATGAGGAATTTAGAATAAATCTTAATTATCAAATTTGTCATTGGATTTTCTATAATCAACATCAATAGTATGTCTGAGTTTTTCATAAAATGCCCTCCAATTATATGTTTTTGTCATTCCGGCTGTGAGGCAGCGTTTCACGGACGCTCCGCTCCGCGTCCATGAATCTCTGCCTACGGCCATCATAACAAAAAATACTGTTCGTCATACGCCCAAAAAAAACTTTTCTAGCTCATATGATTGCTCGCCTTCGGCTCGGGCTGCAAACTCATATTCGCCAGAAAAGTTTTTTTCGGCCTAGTGACGAAATATACTATTTGTCATTCCGGCCGTAAGGCAGCGATTTGCGGGTGCGTAGTCACATAGTCCAGGACATACGTCCTAAAACTTTTGTAGCTCATATGATTGCAACGCTCACCTTCGGCTCGGACTGTTATCTCATATTGCCCAGATAATTTTTTTAGACCTTATGTCGAAAAGCACTATGTCTTAGATTACAATTTGACGTAATCCTATTTTTTTTAACCAGCGAAAACACTTACTTGGCGGTGCAATAGGTACAGACCGATTACTATTTACCTTGTCTCAGAAGAATAAAAGACTATTTTCTACATGAAATTGATTTTTCTCAATAATTTAGTTTCACAATGAACAGGTTTTAAATATTAATTGAGAGATTATAATTCAATAGGACGTATTTTTTATTGGAAATGGTCCGATAAAACTGTGCTATTGTTCTGTATATTGAGAAGGGTAACATATTGAAATATTTTCCACTAGGGGGCTTCGCGCCCTGCTCGCTTCGCTCGCCAACCCCGGGGGGCTTCGCCCCTCCCCCCGCTCGCTTCGCTCGCTCCCCCCCAATCCAACTGTCAGCCCCCCACCGCGTTTGACCCTGGGACACCCTCCTCCCTTCTAACCCCCCCGACCTTGGGCACCCCCCCACCTTTAGGCGTCGCCTGAATTTTGGCGTCGCCTGAATTTTTGCGTCGCCTGAATTGTCTTAAATTTTGCCCTTATTTTTTTATTATATAGATAAATATATATAAAATCACCCTGTGACCTGTCAGGATTGGGTTGGCTTGAGTCACTCAGGTCACGTCAGGTCGGTTGGGGTCACGTCAGCTCGGGTCACGTCGGGTCGACTCGGATCACGTCAGGTCGGCCCCAGGACCACATCTGTGTCGCCCCAGGGCCTCATCAGTGTCGCCACAGGGTCGGATCAAGCGTCGCCTGAATTTTGAGCATCGCCTGAATTTTTGGGCTTATTTTTTTATTATATAGAGAGATGTAGCGTTACTGGTCGATTCAAATGTCGCTCTTCTTCATGTCTTTTTTTTCAATTTTAGCAGGGAAAATGGTCACTGTAATTTTTGCCAATTAATTTTGACATTTTATCATCGCGTTTTTGCTCATAATATGAAATTTTTTCATGAATACTTTTTTGTTTCACTAATTTTGTTTTCATTTTGCCTGTTATTATTGGAGTTCAATTTTCCCTGTTCAAAATTTTTGGCTGAAATTTCCAGTACACATCTTGACATTTTTTATCGCATTATATTTCGACTGAAATTTTTAAGGAATCTCTGAAAATTGATAGAAATCAAAAAAGCTCAGATGCCTATATTCTTGAATTTTCATTTAATTAAAAATTTAATATTTTGACACTGAATATTCATTCTCATTTTTCTACTGCTCAAAAATTTAGAATCAAATTGAATTTTGTGTGAAATGTGAAATTTCATGATTTTTAGTGGATTTCAATGTCACTCTCCTGATAACTACTAGTCAACTATTTATGAAATTTCAATTTTCCTCCAACAATATTCAGAGAAGTGTCGAGCGGTCAATAAATTTTATATTAAACATGTAATTGTTCTCCTCTCGATCTCTTTTTCACCTGAAACACGAAACACATCCCATTGTCCAATTTTCAAATCAGAATGGAGACCACACTACCTTGGACATGAGGATGAATAGAAATTAATATTTGAAATTAATGGACTAGAAGTTGATATTTTTCTTTTATCTTTGCAGTCAAGCTCAAGCACAGAGTCGGATTCCCTACCCTTTGCAAACGAAAACGCAGGGACGATAAAACAACGTGCAGCACGAGTTCAGGAATACGGTAATAACTCTCCAAACCTCAGTGGGCACGTGGTATCCCATCAGCATCGTCCACCAAATGGCAATGAGCCGGCAGATGTACTAAACGACATTGGCAATATGCTTGCCAATCTAACCGACGAGTTGGACGCCATGCTGGAGGAAGAGAAGCGTCAAGGCCTCAATCCATAATGCTTTTATACTTTGCATTGCCATAAAACAATGGATGAATGAGGAGAAAGAGATTAATGACGGGCAGATTGAAAGAAAGAGAAAGAAGAACTAATAACAATGATAGAATTCATATTTCCTGATTCGATGAAACTGCGATAAGTCACCAAGTCCAAATTGCAGCCATTGTAGGGAAATTGCAAGTGAAATGAATGAAAAAATAATGTTTGGGATTTAGTGATGACAGCCTTCCAGTCTCATTCTGTTCTTCCTGTGAAATAACTACAGTCTTAAACAATACTTTTCAGTTGTTATCTATGATTGATGCCAGATAGAGTATCTGACAACATATTCACTGTATAATTCTCTATAGATAACAAAAAAAATATTTCTAGGGCTCATCTTTCTCTCATTATAGTCATAAACAAATGTATATGTTTATATTGAGCCGTTGGATAAGCGCACGTGCTGCTTGTGATGTTTTCCCTCTTCCTTTAACCGAGCTTATTTTTCTTGGCGCCACCGATAGACAGAATTATTACTATTACCTCTTTTTTCGGATTATAGTTCTCTCAGACATTCCATTTGAGACCCACTTTTTTGTAGTCCCACACCCCGTTCTTCTTGGTAACATAAAGAGAAAATTACATAGAAAATGAAATTAAGTACAGAAGAAATTCTGTAGTTTGTTGGGTTTTTGTTTTTGTGAACAAAGAGTATGAAATTATAAGAATGGAGTGTCCTTGGAGTCTCGAATGACTCGAGATCTTCCCATGAATCTATTGTGTAAAAAAAAATTAATAAAAAACAAACATGCAATTACGTAACTGCAGTAAAGCATAATTATCCGAATGCCAATTGATGTTTTTTTTATATTTATTACGCACTAATTAACGAAACGTAGATGAAAAAAACTGCTATACGTGACGGAACAATTGTTATAGCAATAATGTGCCCAGCTATACAGGGTGCCCGGGAAGTTCCGATATAAGTTTTTTTATTTCATTTAAACGAGAGAAAAACCAATCTATATGAGATTTTTTCAATTTTTTAAAAATGTACAGTTGTTTACATCATAACTGAAAATTAAATTGACGTAAGGTGCATTAGCTTAAATAAGAGAAATGTAACGTCATCACTCCTCTGGCGCTGCTCAGTGGGCCCAGAATAAAAAAGCAAAGATATTTGAAAATAATTAAATTGCAGGATTATCAAACGTAAATTCACGATCGGATAAAATTGTGCTCCTGCCCATTCGTGACACAGAAATAAAATAAACCGCTATTTAAGATTACCTTAATCGTTGGGATTAATCTACTAAAGCAAATGAAAGAAAAAAAAACATTTCGAAAAAAACGATCCGGTATTACTCGGTTCGAGGACTTGTCTTGTTAACTATTGTAGGTGTATAGTTATATATAGATACTGCCATGGATGAGCAATGGATTTCGAGGCTTGTCGGAAGTTTCAGTTCCAAAAAAAAAAATCAAAGAGACTTATTCATTAGTAGAAAAAGTGAAAGAAGGTATAACTCTTCGAGTGTGAAGGCCCTGCCCTTATTTCCGCTTTCAATTTCCTCATACCTTCCACAAAGTTAACAATAAAAATAATACTTACGCATCAGTATTCTCGTTAGAATGGAGCAACTTACCGATAACCCTTGCAATCAGTGCTTTTGCATGGTGTATAAAAATATTATATATCTATATATATATATCGATATATATTCCAATATATCCATATATATATATATATAAAAGAATAAAAAATAAAGTAAACAAGCATAAAATAAAAATTTAGTTATAGTTTTTGTAAAGACTAACCTTTCGCCGAACCGACCCCTTCCCCACGCCCTGATGAATCCTCCCCTCATATTACTTGGTTGAAACATTATAGAAACGATTGAAATAAAGCCGATTGAAACAAAACACAAAAACTTCATTTTCACCTGAATCTCTCACTCCCTCTCGCGCATTTTGCCAATCCGTCCAACCGCAAGAGAGAACTCTGTCACTGTGTCGAATCACAGTTTCTACACCGTGAAATGAACAAGAGAAAAAGTGGTTTTAAAAATCATCCAGAAGGTAATGAGATCGAGGTGTTTGAAATACGATCGGTGAAAACGAGGAATGCCAGGCAAGTATCCACTTGCCCCAAGTTTTCATCTGGGAATTGGATGAAATGTACCATACAAGTCCAAAAGTGGTTAAAGTACACTACTCCCTTCAAGATGGTGTAATAGGGCTTGAAAACGTCCAGTATAAAGTTCCCCCAGTGTCCCTTAGGGCTACTCTACACTAGAGAGACATCCGGTCGCCCGGGAACGGAATGGCAACGGGCGACATTAATATCCTGTCCGGTCCTCGGTAGAAACCATGTGGCCCCAGGATGGGGTCTTTTGTACTCTTCAACCCCTCTCCCTCCTCCAATCGCGCGGTCCCAAATTTTCCGATGCCACTTTCATTTTTTCCAATTATATCTCATTTTGTTTTGATTTTTATCCAGTATAATTCTTCGGTTTTATTGGAAATAAAATAATTCAGCTATAGGAAGACTGAATTTGTGTTCATCACTAATTATTTATTTATTTATGCACAATGTTAAACCAATGGAAAAAATCGCAAATTTATCAATCAATCATCTCATTATCATTGTTCAATGTAAATAATGGTTAATAAAATGAACATTAAATTAAATGATGCTGAATATTTTATTACTGAATTTTGTGATGTACAAAAATGAATATGACAATGAAATTTCAGGAATTTTTAATCTTGCAAATTTCTATTGTTAATAACCAAGAATATTTTCTACTAAATTCAATTTAATGTTCATTTTTTTGTATTTTCACCGTATACCTTTTGGTTTTTACGGGTTCTTATTCCTTCATCCCGTTTTTTCCGCATATTTGTTTTTCCCGAATGCTCTTTCCAGTTTTTCCAAACAATGTTCCTTTCCTGCGGTGTTACCGCGCGATCACCCATCCATCTAGTGACCACGCTCAGCGCTACTTAGCTTCCCAAAGCTAAGCCTGCCCACCACCGCAGTACGCTAGCCCCGTAGGGCTTAAATGTTTATTTTATTAACCATTATTTACGTTGAACAATGATAATGAGATAATTGATTGATAAATTTGCCATTGTTTTCAATGGTTTAACATTGTACAAAAATAAATAAATAAATAATTAGTTATGAATATATATTCAATCTTCCTATCTCTGAATTATTGTACTTCCAATGCAACCATAAAGTTATGCTGGATCAAAACCAAAACAAAATGAAATCTAATAGGAAAAAATGAAAGTGGCATAGAAAAATTTGTGACCGTGGGATTGGGGGGAGGGGTGGTTGAAGAATACAAAAGGCCCATTCTGGGGCTACATGGTTTCTACCGAGGACCCGACTGTGTATCAATGTAGCCCGTTGCCGTTCCGTTGCCGTTCCCGAGCGACCGGATACCTCTCTATTGTAGAGTAGCCTTTACGATTCGCCAATGTCCCTGAGTACTCGAGGGGGGTGCCACAGAGTTTCTCATTCGCGTGCATTGGCGTAGCGCACAAAGGGAAATGGGAAAAGAGCGTCAGTTGAGTTGGAGGTGCAATAGTGGGAATGGGAATAAAAGGAGCAAGCAGGAAGGGGAAAACCTTTGGTTGCAGACTACAAGAAGAAACAGTAAACGCTGAGCGCTCATCCTGCTGTGTTAAAACCGATGCTGGGGATAAAAGATTTAAAGCCATCCGCATTCATCCCATCTTTGTGTCTAAGATACACAAAGTAAAATGCTGAGAAGTAAGAGGCGGCTCGAGTGGGGGGACTAACTCATTGGCGTAGCGATAGTAGTGGAGATCAACGTGTGGGAGAGCAGAAGAGTATTTTTTCTACTGCCCTACCACTGGCGGGTCTCTAGCCTCGATCCGCATTGCCGCACGGTGGGAGGGAAACTAGAGACTACGAGGCACTGGCATTTGTGTGTACAAGCCAGAAAAGACAGAGCATTGCGCGCCGTCGCAGCTTTGTACTCTCGAGTTTTTGGTAGAGCGCGTGCTCCGGGGCTTCTGTTATACTACTTGTGTGTTTCGTGTCGTGTCCAGTGGATTTGCAGAGCGCGGGGTTTTACCGTGAAAAAATCAACGTGAGAGAAGCATCAGAGCGCAAACTACAGACGGCATAGCAGTCCGGGCACCTGTTAAACCTGCAATTTGATTTATCCCCTGGAATTTAAATTTAAATATTTAAATAAAGGAGGATTATACCTGGATTCTCTGTCGACATTTGCATTTAGTGCTTCGTGTTGTTAGTGAAATGAAAGGTGTGTGATTTTGCAATAATCATTTGTGTGTTCTTCGGCGGAAGGAATTGTTTAATTTTTACGACAAAGCCTTTGAAAAGCCTGTCTTCCACTCCAGGATGAAGTAAACTGTTTTTTTTCTCATTTGTTTCCGTTTATTTTTTAAAAGAAAACGATGATAAAAAGAGAAAGGTATGGATGATCCTCTCACGGGTTCTCTAGAATGGGATCAAGTGAAGGAGGATGGAAAATGCACAGAAACTACTTCTCTGGCTCCCGTGAGTCGATATTATTCGCTAAAGTGTGCCGATCGGTCGGAGTGTCAGGAGAGAAGGCGCGCGCGTGGCGAATTTCGGTGTTGTTATAGGTACGATTGTACCTATGGGAGGACACCACCGTAAATGCCATTACTCTGCAACGGGTCGAGGTCAGGTGAAGTACGACAAGGAGGGAACGGGAGAGAGAGAGAGAGAGAGAGAGAGAGAGAGAGATTATAGATATCCGATGGGATGGGACGGGATGTCATTGATACAAAGTGTCAAAGAGAAAATACTCAATTGGTTGACGCCAACTAACTTTCCTCATACTTTTCAATTCATTTGCACGGGCGTTTATCAAACTCCCTCGACAATTTCGACGAGACATGGAGCACCTATTCGAAAACACTTCACCTTTTTGCTAAACCGCAATTACGGATGAAATCGTAGAAACGAGGCAACAATTGCGCGTGGGATAATTCATTTTTTTTATTCGGTTAAGAAACAAAAAAACTCGGTCGTTTAAGTTGAGCGGTATATGGGAGTACGAGTGTGAGGTTTGTGCGACAGGAGAGAAGGTTGCCGCGGATAGTACCGTTTGTCAAAACGGTCAGCCACAAACGCGCTAACTTAAAGGGGGGTAATCTTTGATGTACAAACGCTTCTGTTACCGTTGTAGACGCTTAAAAGCCTCATGCGGCAGACAGTAGGTTTTAAAATGATCACAGCCATTACGTTTTTAATGTTTTAATTCACATCCAGAGTATCTCGATTATCATCGCGAAATAAGGACAGAGGGGAGAGGAGTCCTTTGGAGTCCTTACGACACAAAAGCGTAGAAATGCGAATGATTATGTTGGGGAGTTGGGGGAGGCGAGGAAGGGCCGACACGAGGAGCGTTTAAAACGCGTGCCACTGTGTGGAATGTAATTCGCACGAGGGGACTATCGATCGAACCAGCGTGCTAACTTTAATTACATTTGGGAATACTCGAAATAGACGTTGAGATGATTAATATACAAGCGAATATTTAGTGTTTGCATTAATATTGTTGTCATTTGTAATAAAATAAACATGGTAGAATTGTTATAGTCCAGCGCATGTTAAAACGTGCACTTTTCATTTTCAGACCGAGCATACGTGACCGGTTAACCAGAGCTGAAACGGTGCTTTCATCAGCGGGGGAAGAAAGAAAGAGAGAGAAAGGTGGAGAAGGATCTCCGAGAGAATAGGGAAGGAGGTGGTATCGGCGTCACACGAAGCGAGAGAGAGAGAGAGAGAGAGAGAGAGAGAGAGAGGTAGTGAAATTGAGCAGAGACGAGATATATGAGGTCGTTGGTTGGCCAGGAGTACCAGATAAAAACCAACAGAGAGCAATTTAAGCTTTAACACTAAAAAGACGAATGAAAAGTCAAAGAACGAAATATCATTGTAATTTTCCATAGACAGTACAAACTGTTGCGCCGAGAAGTTAATGGAAACACCGACTCAAGTTGGGTGGGAAGGCATTCACAGAAAAAGAAATCACGAAACGCTCGAGTAAATTTTCACGGGAGAATGGTGACAGTAGATGAGGAAACGAATCGAGGAGAACCCAGGTCTTCCTGAAAAAAAAAATGAAAAATAACAATTTTATTATGAAATAAAAGAGGAACATTGTACAAAATTCCGTTTGTACAGTGGGTAGAGGGAACAAAGGAGGTGCGCAGGGTCGTGCGAGTGAAAGAGAAACGGATTAAACCACGTATAACATTGAGTGAGCGGCATAAAACGTGAAAGAAAAATAAAAGGGGGGATAATAAATGAATGCTTGAGTGTGATAGAGATGAAGGATAAAGAAGAGACGTGAATAAAGGAAAAAAATTGTCAAGGTTTCTAGTTGTAGGGGGGGGGGGGGGG
>NW_021680347.1:2146057-2161517 GCF_001412515.2 Diachasma alloeum
GGAGGGGGGGGGGTAAAGAAGAGGAAGAAGACGAAGGTACATCATAGTAAAGAAGAGACAGCGGCATATGTGCAGGAATATAAGAAGGGAAAAAACGCATAAACGGGTGAAGAAGACGAAGGGGGAGAAGGGAGAAAAGGAGCCCGGGGAGAAGTAAAAGGGACAAAGAGGGAGAACCGTTGCTGTGGAGATCGATGTTCAGGGGCGTACGATGGCCGGGGCGCTGTCCGAGAACGCGCCGAGACCGGTGAGCGTTGTGACCGTTGATGCTGGTGGTGCAGCAACCGTTGAAACACCATCGGTACCAACAGCCGAAGTATCCCAGGACACAAGGTGTCAAAATGCACGGGAAAACCGCGAGACAATCCGCTGTTTTGCCTCCACAGAGGCACAAACAGAAAACACCCCGAGGCTCATCGAGGAGGAGCTCAGGGATGCGAGACGACGGGAGAGGAGGGTCCGAAGACATCATCGGAGGGCCATGAGGAGCTGCTCGATGCCTCCGAGTTATCCTGGTGGACCTGGTTGTGTTAATACGACTAATGGCATTGGCACAGCACCAGGTATGCCGCTGGTACAGCCAGTGGGGGGTTTCCTGCATCCACCGCCACCGCATCTTGGCCTCAGGGGCCTCAGCCTCGGCCTGCCATTTCCAGTGCCCGCCAGTGTTTCTGCCTTCGGCAGGTCAGCAACTTTTAACTCTGTAACGGACCTTTTATTTATCGATACTTTTCATTGCCTCTATCGCACCTCTCGATCTTCCTTTCTACAACTTTTTTACCTCCGAATGAAAGCTTTGTAATCGTGATTTTTTTCGATTTCTTAATTTTGGGTGGAAATTCCTAGAAATGTCATGAAACGTGAAGAAAAAAATTTGTTTTAAAAAAATGTCTGTATGTGTGTGCACATACGCGTTCGTATGTTCAGAACTGTCCCCATAACTCGAGAATTATTGAGGCAAACATGTTGAAATTCTGGCTGCTAATTGGTACTACTGAGACTCAAATTTGTGCTAAATTTTAGCTCGATCGGTTGACCGGTTCCTGAGATATAGCGATTCTTCGAAAATCTTTTTTGCTGATATCTTCTGCGCCATTCGACCCATTCGATTTTTTTTTAATGCTCGTCATGATGATACTTATTTAATTGGATTGAAAGAAGACCATTACACCCTGAGCAATGCAGTTTTATTCTCGTTTTTTCTTTTTTTCGCTGAAATTGCTAGTTCACACGATAACTTGGAAAATAATCGAGATAGAAACTTGAAACTTGATGCGATTTTAGGTTTTATGGCACCAAAGTTTGGGATTCTGGATGAACGAAATCGGACCAGTAGTTTCGGAGATTCAACTTTGTATGTAAAACTCTTTTGCTCAATATCTCAAAAACTATTGGTCCGATTTCAATTTTTTTTCAAAATATGCGTTTTGATGTTATTTATCTAGATCCAACAAAACACCATCCCATTGAAATTTTTCGAGATATCGTCGTTTTTGTATTTTCCAGTCGGAATTCACTTTTGCGCACTATGACATGGGTAAAGTTCAGGAAAACCTCTTGAAACTTTGGCTTCTAGTTCGGATTGTCGAGGAACATCGCTATATCAAATTTTAGGTCGATATATTTGATAGTTCTTGAGATGGAACAATTCACCCAAAATTCATGGGAAAAAAAAATCAACGTATCTATAATATCTATATTTTACCGTTCATTTTCACATCAGCATAGCTGAAAACGCTATATAATATGAATATATTATTTTATTTTTTTATTTTTTGAAAACACATTGGGATTCATTCGGAAGCCTACTACCAATGAAAATGGTAGAAATGAAAATAGGAGAAAAAAAATACGTGAAGAGTAGCAGTCATATGTACTCTGTCAATTGGCTTCTGTCGCGCTGCTTGTTTTTCCCTCCAAAATTGGTGTTTTCTTTTTTTCAAGAGCTTAATATTAACACCGGGGCGTTGTGAGCAAAAGGGTTAATTTCGGTTGAATGGCGGATATATAGTCCCCGATGAATATCAATATTCCGACTGACATTTCAATAGTTTTTTGAATGATAGGAAAGAGAAATTCATTGTGGCAACTGAGTAATCGAATTGCCATCAGATTATTTTTTGTTCGGTTATTCCTCTTGGCGTCTTTCACTCTTTTGTATCTCTGTACACGCGAGATTCGCTTTCGAGACTAACGGTAGCTTCCATCATCAGTCACGGTCCGGTAAGAATTGAATTTCGAGTATCTCAGTGTGATTTTAAGCCTCTATGAATTGGAATGACTGGTCAAAATTAATCCAGTACAGAGGCTATTGTGTTTATTTCTTTCATGTTTAGAGATAATTCAATGGGCTGGGACATCGACGTCCTTGACTCAAGGCTTTCGTTACACGTGGCTCTCCTTGTTTCTTCCATATTTCCTGCATTATCATTTTTTGTGCACTTTGAGATTGTAAATACCGTGTGCCAGGTGCTCGATGAATATTCCTTTTCCTACGACGTGCCAAGTGGCGCGCCTTTGTAATTCGCAGTACCCCATAACCAAGAGGCATGTATTCAGGAGAGCCTCAAGAGAGGGTCTTCTTATATATGAAAAAATTCCACAAGCGGAAACGATGAGTCGTGGAATTGCACGAACGTAGAGTAATGCCGAGACAATGAACTAGACTCTCAGATGCCGATAATTTTCAATTCGAGTCGCGTGCTCGTGGAAGAAAAAAAAATTTCCTTCCGCTTTAATAAATTAATTCTGACTGGTTTAGGAGAGGAAGAGAAAAAATGTAAAAAAAGGAATAGGGGAAGTTTACTCGTGTCAACGGAGACACAAATTTTCCGGTTTAATGGAAATTTATATATGACTTTAACGCTCTTGTTCTCCTCTTTCACCTCGTACTGCAGCTTTAACGAGGTATACCCAGTGTTACGCCACATGAGCCATGAGGATAGAAACTCTGGGCTCTTTGAGGCTCTCAAAGAATACAAAAGATTCAGAAGCTGAGAGAAATTCTGGGTGACGGATAATTGCGGAATACCCGAGAGTGTAACGATACGAAATTTTGCACACACTGCGTGTATTCCCACACATGTCACTGGGTTAGTTGAGCTTACAATATGTACAAGATTTATTCTGGGTAATGAGTGAAGAGTGCCTCTCTGCTTGATGATTCCCTGTGCCTTTTACTCCACTGATGTTTCAGTAACATGCGATAACTCAAAGAATTACTGAGCCCCGTCTACCTCAAAGAGATTGCATTCGACATAGGCCAATGGGTAAGGCCCTCTGTACCTACCGCAGTCCAGTTTTGTAAACGAAAATCCCACTTGAATGTTCGGAGCGGGGGGTGGATGAGGGTACTAAAATAGCAGGCACGGGATCTATATATTCACGCTTGGGTGAATCAAACGTACCGAGGGGTTGCTTTTATATTCCTGCATTCAGTGTGGGCTTTATTTTTCGTGAATCATTCTTGTATATTTCCTTCTTCTCACCCCTCTGGTACTTTGGCCAATGGCCCTGGGTCGATGGACTACACACGTGCTTGTCAAAAAAGAAAAAAATTAGATATATTCACACGGAGAGAAAAACGACCGAATGTCACCAAAAAATTTCTTCAGCTTAAAAAAATTGCATAAATATTTGATCACTCCACGATAGGTTTGAGACACGAAATTGATGCTTTTCGGCATAAATCAGTACGGTATTGAATGAAAATAGTATATTTCAGTACGAGTGCCATGGGGTTTTTTACTCGCGTGGAGTTGGCGTTCGAGCGGAAGGTGAGGACTGGCCAACTGCGCGAGTAAAAAACCCCATGGCACTAGTCGTAAACGATATTTTCCCGTAGTGATTTTCACTTTTACGAATTTGGGGAAAGGCCAATACCAATCCTCGGATGAGGAAATGTGAAGGTCAGTAGGGGAAATTGATTTTATTTTTCGGAAAGAGATAATATTTTTGAAACGATAAGAACCGTTTGAAATACGAAGATGACGTCAATTGTTTCCTTCAAACTCATTGCGATGAAGAGCAAACGACAGTCATTATTTGAAATATTTGGAGATTTTTTTCGCATGACATTCATTTAATACTCATATTCAAGTCATGAGTACGCGACGGACTTCGTACATGGCCTGTCTTATTCTCTAGAATTTTTGTCGCAAGCCATAACATATCAGCGGGAGAAATACACTGATAGACAGAACTACATGCATTCGTTAATAGTTAACGAATGCATATTTGAGAAATCTTGTTTGCCTCGACTTTCACCTTTCAAGTGAACCATTCGTTAACTACTGAAAATGAAAATTTATTTGGTCATATTCAACTCTACTATTCGTTAATAGTTAAGGAATCTCGTTTGGAATAAATGAATCATTCTATCAGTGTACTTTTTTTATATCAAAAATCTTTTTTCTCCCAGTGCATATAATATCCGTATATATCATAATATTCAGCAATGAGAAAATGATCTGTAAAAACAGTTTTCCTCGTTGCATTTCACTGCTGAGTCGAGAGAGATACGAGTGAAAAGAAATGGGATTGGAGCAATGGACGTTTTCAGTAGTATGAGAAATCGACACGAGGGCTTATCTGACAAATTAAACTTTGCCTTATCTCGGTTTGTTGGAGAATCCTCAGTACCCTTCAATGGCACACCTCATCCTGCATCGACCCTTCTCTACTCAACTCGACGATTGGGTCGTTAAATGTGAATAGTTTCCCTTCCAGTTGGATGGGAGAATGGGGGGAAGCGAGTGTACACGATCTGTTTACGGAGTTTGAAAAATCAATAATTTATTAGAACGCTCCACCAAATACCGCCCGTTATAACCCACCTTCGAAACTCATACTCCCCCATACTACTACTATTAGACCCAACGAACAAACCTGAAAAATACTTCGACAGAAAAACGATAATTGACCTCTCACTTTTTTTTATCCAGTTCGTTCTTCACCACGAAACAAAAACATAACCGAAAGGCCGTGGATTGTCTCGAAAAACAATAATTGGCTTTCATTCTTAATGCCTCCTTGTTAACTAGGACAACTAGTCAATTTGGGTTTGGTTTGCGTGTAATCGAAGGTGAACCCTAAATTCAACATTGAGGTCGATTGTTCGTCACCGCTGCGTTTGTTAGCATCATATGGATGCGTTGGTTAACCGGTCAGCACTCGCGCTATATGACTCTCTCTTGCAAAAATTTTCAAAAAAACTTTTGTATTGTCTCAAGCAACTATCCCTCTTTCCTTTGGGGTTAATAAAAACCATCTAGCATGTTTGAATAAATGATAAAAAAATATTTTATCGAGCTCGGACGAGGAGCGTGTGAGATTCTCTCGCGGCGCGAGTACAGTCGATGGTGAGACTCGCTCGCATCGAGCAGTTCCGTGAGGCGTTCGGTGATAGGGGAGGGTGTGCCTGTACCGCCCACCTAAGGGAAAATGCCAGTTTTATATTTTATATTTCAACTTGAGTATAAAAAACGTATTTGTGAGACTTCTTTAACTATTGAACTCGTTATTCTCGAAGTGTAGACGCCTAATTCTCCTTAGAATCCATAAAATTGATTGAAAATAAAAGAGAGGGCCTATTGAGCGGTACTACCCGCCGTCGGGTAATACCGCTCGGCACGATTCCAATGCCGCTCATAGGGTTTTGCGTGTATCGCTCTCGCCGCAACCTAACCTGTACTTGAGTGCTGTCGAGCAACTACGTGGCCGATCCTATGAGCGGTATTACCGGCTCCGCTCGGCGTAAAACAAAATTGTTGATAATTATTGACATGAGTGGAGTTTTGAGTTCGAATTGGTCTCAAATTACGCGTGAAAGTGCCACGAATCGAATAACCACAGTTTAATATGAGGATTCAGCGTTTGAAACTGTCGAAAACCTTAATTACAAGTCCACAAATTTTGCACTGTAAAGACCTCAAAACTTCGTTACGTGTTTTTTCATATTTAAAGTGGTAAATAAAATGAAATTTTTCCGACAATCACATCCTATCATTAAATTCTTCATGATCAGGAACAGAAAGAAATTTTCAAGTTGATGGTTGTGGAAAAAATCGGGTGAGCGGTATTACCCATTGAGCGGTACAGGCACACCCTCCCCTACTCGGCAACTAAACCAATCCCATGGAGATAGCTCGGACCTCTCTGTCTAACTAGTGTGCACGCAATGCGTCAGAGATTCTCTCTCGGCGCGAGTAAAGATTCACGCTGAAATGGCGCGAGTGCTGACGGAGTAATGATGGGGTCCGGTTTATCACAGAGTTTCGAAAATGTTGGTATTTTTATTTTTAAAAAAACAAGTTTTCAACGATTACTTAAAAAACATCACCGTAACGGATGTAATTATGGCTAAAAAATTGATATCAATGGCCTCTCCATTCTGTCAGAATATGAATGAATCGCATCATTATTGTTGCGTTACAGTATATTGTTTGACAAACTTTTTCAAAGATCGTTTTTTTCAATTATCCCTGTCCGACAAAACGAATCCCATACTGAGAGAAAAAGGACAGAATTCTCAAACAAGTCTTCCTTGTGCCAAGAAATAGTGTTTTGAAAATTATCAAAAAAGGATTTTTTGGTGCGAAACATGGAGAGAGTACGCCGAGATGAAAAATTTGCCTCGCAAAAATAGATTTAGTAGTTCAAAAAAAATTGCATTCTTTGTACACGCTAGAAGTGAAATTTCCAGCACTACTCCTTCGTTATTCGATACTCCCATATATTTTGCACCCGAAAAATGTTTGTTTTATGCGAAACAAGGGATAGTAGTTTTTCGTTTCGGCTAGCTAATAATCATAGACAAGAAATGAACCCTTAAATGAAACAATAATAATGATATGATAGCAATCTTGTAACTCAGGGACAAAATATTTATTGATAAATTTTCCTCTATATGAGATACTTTCATCCTGAAGAGGCACCGTCTCGTGTGAATTATCCGCATCTTGAGCCAAATATTTCATTATTGTCGAACGCAGAGACTTTCAAATTCGAACCAAACAAGTTCTTTTTTGGCAATTTTCAACTAACGATTTTCTTGGCCCCAACAAAACATGTTTGAGAACGTGTTTGTTTTTCTCTCGGTGTAGTATGAGGTTAGAAATAAAATTTACACCGCCCATAAATTTTTTTAAGCCGAATGGCTTTGGAGAAATTCTCCTAGCACGTCAGGTGTTGGAAAAATGAAATATTAAAGTTGTGAAATCGGTTGAAAATGACATTTCTCAAGAAATGAAAACTAAACAAATTTCAGGTGGCATTGAATGGGAAAAAATAGTGGAATACAGTTGAGAAATCATTTTAGCCGATCGGATCAATCTTCTTCAATTCCGATGTATAAATTTGCTGACAAAAAATTCTGAAATTGACTCTGCATGTAATTTTAATCTCCCAAAATGAGCACTGTAGCAACATGATTATTTTCACAGTGCTTTAGACCAGGGATTTAAAAAAATGACATGACACATCAGTGACAGTCATGTGACACGGCCAACCACGACAATTTATTGTCACATGACACAAACGTGACTGTTTTACCCTGCGACCGTCACACCCCATCTAATTAGTGGCACCCCAGGTGATAGTAACTAGTTCGAAAATTCCCCATGATTACCTCCATGGATGGACAATCACAAAGCGTCAACATGCATGTCAGTCGTATTTCAGTTTAAAAAAGAAAAAAAAACAGTACTGAGTTTATTGACTAAGTGTCGCTTTTCTCACTGTAAATGGTCGAACAGTTGAGATGAATGAATAAAATGAATGATTTCACACCAATTTTTCATCACAATTTTTGACATGATATTCATCTGAAAATTACTCACAATTTTGAAGCCGGATATTCTACGGAAATTTTCAACGGAAAAATTGACTCCACATTCAACATTCTCTGCCTGAAAGTTTCAGGCGATGGCTGCGTTGGCAAGTAAACTCTTGTCGAACAACCAGTGTAAGTTGAAAATTTGTGACAGGATTTAACAGAAAAATTTGTGACGTTCACATTACATCTAACTAGTTAATTATCATATGTGAGTCGACAGTGTGACCCAAATTATGGCATGAAAAACCGTGACGTCACATGACGGCCATATGACCGTCATATTTTTGTGACCTGACAGATTTCAAAACGTGACGTCACTTCGCATCCCTGCTTTAGACTATAGAAATTAACACTGAGGAGAATTTTTAATTATTTTCTCAAGCCCGGACATACGAAGAGAAATGTTCAGTAAAAATTACGGAACTCACAATTCACTCACCGATTACGGAATCGACTCAGAAAATTTGATTGACGGTATCGTAATTTTTCACAGGAGATACATATAAAAATTACGGAACGCTCTGGGATAATTCCGTGACAGTTCCGGAAAATTTCCTATACCCACATTTCGCTCCGGAATTACGGAAAAGATACGTAATTTTTATTGAATATTTCTCTCCATGCACAGGCGTCAGTGCTAGACTCTGGAAAGTAAAATTGCCTACTGTGGCACTATCATTCTCAAACTGATGCAGAAAACGTGAGGTATTTCTGTAGTATCATAAGGTCTTACTCGACAAATATGGTGAGGATTTAAAAAAACCTCCAACATAGTAGTTTTATCTCAGTTTCAAGTTTATCCAATTTTCTGTGCCTTTGAAATGGTCCAGAAATCCTGCGGTAGGCGGAAAAAATAGCCCACACACCCAGAACATTCTAAAACTCACCCAACTTAAGAATTTCCCGTGGTCTATTTTTTCCGGGATTCAAATCCTGCAGACTTTCCACATCGCGATCTGTGGAGGAAGAAGAGTGCCCATGACTTCTGCGGACAATTGATCAAAGATCCTCCTCCAAGTTGATTTGCATAACCTACAGCATTGTGAAAATAACCATGTGGCCACAAGGTTCATGTCTAGGGGTAAGAATTATATACAGAGCCACCTTCCGATTGTTCATTTAACCAACAGCTAGATGGACCAAATTTATGAATTTCAGAATTTTCGAATTTTTGAAGCAGGTTGATTCAATCGGCTAAAATGATATCTTAACTGTATTCCACAATTTTTTCCAATTCAGTGTCACCTGAAATTTATTTAGTTCTCATTTTTTAAAAAATGTCATTTTCAACCGATTCCACAATTTTAACATTTTATTTCTCCAAAATTTAACACTCTAGAGGAATTTTCCAAAAATGAATGGACGGTATGAATTTCATTCCTAGCGTTAAACTCGGCCTTAATTGTTGGACAATTTTACTGGAACAAAGGAGTCATTATTGAACCTTGTTTCACCGAGAGCTGGCCAAGAAAAGAGTCGTAACAAGTGGGATATTTGCACCAAGTAGAACAGAAATCGTGGGGGAAACGAATGGAAGGATTGTTTTCGAGAATGGGGCAAAATGAAACAGTCGAAAAATGACTGTTTGACGCAATTCAAGCAAAAAAATTTTTTTTTGTAAATTTTTTTTTTATCAACTTTTTTTATTATTAGGAGTATGTACTGATGAAAATAATAATTTTCTATTCGTCTCATAATTCAATTGATTAGATTAGGCCGATTACCCTTTTCTTTTTTCATTCGATTGAAATTCAGCATCACATTTTCCTTTTCCCCTTTTGGGTCCTCCCTGAGCCCTCCTCTGAACTTTGGATTTTCCTGTTTCATTTTATTTTCAATTAATCCATTGACAAAATCTTCTCCCGTCAAAACTTGTCAATAATTTTTCATTCCACTGAATAGAAAACTATTATTCTCATTAGTACTCTCAAGAATAAAATAAGGTAATAAACAAAAGTTAGTAAAAAAAAAAATTAACAAAAAAAATTTTTTTTTGCTTGAATTGCGTCAAACAGTCATTTGTCAAGTGTTTCATTTTGCCCCGCTCTCCCCTATGGGAATGTAAGGTCTGAAAAGTAGGAATGTACCAATTCACAATTACTAATTCAAAACGTGTGCGTATGTATGCATTGACGTGTGTTTTCGAGTTTTTTTTTGGAAATTCCGTTTTCAACAAAAATCCCTATTATGACAGGGAATGATCTAATACAATCATTTACTTGCTTTACATGCATTTTGCGAATAACTTCAAACGTCTGTAATAATAATAATAATAATAATAATAATAATAATAATAATAATAATAATAATAATAATAATAATAATAATAATAATAATTTCCTCCCTTTGGATCGGGACGTTGAAAAGTTGAAAGAACATATTGAGACAACTTGGCATTTAATTTTTTTCCTCTTAATTTTTTAATGTTTCGATCCGCTCAGCGAGATAGACAACAAAACTCGTACACGGAAATAAAACTCGTGCCATGGGAGAGCACTGCACTTTCTATTCGTCATTATACTCGCGAGGCCGTTTTTGCTCGGGTCTGGTAAAATTTCTTTGAAACGTTGGTTTACCGATGGTGGAATTACACTGGTACATGGATCGAGCAAATCGAGATGCGAGGCGCAATAAAAGGCTAAAGACGTGGACTAGAGTAGATAGGCGGTGTGAGGTGGAGGGAATAGAGAGGAGGGGCATTAAATTGCCAGTTTCTATGATCGGTTAGAGGTTTCACGATGAGGGAAATATAACCGAGTTGGTGAGCGTCAGAGGCGATGAAGTTTTGAGCAAGAGAAAGAAGATAAAAGAAATAAAGTGTGTGTCAGTGGGTCACTGCTCTATACTGAACGTCTTGGATTTTCTTGTTACAGGGACGCAGTGCCGAAGCAGTGTTGTGGCCTGGGCTCACCACCAGTACGCTGGTCAATCCTCGGCGTTGGTATTGTCGGGCTAGTTTGTGCAGCTGCTGGAGCTCTACTTGGTGCCCTCAGGGCAACCGGTCGTGACCACATCGCCGTATCGCTTCTCATGATTGGTAATAAACCCTTCTTCTCTTTCTTTTTTTTCCGCTTTAAAAGTTCATCATTCCAGAATCTCCACTACAACTGTTTTCTTGATACAATTGATGGGATTAGATTGATAGGACTGTTTGTATCCTGTTGTTTATTGACAGAACAGAACTCAACGAAGATAATGGTGAAATCACGCGTAATTTCATTAGTGAAGCCAGTCACTAACAGCTGCGTTTGTTAATTGCGTTGTTACTCGTGCGTATGGTATCAATTGTTTGCAAAGCAGATTGAGAAACACTACACCTGTAGGATCCCCCCCCCCACAATTAGCTGCAATTCTATAATTAAACGAATAACGTTTATGAAGGCCTCAATTAAAATTGTGAGCTGTTTGAAAAATGCACTACATTGTTTGTGCTATTCACAAAACAAATTGCAAAATTCAATCCTACAAACTTCGTAAAACCTAATCAATTTCCAGGATCACTACCGGGGTATTCAACTCGATTCCCAGTGTCCCTCTCGCTTCGTGATTGGCAATATTTTTCCTTTTGAATCTCATCAGCTCACGAAAATCTTATTCGCAGGCAATTGCTCACTTCTCTCCGTGTAATGCCTGTCATACATAATGATTCATGCTCGCCGAGTTTTGAAATTGATCCAACCGAGTTCGGTAACACCTAGGGACTGTAGCCTTTATTGAACTACTTCAGGAACACATCGTAAATCTATTTTTGATATATGCATCTCTGGATGTATCACTGGTACAACTGAATCTCTCCCAATAGCTATGGTCTCCTATCCTTCTCTGTGACCTACTTGCCAACTGTCTTGCACAGTACTCATCATTGATGAGTACTCCCTTTTTTGGGCAAGTGCATGGCATTTAGCATTCTATTCAACGCAATATCCTCAGCAACGGCTCTTCATATAGACCTAGTGGACCTCGTAATACATGGCCTAAACAAATACACACTGCCAACCTTGTGCTACCTTGTGACATTATTAAAGCAGTTGGACAACTGGTGAAGCACAGTGGATTGCATAAATGAGAGGAAAAAATCCTAAAACATTATCAAAACAAAGAGTCATCAAGGCGTAATTCGAGCACGTACATAGACTGTGTTTCTCCAACCTTGCTACAATAAATTACTGATGCAAATTTTCCACGTCCAAGAACGTGGGAGCGTGACGCTGTACAACCGCCAGATACCTTGAACAAATTGTCATATTTTTGTCCCATAAAACGCGGGAAGAGATTATATTTACATGCATGGAGGCTCTTAACAAGGCTCGTTTACCGGTATCAATCATGCCTGGCAATTAAACGTTGTAACAATAAACTCGAGTTTAAAATCAGATAAAATACAATTGAGTTGGTTTAAATGTGTGGGCTACGATGCAGGCATGTGCGGCCCTGGTCCAGCGTTGGAGAGATACCAGGACCACCAAGTTTACTTTCTAACTGCAGAGGCATGTCTCTGATGGGAGAGTTCAATTATTATATACAACGAGGTTTATTAATTATTCTTGAATGGCTATTTGGAACGTTCATTCATTCACAATTATAAATAAGAATGTTCTGACCTGACCCTTGTCTTTGTCAAATCTATTCACTATTAATAAATGCCGATGGCTAAGGAACAGCAGAATTCATTTGGTGAAGTAGTATGGATACAGTCCAAACTATTTGCTGAGTGTATGCGAAAAAGTCGATGCACGGAGAAAACAAAATTACACTTTAGCTGAAGGAATTCTCGTTTTCCCTCCGCTTAAAAATTACATTATGAGGTTCGATTGGGACGATCCAAGGAATTAGAAGAGCACATAAATAATGAAGGAATTTCCAGATATTTAATTAAATGATTGTAATATGAATTAGTTCAGACAACGTTATACAAATTGTACAATATGACTTACTGTGTCTAACGTGCTCAACACTCCTTTAACAATTTCACTCAATTAGATGAATTTTGGTTCACAATATAATTGTTGGTAATTTAAACGCGATATACACGGAGAGAAATATTCAATAAAAATTACGCATATTTCCCGTAATTCCGGGGCGAAATCTGGTTGTAGGAAATTTTACGGAACTGTCATGGAATTTTTTCAGAGCGTTCCGTAATTTTTATCTGAATCTCCTGTGAAAAATTACGATACTGTCACTTAAATTGTCTGAGTCAATTCCGTAATCGGTAAGCGAATCCACTTTTCAATAATTAATTATTGACTAAAATAGTATAAGCGATTGACAATTATTATAGCCTTTGTAAGAGCACGCACGAAAAAATTTAATAGAAAAACTTATCGAATTCGTTAGAAAATTCTATTGAATTTCTATTACACTTTTTATTAGTTTTTGGCTGATTCTATTCACCTGTTCAATAGAAAATATTCAATAGAAAAAGTCAACAGAATTGGATCTTTCTATATAACTTATTCTTTTCATATATTTTCTATAGAATTTGCTCGACTCAAATTTTCTAACTTTTTTCATTCATTTTTCTTTTCTTCTCAATAAAGAAAATCCAACGAAAAAACTTAGAAAATTTGAGCCGGGGAAATTCTATAGAAAATATCCCAATAGAATAAGTTATATAGAAAAATTGAATTCTATTGACTTTTTCTACCGAATAATTTCTATTGAACATTTCAATAGAATCGGCCAAAAACTAATAGAACAGTTGAATAGAAATTCAATAGAATTTTCTAACGAATTCGATAGGTTTTTCTATTACATTTTTTCGTCCAAGAGTGCCTTTATAGTGTACACTGAATGATACAATAGAGTATTTGACTCTATTTAGTACGACGAAAAGTGAGTTTTTGGTGTATTTCATGGTCATCGGCTCCTTTGACAAGGAGTGGTGGACATCGACAATGACGTGACAACCGAAATCATCTGATAGTACTCGTTTGGACAATTGCCGTTTTGTCTCTCTCATCACCATGGTGGTTGTTATCTTTGTCTCGCTTATCATCTTATAGTCGATCCGTGTATGAGTCGGTTACCTAAGATGAACTATTGTCTATTGGTGTCTATTCGTCAACTGCAAGTTAATATTATCAACTATGGGAATTCCGTATTCAATCGTATTTAACCCTAGATTGGTTACCCTATGAGGGAAACCCCGCCGGGCGTCGTTTTTCTTTAATTACAATTGACTGGCTAACCGGAAAAATTGAAAAAAATTTGACTTTGTCAATTGAAGTTATTAGATTATGGGGTTTAAAATAAGAAACACCTTTTGTCTATATGAACACTTTAATTGAAAAATCTCAAAGACTCTACACAGTCAAGAGGCACTTCACAGTATGAATATCTACAAGAGACTAAAGATAGTTGCTAGTGAGGCCCAGGGTTAATGTAGACCTAGGAGGGCAATATAATTTCCACCCCCTGAAGCAACGCTCGGTCTTTCCTTCTTGATCCCGCCTGGTCGCCAGGTGTACTTGCGGGAAAAACCCACATTTGGGAAAAACCCATCAGTAAAACTCCCGAAAGGACTTTTCCCCATTTTACAATCTCAAGGAGGACCCCATAGCAATATTAAGCAATAAACCTTTCCTTAACATAAAATAACTTTGGGAGAGTGAATCTTGGTCTCGGGGAAATCCCGAAAATCCAACACACCCCCTCAAAATTTAATCGAACTTATTAAATAAAAACTAAATCACCAAAAAAAAATTATACAGCTCTACTACTATAAATTTCTAAACTTCTGTACCTCTTGACTGTTTCCTGGGAACAAATACATATGGTTCAGCATTTGCTACTAAGGATTAGGGAAACCCAGTAAAACCTAATCAAACCATTAGACAATACATATATATATATATATATATATATATATATATATATATATATACAATTTCATTCCATATTCATTTTTCTTCTTAATTCTAAGAACTTTGGTCCTGGCAATGGCTTTGTGAACAAATCTGCTAACTGTTGTCCTGTAGAAACATATTCCAATTTAATTAAATTATTACTTATTTGTTCTCTTAAAAAATGATATTTAATGTCGATATGTGTTGTTCTTTTATGGCTGGTTGGATTATTGGCTATGCTGATACAGCCATTATTGTCCTCATAGATCACTATGGGATCATCAATTTTCAATTGAATGCTCTCTGCTAGAGATTTTAAACACAGGGCTTCTCTGACTGCCTCAAAAAGGGCCATGTACTCAGCTTCCGTAGATGAAGCTGCTACTGACAATTGCCTTTTTGTATTCCAGCAAATTGTACAGTTTTCAAATAGTTTGAATATATACCCTGTTGTACTTTTTCTGCCATTTTCATCACTACCCCAGTCTGAATCAGCATAACCAATCAGCACATTTACAAAATTATTTCTTCTATAAACTAATTTTAAATCTATTGTGCCTTTCAAATATCTAAGCACTCTTTTGAGGCATTTCCACAACTCATCATTATTTTGGTTCGTATATCTACTTAAGATATTTATCGATGCACTCAAATTGGGTCTAGTACATACCATCACATACATTAGGCACCCTATTAAACTTCTACATGGCGTATCATTTCTTTTGTCCGAGTTCAATGCTGAATAATCTAGTCGACTCTCGAGAGGAGCAGTTACCGC
>NW_021680347.1:2165967-2187237 GCF_001412515.2 Diachasma alloeum
TTAATTTCGTCGTATGAAACCGGCGGTAGATCTTTAATTCTATCACTTCTCCTAGGGTTTACTTGAGAAGGGGCTATTTCTTTATCGGATGTTAGAGGACACGTCTGTACAGTCGCCTGGATTATCCTCATCCATCAACTCTACTCGGCTGTGCATCTCTTGTGGTGTTTCACCACCTTCAAGCTCGCGAGGCGTCTCCCCTATTGAATGGGTGTTTTTATTTTCATTGCCCCTCATAGAGGGTCTCGATTCTACAAAATCGAGTTCATCAACAATGACGTCCCTCACAACAGCAAATTTTGCTCTTTCATTGTCCCACACTTTATATCCATTCGGTTCGTATCCAACTAGGATACCTTTCCATGATTTCTCATCAAATTTTCCTTTTGTAATTTTATCATGGACATAGACAGTTGAACCGAATATTTTTAAATATTTGAATTCTGGCTTCTTATCATGCCACATTTCAAATGGTGTCTTTTCACACTTCAATGCTTTGGTTGGTGATATATTTATTAGGTAAGTAGCAGTAAGAACTGCTTCTTCCCAAAATTCCTTTTCTAAACACGCCCCAACCACCATTGCTCTTGCTTTTTCCGTTATGGTTCTCACCATACGTTCAGCCACGCCATTTAATTGTGGGGTTCTAGGGACCGTCAAGTGATAACTAATGCCTCGCTCTGTACAGTAGTCCTTCATCTCATTCGACAAATATTCCCGCCCGTTATCGCAATATAAATTTACTAATTTTGAATTGAATTTAGCTTCGCTTTTAGCGACGAAGTCTTTAAACACATTGAAAACTTTTGATTTATATTTAATTAAATATGAAACGCAATAATGAGTATATTGATCGATAAACAAAACAAAATAATTCTTTTCGTTCACCGTAGGAGGAGTGATAGGCCCCGCGACATCTGAGTGGACTATAAACAACGGCCTTTTGACATGTTCTCTATTCTTTTCTTTATTAAACGGCAATCTCGACTGTTTCCCTTTTACGCATGCTTCGCAAAGCTTCTCATCCGGTATTACTGAATCTAAGCTCGCGATATCTTGGAACATGCCTTTCGATTTTAATTCTAGGAATTTTTGCTTTCCAATGTGTCCTAATCGTTGATGCCACAATTGATAATTTGTTTTCCTACTCGCGGCGTTGACTGCTTTTAAATTTATCCCGAAATTAATAGTAATTAAGTTTCGATTTGACTCACCACATATGACCATCTTACCCTCTTTCATCACCCTGACGCCATTTTGATCAAATATGATCGAATATCCCGCTGCTTGCATTTTGGCAACGGATAGCAAATTGTTTGGTAGCTCTGGGCAGTATAGGACGTCCTCCAGCGTTCCGTTAATGCCCTGATTGCTGATCACCTTCAGGTTCCCCTGCTTTGTCGCCGTGATGAACTGATTATTTTTAGCCACTGCGATTTTTATTGGTCTAGCTAATTATTTGAAATCCGTCGCTAAATCCGCTCTATTTATGATGTGATCAGTTGCTCCGGAGTCCAGGATGAAAGATATTTAATTGTACTTCAGGCAAATGTTCTCCTGCCATGAATGCGAAACTCGAAATTGCATTGGCTTCCCTTGGCTCTTCTGCTTCTGCTGTGTGAGCGGTTGATCTCTTCTTGTCACTTAGTCTCGGTTTGGTGTGTCTTCTGAAGAAACAATTGGCCATCACATGTCCTCGCTTGCCACAGTTGTGGCATGTCACAAATTTCCTTGGATTCTTCATTTTATTTTGGATATAATTATGTGGCCTTGAAGTATGTTGTTTTCCACTGTGCACTTCCACATTCAACACTTTAGCACTTGTGTCTTGCAGCTCCTGACGCCTTTTTGTTTCGAAGTCTAGTAATTTGGATTTTATATCTGCGAGAGTTAGGAGATCTGGTGACAATTGTTCAATGGCAGTCACTATGTTGTCGTATGAGCTCGGTAAGGTCAGTAGCACATGGGCTACTTTATCTTTCTCGCTTAAAGTACCTCCAGCAGCCACGAATTCTTCGAATAATTCGTCCAGCTCGGAAAAATGCTTCATCAGGGTGGTATCACCCTTCAACTTAAAAGTGAGCATTTTCTTCCTGATTGCCATTTCAGACGCTAAACTTTTTCGTGCATACGTAGCATCGAGTCTTTCCATCATTTCTTTAGCCGTTTCCTCCTTTTTAGCAAAATGTAAAAAGGAGTCTGCTAAGTTTGCCACTATAGCACCTTTTGCAGTATTTTCAGCTTTCTGCCACTCATCTTTTCCGGTTTTTGGGGGCTCCGTTTCGAGTACTTTAATTACTCCTAATTCCGTCAATAAATACTCAATCCGCGTTTTCCATATGTTGTATCGTTCCCCATTAAACGGTTTAATGTTGCGATTCAATTTATCCATTTTCTTTAATTTTAATTTTCTACTATTGAATCACTGCTTATTAATTAATTTCACACACACACACACACTTCGTGTTATCCTGGGCCCATAACCTATTAGATTATGGAGTTTAAAATAAGAAACACCTTTTGTCTATATGAACACTTTAATTGAAAAATCTCAAAGACTCTACACAGTCAAGAGGCACTTCACAGTATGAATATCTACAAGAGACTAAAGATAGTTGCTAGTGAGGCCCAGGGTTAATGTAGACCTAGGAGGGCAATATAATTTCCACCCCCTGAAGCAACGCTCGGTCTTTCCTTCTTGATCCCGCCTGGTCGCCAGATGTACTTGCGGGAAAAACCCACATTTGGGAAAAACCCATCAGTAAAACTCCCGAAAGGACTTTTCCCCATTTTACAATCTCAAGGAGGACCCCATAGCAATATTAAGCAATAAACCTTTCCTTAACATAAAATAACTTTGGGAGAGTGAATTTTGGTCTCGGGGAAATCCCGAAAATCCAACAGAAGTTTCTAAAAAACTATAGTAGTTTTTAGAACGACATATTTTCAAAAATTCCTAAAAAAACAAATTATTTCGGACAGATGAATTATTTTTTCCCATGTGAAATGAAATTGCCCATGACGTGACGTTGCCGGAAACTCGTTAGACGCGTCCGGGCAGTGTAGAGTGAATTCGGCAACGCTAAAGTCTGGATAAAACGGCGAGGAATCCGCGCGGAGGTGACAAATCGCAGGGTCGCGTTTGGTGACCAGACTAGGGTTAAGATTAGGGATGTAACGGATAAAGCTGACCGGTCAGTTTACCGTCATTTTACACGTAAATTACACGAAGGCCAATTACTGACCATCTGTGGTCCGAAAAAAATGACGGTATTCCGCATCACAAAAATGACAAAAAAGCATCTTGACGGTCATTTTACATCTAGATAGAGCCAGGCGATTTTTCTCCTCCTAATTAGTTTCACATTCGCAACATTCATCATGTTACCGTATTACTTTGAACTTCGGCTCCCAGACTGAGCCTTGGACCCCAGAACTCCAAAGGAAATTCCAAATTTTAGTAAGAGATAGCCTACTTTGGGCCCCATATGCTTGAGAGAGTTCTTTAATTAGTTGTTAAAAGAGCAGATTTACGAAATCATTTATGCAATGAAAAATTTTATACGGCTGTTTTACTAGAACTGAACTTTATAGATTCTATGATAATAATAAATAAAAAAATTCTACGAAACTTTTCTGATTTTTTGGCATCTCCATACTAAGGTAATATTCACTAAATTTTCGATTTCCGTTTCGGCGTTATTCATAATTTTATTCGAATTTCTGAAAAAATTCATGAAAAAAGTGAAATAAAAATGACCGAGTACAAAAATGACGGTCAGGTTACATGTAAATAGACGATTTTTCAGCATAAATGACAATGAGAAAAATTACTGACGATTGGATAAGTTGACCGGTCAGTTTGCATCACGAGATATGCGTCAAGTCAAAAATGGTCCGAAAACGGAAAATTTACAACTGACTTGACGCATGTCAAAAACTACCGTCATTTTAAATCCCTAGTTAAGATGAAGACATTAGTATGAATATTGTTTCAATTTTACAATTTAAGTGAGAGCGATAAATACTTTCTTTTCAAAAGATACCCAAGGAGTCAATCTAGTGTTGACGTTGGGGTAGAAATGATTTTTCTGTTACAGCAAATTTGAATCGCCCAGATTATTTGGTTATTTCATGGATGTTTCCCCTTTATCCATAAATGCCTATACTATATTCCTCGCTATATTCGACGAACTTTCACTATTAAGAATGTTTATGCAAAATCGTAAGTACTTAAAAAATGGATTTTTTAAACTGAGAGATGAAGATATTCCCTTCATTTTTATACAAATTTCAATCCACCAACGCATGTTCATTATTTAGAAATGAAATAGACAAAATGCACCAAATGCATGCGCTAACCTGCGCTTATATGGGATCGAATCATTCAAATATTTCCTCTTTTTGCCCTGGTACCCCAGATTTTTCTCTGGCCATTGAATTCAGTATGATTTTACACATTACCTTCTATTTTTAATTCTATTTTTAGAGTCTTTTAGTGGGCGAATTATCAATTTGAACATAAATTTCATAACAGCCCGTGTATCGGGAAAAATTAGTTTATTCATTTCTGCCGAGACTATTGCGATTAATTTTTTTTAACGTTAGAAAAGTTAGTTTTATATGTTCTGCTGTCAGCCGAAAAAATTACGGAATTTTCCTTAACCATGAAAAAAAAACACTTTTACCGACAATGGCTAAACATCGTTAATAATACCAAACGGACCTATTGATCAAGAATCACATCACAATTTCTTCGTCCTATCCCTACGAATCTTCGTTTGAATCAAAATTTAATCTTCCTATCTCCAGCACAACGAAGTTGCGACCATACTTGCTGAAAATCGTCAAATCCAGTGACATAACCTGCGACCCGTAGAGTCATAGCACAATAGAGTCAAAATTGAACACTCGATCTCACCCACACCGAGCCCCCCAAATTGATACAATATGTGAGGAATGGATGCGGAGACTCGCAGAGGAAACAAGCCAGGGGGGGGGGGGGGGGGCATGTGGTGGCTATCCGTTGCCGACAGACGGTTGACGGGTTCTCCAATGGGATTCAATGGGATTGAAATACATTGTTGTATACATTACAGTCCATTCGAGAGTTCTATCGACGTTGTTCAACACAGGATAGGCGGCGTGGAGGGAGAGGGAGGAAGGGATCACGGGGAGGGGGCGAGAGAAGCAGTGGCGAGAAGGGGGTCTGGTATTAAGGAGGGAATGGCAACGTAAGGGGAATACAGCAACTGAGTTCGAGGACCTGAATGCAAACCTCTCTCGAGTATAGGCAGACGAAGGCGAATAAGCTATCGTTGAATGCAATGCTCTACCCTCGTATACACAATTTGAAAACGTAGCATTTTACTGATACATATGTACTTGTTATTGCACAAGGAACAATGCTTACGTATCTTGACGAAAGCACAGGAGAGAGGTAGACTTCTCTTCCTCGTCATCGTTCAATGCTTTTACATTTCGCCTTCTATCCCCGAAGTAACGACAACTGCCGGCATATTTCCACTATGGATACTCCCTTTTCCTTCTCAACAGTCCTCGTAGTCTATATAGCCCCCGGGGATTTTAACTTTAAACGAGTATCCACGAATAAGAGTACAAAGAAAAATAAAGAAAGAAAGGAATAATAATAAAAATAAAAATAGGGAAAATAGGGGGGCGGGGAGGAGTTTGTGGATAAAAAAATTCACACACGAGATTTTTTTTTTCTGTGTCGTGGTTTATTTTCGCATACTGAGGGCTTTGGAATTACTAACCACTGGGTATATATTCTGCATTTATCTTTTGCAGGTATAGGAGTGGTTTTAGTGACTGTGAGTGCGGTGGCATGGCGAGTGACCAGTCGAGAAAATTGCGGCAGCTTCTTCGGTTTCACAGGGATCTCGGGAAGGATTCCACCGGCGAGGCCGATGCATCCATACGCGGCCATGATCTATCCGGAATTCCAGTTCAGAACACCACCACCCAGTTACCAGGTAAATATAATTGGGTCGTTTGGCCAGACAGGTTGATTATCCGTTTATTATTTTCTGTAATGTTGGGTATGTTGAGTGTAATTTCGTTCACATTCGTTTCATGATTCTTCAATTTTTCATGGTTTTTTGGATCAATTCTCAACTTTTCAAGAAACCGACGTCGGTGGCCGAGTGGGCTAGACGCAAGTCTAGTGTGCGAAAGGTTGTGAGTTCGATTCCTAGTGGAACCGAATTTTTCAACGGAAGACTCCGGCGAGCGGGAGGTTGCTAATAGAGTAATCGCCTGTACCGACATGAGTTTTCTGTGGTTTCCTATGCTACTCCTATGTTCTATAGGAGTGCGAATACGATACAGTATAGAATCCACAGCCGCATGCATAGGGTTGGATAGAGTGCCGAAATGAGACCCGAAAAAGGGACTCAAAAGGCCGTCAAAAAAAAATTTCAAGAAAAAATAATGATAATAGTAAGGTACATGATACAGTTTCTGATCAGGCGTAGTACACTGAGAGAAAAATCGACATAGTATGACAAAAATAATTTCTTGAATGGAGAACATTGCATGCATATTCGATGAATTCATGGAAGTATTCAGACAAGAAATTGGTACTCTTCAGGCAAAAGGAGGATGATACTGAGCGAAAAAATGATATTTTTTCTGGAAATTAGATAATATTCTTGAAGCAATAAAGCAAGTTTGAGAGAAGAAAAAGATGTTATTGCTTTCCTTCAAACTCATTGCAATTGTGAGCAAGTGATGGCTGTATTTTTGAAATATCGGAAGGTTCTCCCCTGTATAAATTCGGCATTCATTCAATATGAAAGTCTCTGATCCATGATTCACTGAATCGAAGCTTTCAGTATTTTTAGTAATTTTATCATTTTTTGACGCGAAATGAATGATTTTTTGAGGCAAGAAATTGTCACTTTATCGCCAAGTGTTTGTCTTCAAGTCATGAACATTTCACAGGATTTTTGCCCGGTCTGACTCATTATGCGGCATTCTTATCCCAAGCGTTTTCTCCTTAAGAGATGAGATATTTGAAGCAAGAAATTAGTTTTGTGCTATTCTGTCTATATTTCTATCAGTGTACCTGATCATTTGGAATCTCGGTCAGTTTTCTTTTCAAATTTATCGGAAAGATTCATTATCACCCACAGAAAGAATGCTAGTATAAAAATTAACATCGTGTTCTCCTCGTCAAGATCTCATCATGTTGATTACAGCGCTCAAAATGATTAAAAGAAAATTTATATGAACAGGCAAATGATCGGAAATGAGGTGCTGATTCTGTTAAAATAAATATGAAAGGGAAAATTGAAGAAAGAGCGCGACGTGATTGAGAAGAAAGTGAAATGTAGAAATCCCCTAGCTGTCAGAAAAATGTCAAATCTTAGAAATCTTTAATGCCTAAAGGAGGTTAGGCGGTGTTTGAGGTGAATTTGAGAGTGAATTTCTGTGGTTCCCGGTAGCTTAGTCGGTAAGAGTGCCCGGCGCGTATCTGGGAGACCCGGGTTCGATTCCCGGCTGGGTGAAGCGGAAATTTTTTCTCTCTGAATTCTAATTCTCTTAGAATTTTTCATCATCATAAGATGATTTTATGCTAATCCTGAATTCCGACCTCATTCATAAAGCAAAACGCCGATCAGGAACTGTCTCCAAGATCAATTTATTTGAAAACTCGCTTTCGTAACTTATTTACCAGTTGAAACTAAAATTCTTCTTCATCTTTGATTGAGCCTTCTGCGTTTAGCTGATCAGACGTATCATCTTTACCCCTAAAAGGGAATTCTAAGGATGAAACCGTTGATTTCACGACGCTCCCCAAATTCTTTTGCATTTCTTATTCATTTGGCGAAAAGCTGACACTTTTTTAAAGGAAAAAACTACATTCAAATGGACACACTCTCAGCGGAATAAACCGAAGAAAAAAATGCAAAATAAAGAAAAAATGAAATCTTGTGATATTAGACGACTTGAACTCGCGCCCAATTAGGATATTTTTCAAGTTTCTCTGAAGCTGTATGTGACACATATAATGAATGAATTTTTTACGCTTTCGGATCTACGATTGTTGATTTTCAACATTCGGCTTTACCTCATCCCATTGAAAGCGCGTTCATTGGACTGTAGTTTTTTGTTTAAAAAAGTCTCAGCATTTTGATAAAAAAATAAAACATTCAAAAAAGTTTCGGAAATGTTGTACAATTGACGATTTTATTCTTAAAACTCTGTTTTTAGATAGGAGGAATTAAAAATCATTATTATTATTTTTTTGGAAAAGTTGAGAATTGTTTCGAAAAAAAATATTTCAAAAATTTTCTATACAAAACATATTTCTTAGTGTAAAAAAATATTTAAATATTAAGAGCGCATATCTCGGAATGGCATGGGAAGTAATAATTCGAAGTAATAATTCGAAGAGGTGAATACCTCTTCCATGAAAAATCAGTCAACCCCTGCTCCTCACCCACTTCAAAGTAAACGATGATTTTGGACAAGGTCTGATTTTTTTTTCAACTTTTTTCTATAGCCCTTATGGAAGATATGATTTTTTGGGATTTTCCGGTTTTTCCACACAACTCGTGTTCTAATCGACCGATTTCGATTTTTAAGCACCAAAATGTGCTTGTTTCCGTCACTTTTGAAAAATTATTATGATTGAAATTGTTATGTTATGAGTGAAATTCGTTTTTCAACCCTTACATGTCGGCAATGATGAATTTTTGGACAAATAAAAAATTGAAAAATTTGAATTTTATCGATTACGTCAAGTTTATTTTTCTTAATTTTTCGGTCCGGCATTCTCATTATTAAAATAGGTGCTTTGAACCATATCGGAAGTTGGGCAATGATTTATATCCATTTTATTTTAAATTTTATTGCTCAAATTTCCTGTTTTTCGTTGGAAATCTAGATACATGAACTAATTGAATGAACATTTTTCAAAAGTATAATTAAGATTAGTAGAAACGTTTTCTGAAAACAGGGAAATTTTCAACGAAAAAATTGAAGTTGAGATTTTTTAAACGATCGATTAATCGACTGATCAGTGATGAATTTGCTACATTTTTTTTTAGAATTTACGAAACTGTCATAGTTTAAGAAAAATGCATGGTTGAATTTTTTTTCTGTACACTTCTGTTTTTTTTATTCCAAGGGAATTTTTCATACTCATGATGGATTCATCATCAATGGTAAATTAAGTTATCATAAGAAGAAAAAAATTGGGGGTCCATTTTGCTCTACCCTCCCCGATTCTCTGTCATTTAAAGAAAAGAGAAGGAAATTTTTCTAATTTGATTCATTAGAATTTTTGTATTATTTGAATAGTCAAAAAATTGGAATCTTCAATTCGAATTTCGAATTGAATTTCACATTCAATTCATTCATTATTTGCACACCTTTACTGAAAAATCGTCAGCAACATCAATTAAATTATAGCTAAAAAAAATACTTTTCATGTTTCTTTAATTAATTCAAGAGATGACATAATCAATTTTCGTATATCAAACCTATATTGATATAATATTAGAAATTTAAATGAACAGTAGTCTTAGTCATAGCATGGATAAGAGAATAAAATAAAAATACCAAAAATAGAGAATCCATTCGGCAGTGAATTGCCAATTTGTTAGCAACAAGAACAAAATTTATTCATAAAAAATGCGATTATCCATTGATATATTAAAAAAAATGAGTGATGTTTACTTTAACAGGCGAGCATGCAAGAGTACAGGCTCCGGCTTTTGCTGCTGGACAGACTCCAACCAACGTCGTCACCACCACCTACCTACAGATCTAATACAGCGAGTATAATAGCACCGTGTACAACACGTGAAAGCCGACCACCGAGTTACTGTGGTCGTGCTAATGTCACTCCAAATGCAACACTGGCGCCGTCCAAGAAGGACGCTAATCTCGTTAGAATTGTACAAACTGAGTCTGAGCCAGTGATACTCAGTGGTGATCAAACACCACCCGTGCAGGCCGCGGTTGAGGTACTCGCTCATCTGTAATTGATTCAGAAAACAAGAGAAACAGTTTTTTGTGGAAATGTTTGAGGTTCAACTTTTGGCATTGGATGAAATCGATTGCACTGTGGTTTCCACTGTGCGTCAATATCGAAAATTGCTTATCGACGAGTTCCATTGAATGCCAAATCAATCGCAGATAAAAAAGCAATCAATCGCAGGAATTAATGCCGTCGAATAAATTTCAAAATCTTGACCGAGAAATGCAAAATCACTGAAATGAAAGTTCACTTCACATCAGCCTCAGCCCGGATGTAAGTAATTGTGTGTCACATTGGAGAACATGATGTGTTCAAGGGGGGAGCGAGGGACATTTGTTATTCTTCACTCCTTGGACGACGATTTAACGCTACGTTGTCCTTAACTTGCCGCTGCACACTGTAGATAGGGATACAAACTTACGCTCTTCCGTAAATTTTTTCGATGTTATACATTGCTCGTTGCGCTTCTTACCAGTGGGCTTTTTCTTCCTTCCGTTGTGTGTCACAGCTTCAACGTCATTGTTCTATTTATTCTGTTCTGGTGAAATAGGCTCTTGAAATAGAGGAAAGTTTATCACACGGAGATGAATTTTTAGGGAAAAATTCTCGTGAAAATTGCTTTTAATTTTGAAATGGATAATTATGAACGTGGGATATCAGCCATAATGAGGAAAAGTGAATACAAATTTCGTATATCGTTTCTTAAAGCTTCTATCCTCCCACTTACTATAACATAGTCGATTAGTAACAGAAAATTAGTTACTGAATCAGTATAATATGCTACATAATTAATATACTCCACATCCACTGTTTACAAATTTTTGGCTAAAATGTCTGGTGCACTTGTTGGAAATTTTTATCACATTATGGTTTCACTTAAATTCATAATTTGTAATTAAGAGTTTCATGTAAAATCCATGAAAACTGTAAATTTCAGTTGAATATATTCTTGAATTTTCGATTAATTAATAGTTCAGTGTAATATCGTACTGTGATTCATATTGTGATAAACAATTCAAGTACATTGGGAAACTCTCACCATCCTGCTACTCAAAAATATGGAATTCCATTAAATTTTCAGTTAAATGTGAAATTTCATGATTGGTTTTTTCCTCTCAATTAAATTCAGTGTCGCTGTCCTGAATATATCTAGACATGTGTCCATGAAATTTCAATTTTTGGTCATGTCACTTTTTTTTGTTTGCCGAAATATCCCACGATTCGACCAGAAATTTTTTTGAATTTTTCCCTCTCCGGATACTCGTAGCTGATGTAAATTCTTGAAATTTTCGGTCTTTTATTTCCCTTCTATGATACGAGGTAAACGAGAATAATATCACTGGATTCCAGTATGTAAAAAGAAGAGTGACACTCGTGATCTGCGTTTGATTCTGGCCCCAGTGACTTTTTTAATCGTATTTCAACCCCCTTCCAATGTATTTGGGTATCGGAATGGGGTCATCGATGCTGCCGGGTGGGACTTGAAACATTTTTGCGATAAAAATTCGATATAGCAGCCAATATCGAGCGTGTTCTCCAACGTGTAAAATACCATGTGCAAATATGTGAAATATTGTTCATGCATGTTTGACAAATGAATGCAGTTTTTTCGGTTTTAATTATTTTTGCTCTTCATTAAATCGATGAATACATTTCGATTAAAGTGGCCAGTGTATTATACACATGTCCTTTCATTTTTAACGGTTCGTTGTATCTGAGGGATTTACTGAATAAATTCCAAACAGTGATAATTGGAACAGATATGCGGAATGGACAAGAGGCCTGGTTATTCGGGACCCCGAGTGTGCAATTAAAAAGCGTGAAAAAGAATTTTATGGTACGATACATGGCCAATGGTAATGCAGTGATTATATTTTTTCATTCTCAATGTTTAAATTATACAAACTCACTCGGCGGACCGCGTAATACCCACGTCCTCTCGATTTTTAAAGTCACACTTTCTTTCCACGTTTTATATACATTCTGTAAATAGAGGTCTTGTGGCTGATAATGAGTTTTTTTTCCTTCTGCGTAAATGTTTGGATAGAGTGTGTGGCTTGGTGTGAGAATGAGTTATTCAAATGCGGTGGACTCTTTGGGCGGTACTCAGTGGATTGCATATTTTGTCGAGTTGAAAAAAAAAATTAACATCAATGTCGAGTGACAATTTAAATTTCAATGTGGGCGAAGACTTTTAATGCAATTCTTGAGAAGAATTGCGCATGACGAGAGCCTCTGTTTCTCTGACACCTCTGTGAAGAACGTGAGAAGGAGGTCAGCGAGATAAGGACCAGTGTTGCTAACGTCGTTTTGATGTTTTCATAATTTCGAGGGTTTTATGACAAGAAAGCCTAACGAGAGAGGAGATGACAATCTTTCACTCGGTGTCGTTTCCACTCCAACAATTGTTCTTGTAGAATCATGATGACACTGGAAATGGGTATTTCTCAGTTGGGTTCTAGTATTTGGAACGAGTGTGAATGTTTCTCCAAGTGCCTGGTTTTCTATTATTTCGAATTCAGAAATGGATGTATCTGCGCTATGGCATGCAATTATTTTTATAAGAGCCGTTTTTGTTTGTAAGCCAACGTGCGACGCTTGGCTCATGCTCGTTCAATGGCGATAAAAATGAATGTTTTATATGTCCGGGTAGTTTTACGATACAGTTGTCTGTGGAATACGATGCCCTATGATACCAAACTCGCAATGCATTCGTGATACGGAGTTATGATTTATGAATGTAAGTCTTGGGTTAAGTCATTGAATCGAGTTTAAGTAGTTCTATGATGATGGCGGAAAATTTGTATATTGATGAGAATGATTGAAATATATATTTATCTTACTAGTCGTGAGATTTCTTCACAACTTGATTATTTGTTTTCATTAATTGCCCTTCATGTTGTCTGTTTTTTTTTCAAACTTCAACAACGATATAGCATTTTCTCCATTAAACGAAATATACGCTAGCTGCCTACCGCCGATTGCGCCGCTTCTGGCAGAAAATTACAAATTGTAGGCGCATAAAACAAATAATAGAACCTTAGTTTTTTGCAAAATTCATGCTCTGATCACGGAAAGGCTGCATATCCACTGCCTGGAATCCACATCAAATTGTATAAATTTTTCAGTCGTTTTTACTTTGAATGATATAAGTCGCTTGTCTATTTGAAGGTTTAGTTTGAATTCAACATTGAAGAGACGGAGTTATGAAGTTGGTCATTAACACAACCAAAGTTGCCAAAAAACGCCAGTAAGAAGGCATTACTCATTCCCTTAATCAGATTAGCAGCTAGGGTATTGCACATAACGGAGTCTCTTCATTTTTTAACACATTGATGTTTTGTATTAAGATCTGGACAAAAAAAATACTGGAAAAATTACTCTGCAGCAGGGTAAATTGGGTTCATTTTGACGGATTCGAAAAAATTCAGGTCCCAATACTAAAAATTTAGCTGCAGAATATAGGAATTTTTCTCTTCTTCAAATTTATTGCGTACTGTCCTTCGCAGCAAAATTTCCGGTGCTGAAACTTGCATTTTTCCGGGTCCTTCGACATGAATCTATTTTACCGTACTACACACAGTATTGCTTCCTGTATTTTTTTCCATGTTGTCTACAAAGATTGTAATCCTGACATTTGAACTACACGATATACATATTGAATTCTACTAGATCTAACCAACCTAATTACACATTATGCAATTTGAATTCCACATTGTATAGTTGAATTTTCACTGCTAAAAATTTTTCTTTGAAATTTGCGGTAAACTTTTTGTAAATTTTTATTCAATTTAATTGCCACTGAAATTTCAAGGAATTGAGTCAATAAAAAATCGGAATTTCGTGGAAAAATCAAGGAGAACTGTAAATTTCTGTTCTATTTTTCCCTGAAAATAAACAGAAAACTAGAATATTGCGGTAAATATATTCTGGAATTTTCAGGACAGTGACACTGAATGCGATTTAGGGGGGAAAAATCATAAAATTTGAGATTTCACTGAAAATTCAATGTAATTTGACACTGAAAATTCATATTAGATTGGAAATTCAAATAAATTAAGGAATTCTCGTTTTTATGCTGTTTAAAATTCTGGAATTTGACTAAATTTTCAATGAAACCTGAAATTTCATGATTTTTTTCCCTAAATCGTATTCAGTGCCACTGAAAATTAGTAATCAACTGGCCATGAAATTTCATTTTTTTTCTAACAGTGTTGTCAACATTTAATTTTACGTGTGCAATTCAACAGCTATAATTTGAGTATGATTATTATGCATTTTGCGATTTTCTTGAATTGCACACACTTGAAGTTTAAATTAAACAATATGCAGTTGCGAATGGACAATGTGTTATTGGAATCGTACATTATCATTTTGTAGAATTCAACATGTATATTGTGTATAGTAGGCTCTCATTATAATTATACAAATGGGGGTTCCAAGACAATGAATTGCCTACCCACACTTACACTGCAATTTCTGGGAATCTTGAGAGGATGAGAAACAAAATTCGAATCCCATAAGATTCAGGAAAAAATCGTACTATTTACATTTCAGAGAACGCGTTGATCTTCGAACAAATCGATATGAGGGGAAACAAGAGTTTACGATAATTTGAAAATAGAGATTACAATTTTGGCAGACGACGAGTTAATGTAAACCATCACATGACTTAACGATACTTAACCGAGGACTAGAATGTTCGAAAAATGCAGCCAATTTTGTGAAACTTTTTTTCACATATTATTTACTTCATTCAGGCACCCCTTGCCAAGTTTCAGAAACCCCAGGTTCAGAACAATAACAAAAATGAATTTCAAAGTTGCTGCCTGTATATGCGGTTAAATGGGTCATCGATAATTTCAGTATTTTTTCCACGTTGCCGACTGGTCGATAATGTAGGGAAAATGTACGAGTTATCGATGCTCCCATTAACCTCATGTATACGTAGCAACTTTAGAATTCATTTTTGTTGTTGTCCTGAACCTGGGGTTTCTGAAATTTTGCAAGGGGTTCCTAAATGAAATGAACAATATGTAAAAAAAATTCATGAAATTGACTCTATTTTTCGAATATCCTAGTTCTCTCCTGATTATCCTTAAGGATAATTGGGCGAGGAGTAGGACATTAAAAAAATGCAGCCAATTTCATGAATTTTTTTTCACATTTTGTTTAATCCATTTAGTAATCTCTTGCAAAATTTGAGAAACCCCAGAAGTGGGCCAACAACAAAAATGATCTTTAAAGTTGCTGCTTATACATGAGTTTAAAGGGAGCATCGATAACCAGTCGGCAATGTGGAAAAAATACTGAAATTATCGATGACCCATTTAACCTCATGTATAAGCAGCAATTTTAAAAATCATTTTTGTTGTTGCCCAACTTCTGGGATTTCTTCAATTTTGCCAAGAGTGTCTAAGTGGATTCAATAATGTGTGAAAAAAACTTCATAAAATTGGCTGCATTTTTTTACTTCTCGTCTGATTATCCTTAAGGGGTAACAGAAGGCCACAGTTTCATCGAACTTTTCAAACAAATTTCCTTTCCAAAGCACATTGACCTTCATCATGGCCTCTTGTAGATTAATGCGCATCGAATTGTAAAGATGTGGATAACTTTTAACAGGAAATTTGTTCAAAAATTTGCAAAAATAGCGGCATTCTGTTACCCTTTGAAGAATGAAGGGATTTCATCGTATGTAATACGTCCTTTTGAAAGGTAAATGCTGTCGGAGATGGTAGAGCATGCTTTCCACATGACGAGCGCCATCTACCGACGATTTTTTTCACGTAAATTGTTATTGTAGTGGTAAAGTACTTGCGGAAGGTAAAGAAAGCGAAAAACTTAGCTGATAACTTCTCTAAGTTACTGACAATACTCTATGAGTTACCATCATTTGGTACATCACTGTAGTATATCTCGACACTAGGCCGTGAGAGCTGGAATTCTGCGCGTTTAGGGTACCCTAAAAACCTTAAATTTCAAGCAATCAGAGCCATGCTTCCCGATCAGTAATGCAGGGAATCTGGATGCGCGGCTCTGTTTCGTTGAAATTTAAGGTTTTTAAGGTTCCCTAAACACACAGAATTTCAGCCCAGGACATATCGCAACCGAGTTCTGTAATATATATAAGGTAGAAATAGTATGTTTCGTCATTAGGCCGAAAAAAACTTTTCTGGCGAATATGAGTTGGCAGCCGAGCCGAAGGCCGGGGTATGTCGAATGATATTTTTCATCACGCTGTGGCGAAAAGTGAACTTTCCGCCTCATTGTGATGAAAAATATTGTTCGTAACTCGTGAAAAAATGTTTTTTAGCTCGTGGAATTATATCACTCGCCTTCGGCTCGTGATATAAACCTCCCACTCGCCAAAAAACACTTTTTTGCACTCGTTACGAAATATACTATTTCGTGTCACGGGACCTGAAAATTAATATACACACCTCGCCATGGGAAACAGATCACCGTCCCCCACGTGCAAGATTGCCTTCCGAGCCGAAGGCGAGGATGAAGACTCGGGCATGTAATGTACTATTTCATCACGCTGTGACGAGAAGTGAACTTTCCGGCACGCTCCGCGTGCCTAAAAGTCCAATTTCCGCCACATTGTGATGAAAAATATTGTTCGTAACTCGTGAAAAAATGTTTTTTAGCTCGTGGGATTATATCACTCGCCTTCGGCTCGTGATATAAACCTCCCACTCGCCAAAAAACACTTTTTTGCACTCGTTACGAAATATACTATTTCGTGTCACGGGACCTGAAAATTAATATACACACCTCGCCATGGGAAACAGATCACCGTCCCCCACGTGCAAGATTGCCTTCCGAGCCGAAGGCGAGGATGAAGACTCGGGCATGTAATGTACTATTTCATCACGCTGTGACGAAAAGTGAACTTTTCGGCACGCTCCGCGTGCCTAAAAGTCCAATTTCCGCCACATTGTGATGAAAAATATTGTTCGTAACTCGTGAAAAAATGTTTTTTAGCTCGTGGGATTATATCATTCGCCTTCGGCTCGTGATATAGACCTCCCACTCGCCAAAAAACACTTTTTTGCACTCGTTACGAAATACACTATTTTGTCATTCCGGCCGTAAGGCAGCGCTTTACGAACGCTACGAAAAATTGAATTCATATCTATTATGAGACAAAATTGAATTTCAAAAAGGTATTAAATTGACGACTGCACCGGAAATAGAATTAATTTATGATATTCAAACGCCGATTGCAGCAACTATCAAGAGATCAATATTACCTAGAGTGTAATTGAAGTGTTCAATTATTCATCTCCCCAATTGTCTGATGTCTTCTGTCCTTCGTATTATTAATTTGCTCATTTTTTGGAGGATTTCCTCCACCCACTTGAAATCAACCCCAGTGCGATCAAATTACAACGAAATCCTCTGATTAAAAACTCACTCTTTCCCTCTCGCCCTACTTTTATCCTCATACAAATGTTAACTCATTTATATTACCCCGTGGTGGCATTCCGCAGGATTTAATTTGTCTTCTTCTTGGCTGAGTCATGCTTAAATATTTCCCGAGATAAAGTTACCCAGTGGTATGACAGGATAATTGGTAGAGGATGTATTCCTTATGGACCATGGAAACAGAATTAATCCCCGTTGTGATTTGACTAACAGATATTCTTCACTGTGGAACATCACTGAAAAACAGGCTCTACTCGAGGGGAAGAAGGGAGAAGCAAAAAGGAAGCTTTAATGTCAAGTGTATTGCTCAAAAAGAAGGTGAAGTGTAAGATGGAGCAGTCTCATTGTGACTGAGGGCAGGAGGAAAAGCTCGAGAGCGAGCCGCAAAGAGAGGGGACTAGAGCCAGAGGGTGGTAATTTTTCACGGAGGAAAAATTGCAGTTTCTCTTATCTCAGCCTCTAGCTGGATTTCTCCTTTTACGATTACACCTTGTGCTTTAGGAATCGGAGGGTGGAGAGGTCATGGTGCGGGTTGTTAAAGTTTGATTGTGATTTTTTTTTCATTACCGTGAACAAATTTGGTTTCCTGGATATCTTATTTATGAAAAAGGAAATTGTGGATAATTGGAGGCACGTCATGTTGTGCTGATGGACATATACTGAAGCGCATTGCTCTTTTTCATTATGTTCAATCTATCAGATCAATAAAGAACCCCGTGATGGGGAAAAAAATCTTTCTTTTTATTTCCATTAATGAATTAATAGTTGCAAAAGTGCTGAAGACCGCCTAAGGCAGTTTATGTCTATTACTTGAATGTTAAAGGGAAACTATTATGAGTTTTAAAAGTCGCCGGCTATTGGAGTGACATTTCTCATGCATCGAAAATCGTTTATATATGTC
Source organism: Diachasma alloeum (assembly GCF_001412515.2). Taxonomy (NCBI): domain Eukaryota; kingdom Metazoa; phylum Arthropoda; class Insecta; order Hymenoptera; family Braconidae; genus Diachasma; species Diachasma alloeum. The sequence goes on from NW_021680347.1 coordinate 2,184,315, forward strand.
TAAAAACGAATAATTAGTGCAGAAAAATTAATTGTTTATTGTTCGTTCATCCCGCAGACGCTTAAAATGTTGAAAGAAGTTCAAGGCCTCCAAATTTTGAGCTACAGAGGTTTTTTCAAAATTTTTAAAAAAATGTGTACAATAATAATGTTGTTTAATATCAAAAATTTGTTTAATATAAAAAATTTGCGCCATTCATGTAGAATAGGCAGAAAAATTATGATTAAAATACTTAAAATATATTTTTGATTCTTTCAGAAATATTATTCCGGCTATTTTACATGAATGGTGTAATTTTTTATAAGAAAATGACCAAATTAGCTGTGTAGACGTTGAATTCCAAAAAACTAATTCGTAATTGTTATTGCACACATTTTTTCAAAAATTTAGAAAAAAACCTCTGTAGCTCAAAAATTGGAGGCCTTGGACTGTTTTCAACATTTGAAGCGTTTGCGGGGCAAACGAACAATAAACAATTTTTTTTTCTGCACTAATTATTCGTTTTTAGACACATATAATCGATTTTTATTGTATGAAAAATCTCATTCCAATAGCCCGCGACTTTTAAAACTCATAGTAGTCTTCCTTAAATTCTGAGTGGATTATTTCAGTGGTCAAAAAATCTCACTTTGGAATTGAAAGGATTTAAATAATTTGTTATAGAGATTTTCAAATTCATAGTTTTCTTTTATTTTTTCTTTTAAGTGTTTTTTATACACTGAATATCTTCATTTCACATTCTTCGAAGGAAACATGGTCCTTTACAAAACAAATTTTCATTTTTTTATTAATTAAACAATAAATAATTCATGTATTGATTGCTTTTCTTTAATCTCTTATTGAAATACTCTCAATTTTATGATGAAATTCTCTTACGATAATTCTTAAATCAACGACGCATTTACAACCACTCGAGTTACAACTAGCGAGGATTTCTTGTTCTGTTCTCTTTGCATTTATATTATCATAATATTTTTTTTGTTTTTTGTTCATCATCGATAGACTTTACTAGCTCCACTTCTTTGGCTTGTGGATTATCTCATTTCTGACTGACCGTATATAATATAAATTATTATTGTAATATTTTTTTTCCATATTGATACGTAACTGTACACATACAATTTATGTACAATTACATATGGAATTATTTTCCCATAAAAAATCGCAATAAAATCTGCAATATTCACAGTCTTGAAAAGAAACAAGAGCAAAAGTAATTAAAAATAAGGATTTATAACACAAAAAAGGACGTGAAAAATGTAGTTGGTAACGGGAATAAATTGAAAGAATCTATTGCAATCCCAGAATTTCTCTAATCGAGGTTCACAGACGTCTACGCAATACTTTCTTTTATTTTACTCTCGTTGTCACTGGATGAGAGTAGTCCCCTTGTGGATTTGAGCCTACTCGAATCCACTTTTGGAGCAATGGAGAAGCGTACAGTTCCAACCCTACACACACACCAATTAGCCTTCCATACCGTTGGAAGGGCAGTGCGAGTGCGAAAAAGAGAATTGCAAAAAAAAATGTTTTTACGAAAAACAAAGAAAGTAAAATCGATGAAAAAGAAAATATTAAAAAAGAGGCAGGAAATGATGGACGATAAATTTTGTCCACAGAAACGTAAAAACTCGATCGGTAGAAATTATTCGCTCGTACACAGACAATTGACCAACTGTCCCGGAGCTATAAAAAAAGAGCAAAAAAATTGTTTTATTTCTTTTTTTCCGTTGAAAAATTCTGGATGACACGGGAGGAAAGAATGGTGAAGAGGTGGGGGCGTTGGCCAATTTATCGTTAATATTTCGCACTCGCACGCTACCTCTTTCGTTTAGGTTCAACCCTTGTGTCTTCGTGCACGTAAAACTATATCGATCCCCTCCATGTTTCCTCATGCGACACACAGTTGTACTTTTAACATTGACGATTTTTATCACGAACCACCCATTATACAATATACATATTCTTATATACATGAACATCAGGTGAATCTTACATGGGAAATCGTTTCATCATTCATTTTTCGTTTTTTTATTATCATTTCAGTGAGATGATCTATTTTTTACACGCGAATAATAACAAACTGATGATATTGTCAGGACGAAGAAAAAATGTATGTGGTAGGAGGGTGGAGATGGAGGGGTGGGAGGAGACTCTAAAATGGAGGGTTTTTAGCCACTGAAACAAGCGTTAATCGGCCGTTGACTCTGTACGTGACAATACTTAATAAATAAACTAATGAAAAATAAATATTATCCCGTGGCAGTTTTTCCTTCTTACACGCAAATATACAAAAGAGACTCTTCCAGCACACTTACAAACAGTTTCTGTCTGTTCACTGTACAATAATAATCCATAATAGTAACAAATAATAACACAATAGTCGCAATTAGTATAGAAAAATTACCCATTATAACCTTATTTACGGTAAGGAAAATTCGTCACGCTCATCTTACATAATGATAATACAAAATAATGTTAAATAGCACTCAAGGTATGACTCGCACATTCTTCTCTGACATTTCGTACCGATGAGAATGAAAATACTGTTGTCAATCAATACATTTTTCATTCTTCTGCAATGAAAAGCTATTTAGAAAATGAGAAAAACAAATAGTAATTTACAAATAAACCAACTCGGCAGTTGATATCCCTCTCCCTCATCCTGAAAATTTGGTTTTCGTTGTTACGTAGGAGAGATCTCTAACTAGGATACTTCAAGCGTTGTCCCAGTACTTCAACTCTTGTTTCGTTTAAGCGCGGTTGAGATTTAATTATTCACGCGTAATTACTCGGGAGCGCTCACACAGTCGGAACTTGTTTACCGCTGTTCTCTTGCGCTTTCTACCAATTCCCTCCTCCTCTCCCTGTTTCACCTGCTCACTGACTCTCTCTCTCTCTCTCTCTCTCTCTCTCTCTCTCT
>NW_021680347.1:2187991-2201633 GCF_001412515.2 Diachasma alloeum
CTCTCTCTCTCTCTCTCTCTCTCTCTCTCTCTCTCTCTCTCTCTCTCTCTCTCTCTCTCTCTCACCCTCCTCATACCGAGTTTCTACAAAAACCTCTTTTACCTCATTTTTGCTTAACCCTCAGGTGTGTATATACACATACCGCATTTCATCATACAAACCACTCTAGCTCCTCATTTTCATCGAAAAGTTCCAAGCAGATTACATCGGCGATACCTTAAGTTTCGTTGAAGAAGAAGCGATGAGGAGCAAATCTCCTCCCTTCCTCACTCACCCTTCATCGTCGGTACTAATTGACTAGCATCGTTCATCACTCTCATTTACTCACTTCTGTTTTACTTAGCAAGTTAAGCCGCTAAAATCTCACTCCCACATCTCAACTTCAGTCTAACCACCTTAGCAATTCTCCTTTAACCTGTCTCCACCCCTTTATTTTTTCCCTCTCCTCCGAATCGTACCCTCTCACTCGCATGTGCATCCACTGCTTTCTCCTGCGAGAGCAACCATGCCATTTTACCACAAACTATCTTACCTCCTTGATATCGAGTTACGCATGATATTTCTCCATTTCCCACTGGGGTGCATTCGCGAATGTCATTTTTTCTCACTCTTATTAGTCCTTACTAACCATATTCTTTCGTGGTTTTACTTCGCTCTCTTTGTGCTAGTTATAGCCACCGGGCTTCGGAATTTCAGGCTAATTGTAAATTATATTATATTATATTATATTATAACTCTTCTCGTGACTGGGTTTAGTTTTCTTTCCATTTCTTCGGAATGTTCATTCTTAATGTAAGTCGACTATGCAACAGATAAATTCAATACTTGACGACAAAAAAAATGTTGGGACTGTTTTAAATAAATATCTTAAACCAACGAGACGTCACAACTTACTGAGGGACATAAATTATACACCACAATAATGCGAAAAAAATATTGAATGTTTTAAATTTTGTTCATGGGTCTCTCTCTCTCTCTCCCTCTCTTTCTGTGTACATTTTGGCGGGGTGAATCGACAAGTTGGAGGAATATCATAGCCAAAGCAAAGTCTGTATGAGAACTGTGGAGGAAATGTGGTTTTTGTTATTGAATCGTTGGCTGTTTGTTTGCCGGAGCTATGGGTGCACAACAAAAATCAGTAAAAAAAAAAACAAATCAAACAATAACAGAGGGAATATTATTCCCTCTGTGATAGTGATGTATATTTTACCATTGTCGATTTCCGTTAATAATGCCGTTACAAATGTCGATAATCTCGACTCTTGCATACGGCGAAAGAGAACGAGGAAAAAAAGAATAAGAATATCGTCGCCACGCGACCACGATTCCTACGGGAAGTTACGCAACGATAAAGGAATACATAACAAACGTTCCCCTGATTCGCCTTCATTTGGGTTTACTCTTTCTCTCTCTAAATAATATCGTTTCACACATCTCAATCACTTTCCCCGTGCACACTAGAAGAGAAATCGTTCTCTTCCATTATAACTATACAATTCTTATTTACATTGTGTGCATTGTTGTATTCGTAAAAATAAATCATATGAATATTGGTTTCTCCCCTTGTGAAAGGGGACAACCGATTTTCATCCATATATTTCTGTCCTCTTGACGCGGAAAAGCGAAAACAAAAAAAATGAAAGCAAGGAGAAAAACAAAAAGAGGAACATTGTTGTTTTTTCACCGACCGTTGGTTATATAACACAGAACGTTAATTGAGATTGACTGTTGAACAAAGAGTTGCGCACATATATCATTAATTAAATCAATTTCGCGAGAAAATTCAGTCTTTTAGTATCGAGGGTCGTCTGATCGTCTTCGAACGACAGAAAAAAAATGCACACACAGACAGCAATGCACCCTTTTACAAACGGCCTCCATTATTTTTCATATACAAAAATGAGTGAATGGTCCTGGGAGTTTTGGGAATAAAACTAGAACGAGTTGAAGATGAATTCAATGAATTTTCTGCTAGCAGAAATGGAAAGGAAATTGAATTCGTTTTCTCGATTTACTCGCATATTCCAATTTGTCGGCCTGTGGAGCCACGTGTGTTTTCAGTTTATTCTCGCTACTATTCCCAGAGATTTATTCACTTGCCACTCGCCCCGTGGACTCCCCCATTCACATCAAGGAGTTCTTCTTCTTCTCCATCTTCTCGATTTTTTTTCTTCCTGGGTACATTGTGTGTCACTTGTAAACGAATGAGACTTGGTAGTGTTGCCGGACCAGCCCGCGCAGACTCAACCAAGCGACCAATTGCCATTTCTCCATGAGAACACTCGACCGCTCTCATATACTTTTTGTTACATCTTGTTGCTCCTCCCGCCGCCCCTCAATTTACCTCCATCACTTGGCTCTCGTCCTTGGATGTCTCTTTGGTACTTGTTCTCTAATATTTTAGAATTCTCTAGCCGCTCCATCATCATCACGCCACCAATCGTCATGATCCCTCGCCTCTCAAGAGATTGCAATTATTTGGCTTTAAATCTCTAGAGCAACGTGTCCACTGGACACCGCTGGAGAAGACCAATTATTTGACACTTTGCACGTAGCTTCGCGTTACGTATGCCTAGGTACGCCATACGCGAAGCTAACCTCACGTCATGGATAATCCGGATGCATGAGATTGTACATAACTGCGAATATTGTGCAAGCTGCGTAAACACCAAGTGCAACCCACCACAGTAGTTGCTCGTGCAGGCGTTGCTCAAAATTTTTAAGCACGAGGAGGCCAATTGTCAGACCGGCCAGTGCACCCGTCAGGTGTGCCACGTAGGAGACAGGTGGGCCCATCTGTTCGGCCGCATACCTGTCGTAGATTGCAAAACCAACGTCAGCGCTCGCTGAAACACAAAAGTATAAGGGCCAAAGTTATTTTCATGATTCCTAAATTAGTTGTGGAATAGTTTTCGAGAGATTAAGTCATTATCATATTATTTTCACAGCGAATTAGTATGGATTTCAGCTTTTGCTGTTTTGCAGTTGCTCTGTTCAGTAATTGAACAATTACTCCTAATTTCCACTAAATTTTTAAAGTCATTTGTTATTCAAATTCTCTCACACGCTTATCCTTCAAATCGTTATTAGTATTTCAAATAATCCGGTCACGTCTACCTCCTCCCCCTTCTTTTACCGATGCTGAAATGAAAATGAATTACTCCCTTATAATTATATCCACAATCAGTAGAGCCCGGTTTAACCACATAATTTCCCTGCAAAACCAGAGGGAGAGTAATTTCATGATAATGAAACGAGTAGACTAGCACAACGATGGAACAAATCGCACCGATTTCCCGATATATACCTGATAATATAAACCCCTCGCGAATTAAGGGTAAGAGAGTGGAGAGAGGGAGTTGGAATGGAGGCCTCGATAATCGCTGAGTCTGTGGCCCCTGGGGCGGACGCGGCTCACCACACCGCGGGAGGCTTTACGGGTTGAGACAAATGCCAGGGGGAGGGAAATCGAAGATAAGCGAGAGGAAAGCTCTATCCACCTCTCCAAGTATTACCCACTCTCTCTGCTATACGCCGCAGAGGATTAAACCTTGCCTCTCCCTCTCCCTCTCGCAATAATACTCCGGGACTAACGCCACTCAATTACACCAGACAGGTATGATAAGCCTCGGTGCCTACCCTCGTGGGTTCATATCGTGAAAACTCGATGAATGCCCCCTTTTTCCTCATTTATTTTCCGTCTTCTACTTCTATCACTATCGTCTTCTCTTTCTATCCTCCCTCTGTTTCATAATCCCTTTGAATTTTCCCCAATGCCACTATCTATATAAATTTTCCCTAGACGACGTATTCCTCATCACCTCGTAAAACGAAAACACCTGGGGAGACTTGAAGTGTCACTCTGAGGACTCAGAATGAAGGAGGTGGAATGTGTACGCAAGTTGATAGTTTAGAAAAAAAAGGTTATTTCTGGTATGTATACAGTGGTGGGTGAGGGTAAATGAAAAGATGCAGGAATGGAAGGAGAGAGGGGCGAAAGTTCTCTAAAACCTCTATAAAAGGGGAGAAAACTATCTTTCCCCTTTTCACTCGTTCGTCGTTTGCTCCGTCCAACCGGAGATCCTATCTATTTCCATTACAAGCCGGACATCGCGCTCGGTGACGCGTTCTGCGAGCGATTTATACCTCAGGACCGCCGTATATCCGGTCGGAATGACCTCCGAATGTCTCTCGCTCTCTCTCATTCCCGTGGTTGCATTTTTCAGTTTTTTTTTTATTTCTCTTAGTCTCTCTCGGTGTGTTCGTTTCTATCATCACAAAAATCTAAAATGCCCGGGCATCGCCGACACGGCAAACTGCTCCGTCGATTTTAACAGGCGCCAGTCTCCCCACCTTCTCACTCCCACGAATACATTCAACTCCCTTGAAGAGAATGGGCTACATAGCAAATTGCCACTGTTCTCCCTATCTTTTAATTAAAAAATTCCATGGGTAAACGTCGTTCATATTCTATTTTTAAAATAAAAGGGAGAGACTGGGGAACGGAATGAATGAACTCATGTGAATGAGGGAAAATCGGAATTTTTTTCCTGTCTATGGTCATTGGGGGTGGAAAATATTTGTTAATAATTTAGTGAAATTTGTGGGTTTTATTCTACTCTATTTCTTAGAGCTCTTGAGATATTTTAATATACAGTAATTTTGAGGAGGAGATGAATTGTTTTGAATGACTAATAGTCGTATTCATATCGTTTCTACTATTATCAAAATAAAAAGGGGGTGGTGAGAGAATAAATTCATATAAACCTCCTTGACCAAAAATCTGTATTTTGTTTCATTCAATATGGTGACTTTGACTGTGGAAAGTATTTTTCAATTATTGAATGGAATTCATGGAAGGAGAAATTCCAATTATCCCATAGTACAAATGTTGTTTTTTTGAATACCTGAGAATTTGAGAGACGATTGTTGTAGGGGAGGGTAGGGCAAAACGGACCAGGTGGGAAAAACGGACCACTGACAGAAAATTGATAATTTTGACGTGGATACGTCTATGTTTTCGTTTTGAGGGGCATTTTCTGCATAGGTAGATATTTACTAACGCCATCTGTTGGTGTATAGGGAAACTAAGTCGGTAAGTATGGAATCCAGTTTACCGACTGTCATTAAACGTGGACTTGGGTTGAAACGACGTTTATAGTACGTTTCACGTGGTGATAAGTAGAACAGAGATATAGTAGAGCTGGTGAAAGAGTTCCACTGGGAATTGTAGGTTATGCATCGAGCTCTCATTGTCCAATACACCTCTCAGTGGAACAATCTCGCCAGTCCTACTGTACATGTAAACAAACATTCTCACGCAGTTCTCACACATTAAAGTGTTCCCTTAAGACTTTAATTTTCTAATTTCCCGAGCATATACGTAACATAGACGTATCCACGCAAAACTTACGGCTGTATCAGCGATACAGCCAACCAGGATTTTTTTAAAATAGTTTTTGCTTCCGAATGGAAGCCAAAACAAAAATTCAAAATCATTTGTGGTTTGGGGTGATTAACAAATCTGACCAAATTGCGGTTTAACGACACTTGCTCCCTATAAAACGCTTGTAACTGTTATGATCCTGAAACTCACTTTTAATTCAACACATTCAGTGTTCCTGATTTGAAGGAAAGCAAAAAAAAAGACCAATTTTCTGTCAGTGGTCCGTTTTGCATTGCGGTCCGTTTTGCCCTACCCTCCCCTAGCTAATATTTACAATCGATACAAAATGGAAAGGAGAGGGTGGGAGAGAAAACAAATGAACCTCGTCGAATAAAAATCGGGATTTTTAAAATTTGTTGTTATTAAGGGTGGAAAATATTTTTCAATCATTGAATTAAAGTCATGGAGAGATTCACAAAGAGAATGCAGGTATAATCATTCCAATTAGTTGAGAAAATCGGTGTGGTTTCATTTGTTGCACGATAGACGAGAAATTTTTTTTCATTTATTGAAAAGAATTTATAAAAAATGTTGACACTGCTGCTACGTTCACTTCGTGGCGAAACCCTTTTTGAAAGTAAAAGATGTGTGTCTCCCATATTGATGTTAGGGGTGTGCACGAGACTCAGCTGAGACTAGACAAAAGTTCACTTTAGAGTGATCGTCTCGGTCTAAAAAAACATACAAATTTTGGGACAGTTTCAGTCTCGAAATGCCTAGTATCGTCTCCTCTGGGTCACGAGTCGGAGAGAATTTATCTTGCCACAGTGTCCACTTTTTTCGGTTTTTGCTTCCGAATGGAAGCTTTGTAAATGCGATTTTTTGATTCTCTAACTTTGCTTGGGCATCACTCACATATCATGAAATGATAACTTCCGAAAAAAATTTGGTGAGATTGTAGCTCTTACAGTATTACAGGATGGGATTGTGGGTAGGTGAAATTGGATAAGTGGTTTAGAAGATTTATTATGATGGCTTCCGGGTGGATGCCGCGTCTAGATTCAGCTTTTTGCCGACGTTTCGCAAACATTTCAGTCTGCATCATCAGGGCTAGGTTGCTCCGATACTGAAGCTCCCCGTTGTAAGGAAGTCCTTATATACCCCCTGACCCCTGGAGGGGGTAGGTAGAGTGGTGGGGGGTATCCCAGCCAATCAAGATGTTTTTAATTGAGCTGGTCAATTGAAAACATCTTGATTGGCTGGCATCTTGGTTTAGAAGATATTCAACTGTTTGTGAAAAACTGTTTTGCTCAAAATCTTCCAAACTACTGGTCCGATGATTTTTTTTTCAAAATCCTCACCTTGCTGCCCCTTATCAAGATCAATCAAAGTATGAATACCCGTTCATACGAAGTTTTTGAGATATCCGCGTTTTTCTAATTTTTTCATTTGAAAGTTAATGTAGCGCGTCATAATACGCCCAAAATTTGGAATAAACATCTGAGATTCCGGCTACTAATTGGTATTATTGAATCACACTTGTGGATAAAATTTTTGTGCCGATCGATTCAATACATCCTGGGACAGAGCAATTCATGCAAAAATCTATTTTTATAAAAAGTCATACATCGTCATTTTATCCATCGATGTCATACATCGTCCTCTGGGGGCTTACTCTCGACTTGTGTGAATACGGATTCAGGTGTCAACGAGACTTCGTTAACAGATTGCACAGAGTAATCATACATCAGGCGATCCGTGAACGGAGGCGCATTCACACACGAATCCGTTTTTACGCAACTCGAGAATAAGCCTCTAGACTTATTTAAAAAGTCCTATAATAAAAATTTATGTTTTAACGATGAAAGCGGGAATCAACGTAGAAAAAGAAAATATAAGGAACATTTTTCCTGGAAAGTATTTTCTAATAACGACTTTCAATGGAACATTCATCCATTTGGAAGATTATTACTATAGGTATTGGTAGAGAGAGAACGAAAAAAGAATAATAACGCATAAAGTCACCAGGGATGCGAAAAAAATGACATGAGATGTCACTGACCGGTTATATGACACGTCAGTAACGGTCATGTGATAGGGCCAACCATCACAATCTGTCATCACGTCCCAAAAACGACCCTCATAAACTTTTTTTTAAGGTACTTATGCTACCTTTTTCGCACATTGGCTGGAAAATAACTGTCAACATTTTCTTTTAAAAAAAAGACATTAACAGGAAATTTGGTCATATTCATTTGGTCATATTCAACTCTACCATTCGTTAATAGTTAACGAATCTTGTTTGGAATAAATGAATCATTTTATCAGTGCATGAACGTTGAACCATTCACTCCTGAAGAACGAATTCTGTTCATTTTCAAGTCATTTTTCTGCTAATTGCGTAGGAGGAAGCACCAACACGCTTGATTGTTTGCAAACATAGCATTAGTGAAAAAATCAATCGAACGGTATAAAGTTGGCTCCTAATGATACCTAAATTATCCAATGCTGAAAGTCAATTTTTATAGAATTTTTTAATTATTCTCCTGCTGAAAAAACTTAACAACGTAACATTTTCTTCTAAAAGTGACATTAACACGAAACTTTTTATCAGCGTATCAAATAAGCTCTTAATCAGCTTCAAATTATCCACTTTTTAAAATCTAATTCTGTTAATTTTTCAGCTATTTTTCAGGGTTCCGTAATTTTCGATCCGCGGACAAAATTTCTGCGACCAAATTTGCGCGACAAAATAATCGACGACCATTTATCCATTGACAATTTTTCCACCGATTATTTCCCCCACATTCATTATTCCCGAGGTACGAAATAACCACCGACAAATTAGCCGGCGGTTTCATTCAGCTTTCATCGTTTTTTGAAACATTATCAAGTGCAAAAAAGAAAAAAGTGACTCAGAATTCAGAGATGACATTTAATTCGCAATTTTCAATTCGATAACTCACATTTTACATACAATTACCATGCTTCCGCCACTTCAGCAAACAAATTCCCCTCGATTCATAGAAGCCCGCTATTACGATTGATAAATATACATTATAACCATTCTCTGACATTGAATCAACACAAAATTATAAATAATACTGAACTGAAATTAAATTAAAGGCAAATTTCATAATACTGAATTTGTATAATAGTGAATTAAAAGCAAATTTCGTGTGAGGTAACGCGGCGATGGTGATAACAAAATAATAAAAGAAAATAATAATAATAATATAAAAAAAATAAAAATAAAGTAATGAAAAAACAAACTTTTTCAATTATTCTTCTGCTGAAATGCAAGAAAGTTAACAACATAACAGGGAACTTTTTCTCAGCGTCTAAAATAAGCTCTTAATGAGCTTCAAATTATCCACTCTTCAAAATGTAGTTCGGTTCATTTTTCAGCTATTTTGCAGCCAATGTGCGAGAAAGGTAGACATCTTTAAGAAAAAAAATTGCACATCTTTAAGAAAAAAAATTGTATTGGCAGGTGAATTTTTTTAAGCATACAAAATTAACTTATAATGAACTTCAAATTATTCAATATTGAAACACGATTTTTTTTTCATTTTTAGCCCTTTTGCTGCTAACATACGCGAAAGCTAATATCAACATGTATTTTTTCTTTCTATCTGATCCTTATGATCGTAGTTTACGTTTGCCCCTTGGGCCCTTTCAGCAGCTCGACCCTCATGATTGTTCCAATCATATAATTATTATGGCTATATCTATTCGGTCCTTATGACCTTACGCTAATTCTGACGACTTCCACCATTGTTGGTCATGGGTAGTTTGACTTATTACGGTAATTTTGATACGTCCTTCCATAAGAAAAAACAAAAAAAATTTTTTTTCCATTTAAAAAAAAAATTTTTTTTTTAAGAACAAAAATTTAAAAATAATAGAAGACGAAATCCTAATGAACTCGAAATTCTCCATTATCTCAAATGGAATTACATTCACTTTCACTCCTTATTTCTGTTGACTTGGGGAAGAGTTAGCATCATGAATGCTTTTTTTTTTTTAAAACCGCGTTGGCAGGTAATTTTTTGCCAGCATAGAAAATAAGCTCTTAAAGAGAATGTCAAAGATGACGTTAGCAGAAAAATTGTTTAAGATATAGCAATTTAGCTTCTAATGAGCTTTAAATAAACCCATATTAGCAATTCAATTTCGCTGATTTTCACTGTCCGGTTAATATAGGTAATTTTACGGCGACGATGTGAATGGGGATGACAAATTTCAATGAGAATGAAAATTTTTAATACCTGAGATCTTACATAATAGTTGCATATCTGTTTCAATATATTCGAAATAATAGCAGGGAGGTGGAGAGGAAACAAATAAACCTCTTTAAATCAGAAAAAAAAAGCTTTTTTTTCATCCGTTGTTATTGAGGGCGGAAAATATTCGTTATTCAGTGAATAGAATTTATCGAGAGCTTTACAAGAAGTGGAATGAATGTAGAGGGCAATAACGAGTTATAATAATTACAATGAACTTTTCGATTCCAAGTGTCAGAACTTCCGAGATTTTTCAATACGAAATAAATTCGCAACTTAAATGGGCTGTTTTGAATGAAGAATCATTATATTGATATCGGTTTTATTCACTCTGTTCCGAACGAAGTGGATAAGGCTCCTTGAAGGAAAATAAGCACTGTGACAAAAAAAAATTTGACCGTTGTTCTACGGGTTGTTTCTTCCGACTTTTTCTTTTCTACCAGTTCCATTACTAATAAGGTTCCAAATGGACCCCAAATCTCATCCTCGCGAAGCCTAATCTTTCAGAATTGAGAATTACTCTTGGTTTGAACCAGTAAGATAGGGATATCAAAGTTATATAATAGAACAACGATATGTCATTTTTCTAGAAAAGTGTTTTTAACATAAATTGCTCGGGTGCAAAAAGTATTGAATCGATTGATCTGAAATTTTACACATGAGCCTACCTCGACGTTATTAACTACTTATCAACATTTCAAGGTTTCACTACAACCTTCACTCATGCTATGAAAAGTCAAAGTAACTTTCAGACAAAAAAAAACGGCAATATCTCGTGAACTTTGTATGAACGGGTACATAAATTTTGGAAAAGAAGAAAAATTGAAATCAAATGAGTGGTTTTTGAGATATTGAACAATTTAGTTTTATATAAAAAGTTGAATATTTTACTAAGAGCTAGGATTCTACTAAATTTCAACTTCTTATCTTGATTTATATTCGAGAATTATCGTGAACATACCCATCAGTCACAAAAATGAAAACAGTAATAGTATATTGTGTTACTAGCGCATAAAGTTTCACTTTTTCGCACACACGTGTAACACGTCCTATTTTTTGTAATACCTGCCGAATTCACTTTTCGGGGGTGCAGGGAGGTTAAATGTTTGTTTTTTTGTGCAGAGTATCAAAGTTCAAGCTTCGCTTTACGCATTCGACATTTATCTTATGATATAGATATTATCATAGGGAATGCTTTGATAGGAAAAAAGGTCCATTTGATGCAGTAATTTTCGAGATAATAAGAAAAGAAAGACTTTGGGAAATCGCTGCATCTCAAAAACATTGGCCGATTGAGTTGAAATTTGGCAGAAAATTGTACTTAAACAATACGGTATCGGCCAAAATTTCAGATTTTTAGCGATCGCTTTAGTCCTGTTTTTGTAAAAATATATGAAAAAATTCTGGAATGACAGACATTTTCTAAGAACATATCTCGAAGTTTCATGACTATCTAAATAATTTTCAAACAAAATTAGATAATTACAAAATCTATCAATTACAAAGCGTCCATTCGGAAGCAAAAATCTGGATTTGATTTTCAGAAGAGACATATTGTCTAATTATTGGATGAAATTCATTAGATAGAATTTAATAATGGGTTTTACTTTTGGCTATTTTCAATCTCTCTAAAATGCAATGAGGAGGGTGGGAGCAAAAAAGGATAAACCTCTTTGCATGAAAAAAAAAATCGAAATTTTTCACTGGTTGTTAGTGAAAGTGGAAAATATTAATTGTTAATGAGTGAATGGAATTGACTGAAAGCTATAAAGAATATCAAGAATATCAGGGTCAGTACGTTCCATCTATTTTTGTTGGCATGGAAAATAATAGTTGAAAATTGAGTGAAAGTCGTGAAGAGATTTCCAAGAAGAATACAATACGAATCGAATTACTCGCTTACAGTAATTACTATGAATTTCTCCGCTCCTGAAGCTAGTTTTTAAGCGCTAAATAGTCGTATCAATTCCGCTCCATTGTATTGCAATTAAGGGGATAGGTCGGTGAAATTTAAGTCTTCACTGGGCCTTCGGACCCATTGAACAGTGTGACGGAATGTGGGAATAACTAGGGAAAGCCGCGTACCCGATCAATTTTGCCCTGTATAACCACGAGAAAATTCATTTTTTGCTGTTTTTACCTTCAAAATGCTCTTTGCGCCGTAGTTTTCATACGATTTTAGCTTTTTTTTTTCAAAATGTTGGTTACACTTCAGAGCATAAAGTTATGCCGTTTTACTTTATTCCCAATAAATCATGACTAAATGAATTTTGAATTTCATAAATTTGACTCTACTCTAGAGACGCAAAAAATTTATGAAATTCAAAATTCATTTATGCATGATCTGTTGCGAATACACGGAGAGAAATATTCACTTGTAATACTACAAGAGCTTCAAAATTATCGGGTATTTTCCGATAGGTCCGTTGCAAACAAACGAAAGAGTCAAGTTTTTCAGGTTAAAAAATCACAAGTGCGAAGCACGAGTGATTTTTCCTAAAAAACTTGACGACTTCGTTTGTATGCAGGGAACCTTGAGGAAAATGCCCGATTAATTTTGAAGCTCGTGTGGTATTCGAGGGATTATTTTTCCAATCCAAATGTCGGGCAATATAATTGGACCATGAGACGAAACTCAAAATTGAAAAACGAAAATTGTATAATTAACACAACGACACAATTGAATTCAATCTGTCAGTTTGACGAGGGATTAATTCGACTGCATGATGTTTTGTTTTTTATATAGCCACTACCAGAAAAAATTATCAAAAAATTATCAGTTGAAAACCCTGTAGCTTGCACCACGTGATGTCGAATGGGCCAATTATATTCCCCGATATTTGGGTTGGAAAAATAATCAATAAAAATTACGTATCTTTTCCGTAATTCCGGAGCGAAATGTGGATTGATTTCGTAGGAAATTTTACGGAACTGTCACGGAATTTTTCCAGAGCGTTTCGTAATTTTTCTCTGAATTTCTTGGGAAAAATTACGATACCGTCACTTAAATTTTCTGAGTCGATTCCATAATCGGTGAGTGAATTGTGAGTTCCGTACTTTTTACTGAACATTTCTCTCCGTGTAAAGTAAAATGGATGTTTAACTTTATTCTTGGAGTGAACCGAACATTAAAAAAAAGCTAAAATCGTATGAAAAATACGACGCAAGGAGCATTTTGAAGGTAACAACAGGACAAAATGAAGTTTTTTGTGGTTATAAGGGGCAAAATCGATCAGGTCCACGATTTTCCTTAATTATTCACATATTCCGTCATATATCATAAACTGTTCAATGAATCCCAAGGCCCAATGAAAACTTAAATTTCACCTACGTATTCGCTTAAGGATGTTTATCCAAAATCACAAGTACTTAAAAAACATTGATTTTTTTAAAACTGAGAGATGAAGATATTCCCTTCACTTTGATACAAATTTTCATCCACCAACCTATGTTCATTATTTAAATAGAAATGAAATAGACAAAATGCACCAAATGCATGCACTAACATGCGCTTATATGGGATAGAATCATTCAAATATTTCATCTTTTTGCCCGCGTATCCAAGATTTTTCTCCGGCCATTGGATTCAGTATGATTTTACACATTACCTTCTATTTTTATTTCTATTTTTAGAGTTTTCTAGTAGGCGAATTATCAATTTAAACATAAATTTCATAAGAGCCCATGTATAAGAAAATAGTATATTTCGATACAAGTGCGACGAGTTAAAACACCCCGTCGCACGTGTATCCGAACTATATTTTTTGTTAGTGATGTTACGTTCAGCGAGTGCCGAATTGTGCCATTTTTCGATTCCTGGTAAACGAAAAATCTTTTCATTTACAAGTTTCGACTTTTCGCGCAGCCTGCTCAAAACTCGACTACCGTACGAGGTGGCATAAAACAGTATAGAGCACTCGGCGATAATAGTATATTACGTGCTAAGGCGGAGAAGTGCTGAATTCAACGC
>NW_021680347.1:2202882-2210517 GCF_001412515.2 Diachasma alloeum
AAGGGGATTCACTGGCTGAATTTATCAGTTTTTATATGTAGTTTTATATTTCGGTACATTAACGCTGGGTGGCGCCACACGTTTTTCAGTCCTAAGGAGTGCATTTCTCACTTTTTCACTCCTAAGTAGTGCATTTCTCACTTTTATACTGCTCAACGGTAAAAAGACCTACTTCTCATGCTTAACTACCGTCGGTAAAAGAGCCCTTTTTGGGCTTGAGCAATGAAAATTCTATTTTCAACGAATGTGAGTACAGACCTCGCCTTCGGCTCGGCCTGTAAACTTCACATCCATCGAAAACGGAATTTCACACTTCGTACTCTAATATACTTTATGTCGCGCCGTGCAATAAGCAGCCTGCTCAAAACTCGACTTCTGCACGACTTGACATAAAATATTATAGAGCACTCGGTAATAAATTTCGTTTTCAACGAATGTGTGTACAGACCTCGCCTTCGGCTCGGCCTGTAAACTACACATTCGTTGCAAACGAAATTTGTGCCCTTGTATTCTAATGTACTAATAATCGCAATAGTCTCGGCAAAAATGAATAAACTAATTTTTCATTACGCTGTGACGAAAAGTGAACTTTTCGGCACGCTCCGCGTGCCTAAAAGTCCAATTTCCGCCACATTGTGATGAAATAGTATATTTCGTAACGAGTGCAAAAAAGTGTTTTTTAGCTCGTTACGAAATATACTATTTTGTCACTGCTGCTACGTTCAGCCCGTGTCGAAAAGTGCCTTTTCGTTTACTAGTAAAAGAAAAGTTGAAACTTGTAAACGAAAAGGCACTTTTCGACACGGACTGAACGTAGCAGCAGTGACAAAAATAGTATATTATGTCATTAGGACCGTAGACGGAGGTTTGCGATGAGTGTGAAGTTAGCAGCACGAGGCGTCGGAAAGGCAGGACGAGGCAAAGCCGAGTGCTGCTAACTCACAGGAATCGCAAACCGACGTCACGGTCCGTATGACATATACTATTTTTTGTCACGAAGGCCCGATGAGGGAGAGGGGGTGGGGTGGGGGCACAGAAGCGGGGTCCAGGGGCCGCAGGCCCCGGGGGGGGGTCACCCCCCCCACTGAAGAAAAAATAAATGACAAAATAAATAAATTTAAAAAAAAACAAAAAACAAGAAAAAAATCGAATGAAAAATTTGAAAATACCTATCAATGAAACTAAAAAGTAATAATAAATAAACTTTCTAACGGATGCCTAGAAAAACATGGATTTTAAGGAAGAGAGTTGCTTAAAATTACAATAAAAAAAACGAGATTTTGGGGATGAAGAATAATGCTTGAGTTACAGTGAGATGATGCAATAATTTCACAATGGCATAACCTCTACTGTTGTAACCGATTAGTTACTGAGAACGCCACCAGTGCCGCTGAATCAACTCACTAGGCAAGTTACTAGATGGCTCGCTTACCGCGCATGCCCAACCGACGGCCATATTGCCCATATCGGCTCACTTCATATTGCATTTGTACATAAGTCATGTGGGTTACTCATCTAGTAACTGTATAACTTTACGGGTCGACCCGAAAAGTCTCATTTACTATAGCTGGTCCTCTTTACAGTACTCTTTACGGTCCCGGCCAGCTCAGGCCAGCTAATCGCCGTTTCCTCTCTCTGAACACAGCCCCCGTAAGCGCCACTTATCGGGCCTCAGTGACGAAAATTAGTTTATTCATTTCTGCCGAGACTATTGCGATTATAGTATATTAGAGTACGAGGTGTGAAATTCCGTTTGGAGAATTTACTGAATATTTTAATTCCGTACGTTGGGGAATTCGGCAAACAGTGAATTCTATTATATAATAATTGAGTTTCCGAGGAATGACCCCTTGGACAATTTTACCTGAGGTTGCACAACTATTCAAAAGCCTGTATATCCTCGAGAAACTTTCAATGTTCCAAAACGGTCGATCTCTGTTGGTGAAGTTGGGAGATAATGTTTACCCACTATGTGGTCCGGAATTTCGACAGCCAAAAGCTGCATACCTCGAGTGATCTCAAACTTTTAACCCGTCAGTGTTGAAAATTACCAGTAAAGCAGATAAGGGGAAAGAGGGAATTGTGGAGAAGTAGCATCGATTACCTACCGATAATGAAGATGCCAATGAGCCGAACAATTCCAAACTCCATGTTGTTGTAGTTCAGTAGTACATTAGCAAGGTGGGCAGCTAGGAGTGCGTAAACTCCCCCACTCGCCCCGACTAGGTAAACATCTGTATCAAAGACTGAAGTACCGAGTGATCCTGGAACAAATATAAACAAGAGTTTCATCAACCCCGGTTCAACTTTTTAATTCAAACATAAGAGAACATTTTTTCTTATTTTCCGTTTTATTTTAAAACCTGCAATTAGAGTCCGACGAAATATTGCTTATAGCTTTTTTTTTGCACCACTTACTGCGGTGCTAAGCGAACCGCGTTTGTCAGTAACGCAAAAAAATTTGTAGTGTTTCTCGATTTTTTGTTCAGTCAGTACAGCAAGTGACAACGCCATTATCTGTTGTCACTGGTTTTACCGACTCAACAAAAAATCGAAAAACACTACAAATTCTTTTTGGTTGCTCAAAAACGCGGCCAGCTTACTGCTGCAGTAAGTGCTGCAAGGAAAAAGCTATTGATTCCACCTCAAATATTTATATTGCTATTCTTGCTGTTTTTTTGTCAACCTCCCCGGTTGTGTTTCTTTGGGAAGACTTTTTTTTATTTTTAATTTTGCTGTGTTTCTTGGGTTACCGACAAGTCAGTAAAACCATTGAATCCGACACGAAAAGGAGGGGAGGATGAAAGGTTCAAATATTTTACCGATTTTTAGTTCCCAGAAAAGATATCAAAATTAAAAATGAAAAAAGTCGTTTTGAAAAAACACCCGGATAAGTTGGAAAACAAACACGCATTACTACATACATTACTACAAGCCCTCATCCCGCAAAAAACATGAAGAACTCCCCCACAATTTTCAAATAATTTCAAAAAGCAAATCCCTAAATATTTTACCTTCACTTGAATAAATCAGCGCCACCCCCGAGTGTTTTCGCGGTAACTTCAGAGAGCCTAGCTCGTCTGTAAGCAGCTCCCTTTACATCAGCCTCTCACATTCACCCAACAAAACATATGACGAAGGAGAGGGAAGGTCTAACGCGCATTAAGCCACCCCAGCCCAGAGGTGGTAGAGAAATTATCGGAGTAAAAGGAGCAAGTAAGAGAGAGAGTAAATACATGCGTTAGTGACCACATCATGTTCCTCTCCCTTCACCTACTCCGCCAAAAACCATAGCTCAGTCTTCCACATGGAGCAAACACCGCTTCGGCTTGCCCACCTAGCCACAGGTAGATGTAGTACGCAATAAGGTGGAGTAACGGTGTAGAGGTACGTCGGTCTATACTGGAGCATCGCTTATTAATGGCTACGTCTCTTTTGTCCCATTCAAACCGCAACTGCCCCCCCCCCTCCTCTGGCTCATTCAATTTGTCTTTCTCACGCGGATGTGGCACATGGGGTTCAGCTCTTCCCACTGCCACCGTATAGCTATCAAAACTGTTGCAAACAGAAATATTTCACCGTTGAATTTCTTTTTTTCGCACCAGGC
The DNA here is from genome assembly GCF_001412515.2 of Diachasma alloeum. NCBI lineage: Eukaryota > Metazoa > Arthropoda > Insecta > Hymenoptera > Braconidae > Diachasma > Diachasma alloeum. The sequence continues at coordinate 2,206,490 of NW_021680347.1, forward strand.
GAACAATATAAATTCAAAATCCCTTATTTTGATCATAAGTCTATTTGATGTTACAAGAAGAGGTAACGCAGGGGACATTTGTGCTCCTGCGGACCCTTGGGGCCTTTAGGGTCATAAGGACCATAAGGGTCTCAGGGTACAGCAAGGTTACAAGGGTCAAAATCCCTTATTTCATTATAAGTCTATTTGAAGTTACAAGAAGGGGTAACGGACTTACAAGGGTCAAGAGGGTCAAAATCTCTTATTTTGATTATAAGATTAGTTAAGTTGATTTAGTTTTTGAATTTTTTTTTCGCACCAGGCGAACAATATAAATTCAACTCCACCCCCCAAAACCTATAGTTGTTACCAAAATTATAATCCAATAACGAAAGCCCTCCCCTACGAGGAATAACAAAGAAATGAAGGGAAAAAAGAAATTCACGAAATATATACAATAGTCTCATCCATAAAGATACTCGATAAATTGGGAATTGCCAACCGGAAATTCACCCCAGGAAACATAAATGAGGTTTCGGTTATTTCAAAAGGCTCTTGTTCTTCTGCGCCTCGTTCATTACTACCGCCTCTCTGTTATTGGTATGCGTGGTGGGAATAAACAATGAGGTAAGGATCTTCGCATCACCGCCCGAACGAGAGTATACCTGTAGACATATATACAATTATAAAAAAAAGAGAGAGGAAGGAGGAATAAAAGGGTAAGGCGGCCATTTCGAGGCATATTGTTATCTCTGAGAAGCAGGGATAAAAGTGGGGGGGATATCCTGAAAACGACATTACGTGTTCACGCGTGCCTGGCAAATCGGGCGACTAGGGGAAATAGCGTCAAGTACAATTTAACGGAAGTCATCCAAGGAAAAAGGGTGGAAATAGTGTCCGGAGATAGTCCTGAAAGGTAACTCTTGGATTGACCCCGATTGATCTCGACATCGATTGAATTACAAGGGGAGAACAAAGGAGGGGACACGATGAAGGCAGCCGGAGGAGAAGGGAGAGCCGTGACTATCGTACAATCGGAATATTGTGTGACTCAAACTCGTCTGCCCCCCTCTATGGTTGTTTCCTCTGTCTTCCGTGTCCCTTCTGGGCCAAGCAATCACCGTGGATCGTTGCGTATAGCCTCCATTAACGCGTGACCCAGATTGCCAACTCCGGTGGCTAGAAATCCGTGGTATTCATGACACTTGGACTGGCATCTCATTCAGTCGTATATACGATTTTACGGAGAAATTGATGGGTGTATACTGGGGGTTAATGGGAAATTTCAAATTGGTGATTGCATTTGACATTTGTTTGAAAATTTCATTAATGCCGTCTTCCTATTCCTATTATTGCGCATAATTGCATGCATCCCTTGTGAACTGAATTTGACAATATTTTTCTTGATTCAAGAAAACAAAACAAAAATTGTTCTCTGTATCTTAAAAATCACAAAGTCAAAAATGCATCGAGAATATTCATTGTCTGTGGATTATTGTCTCCATCCATAAACACGATGAATATAAAAATCAATGAAAACAGGTTCATGAAACTCGTTCACCACATTCAACTGTTTATTTAGTGGCGTTGAAAGGTCGAGATTTGATGGAGTATGAGAAAATCGATCCACCAAACAAATATCATCGACTCTGGTAAATTTTCCAAGTGTTTGTGATAGGTGAGAGGTATAATGTGTATAGTTATAAACTCGTGTTACCACAACTCGTGCATGTATGGTACGTGCAATCGGCGTGTACTCCTCTCCCTCTGGTGTTCCCACGCAAGGACAAGCGAGGCACTGGCATTCCATCCTGGCACTCCTAGGTATTAGATAATTACAGTTCAACGTTAGCCTGAGTTTTGTGTCCCGCCTTATACCCCCTACCTCCTCCTCCTCCTCCTCTCGCCACCCACCCAACCCACCTTTTATCCATCCGCGTGCACCGTAACACTTTGTCGAATGTATATCACTTATTTGGTCCAAATGAAACTCGACTGAATCACGTAGTCACACTATTGTCCAACTGCTTGCCACTGGGGGGTAGGTGAGATTCACCTCTTGTTTCTCAGCAACACGGATATGGCACTGGTAGGTACGTGTGTCAAGCGGAAAACCACCGGCCGACGCTGTCCACCGACGCGTAAACTCGAACCACTCTCCCAAACGTCCAACGCCACCGTTAATTAGTACTCCTAATTGGCGTTGGCTTGAATTATATACGAAACGCGTTTCATGACTGTTTCCAGTCGCATATTTAACAATAATCTGTAATTTTACGTTATGAGTTTGTAATATGGATCCTTGGGCGATTGAGGATAATGACCTTAACACCTGCTGCTCACATTTCATTTTTTATTTACTTTTAATTATTTTTTTCTTCAAGGGATGTCTGTATGGAGAGTTCACACTAATGCAGTGTTTCTTTCTCGATTTCTCTTTGCCGGTAATAGTGACATAGACAAAATGTGTCATTCTCGCATTATTTATCATTACTCACTTTACTGTGAATTTATTAATGAGGGATTCTATGAAGTCAAGCGGATTATTTTTTTACTTCTCATTCTGTGTTGATAAACAAACTGAAAAGTCAAAAAACAATTGAATTTTTATATGCAATGATGACATGATTTTAGGGTCTTGGGATGTTTGTTTTTTTATCTCTCAATTTCTTGAATTTATTTTCGACTAAACAGAATTTTCACTCTTTACCCTCTTACGCTTTCATTGGAAATGTACTTATGACAAATAAAGACGAAGAGTGGAAAAAAAACGCAAGATGGTGAAGTGAATCGCAAATCCAGGCGTTTGAGATGCGAAAGTCCAGAGGAATTCCATCTGTCTGAATAAAGCGAGGGCGTGGTATCCTTCCTCCTTCTTCCACACCGAACTGGTGAGTGAATCCTTTCCATTCTACGGGATTTTCGCGTTTGAAATTTCTCAGTTATAAACGAATTTCCTTCGTGCTCGACTGGCATTCTCGAGTACCCCGAAAAAGAGTGGAATAAAGGAGAGAAGGAGGGAATGAGGAAGGAGAGATGAAAGAGTAGCGGATATAGGAAGTGGCGTTATGAGGAGTTTTTTGAGAGTTTTTAGAGGAATGAGGGGGGCTTATAAACGCTGGAGGTAACAAGTGGAACGGGAGTGGCCAAAAAGGCGTTCTCAGGAGACCCTTGTGACTGGCACGCGCTTAGTTTTCAACTATAGGTTTATTTGCATTTTTTTTCAGAGGAATCTCGCAATTTCACTTGTTTTAAACTCGGTCACGGCATCACTCGAGAATATGAATAGAGGGAAAAATTCATTTGAATAGGCATAAACATTCACGACCTAAATGAATATGTTCCATGTGATTACTGGAGTAATTAAACTTTGTAAATGAATATTTCCCTTTATTAATATAACATTTCGAATAGCCCGTTGATTATTGACATATACAGTATATCCTTTCTACAAATATTTTTCGTTGATCAGCACGCTTCTTTTTAAACTCACTCTCATGAAACCAATTTTTTAATTACAATTTCCATTGCATCGTCATTGTTTACATTATCAAATCTCTCTCTTCAATCAAACGAATGACTTCCGTTTTTGGCGTGCGTCGGTGAAGGAAAAAAAATCAACGAAATATGAATAAAAATTATAAAAAAATATATGAAAGCACAAATAAAAGCCATTGAAGAGTGGAGGAAAAAGCGGCGTTGACCGAGAGAGGCGGCGTAGGAAACGAGCGCAACATCGTGACTCGGTTCAAGTCGCACGGTGATAACGTGCATACACTATAATGGGCAGGTATGCACGCGGTGCACGCGACGGTATAGAATCGAGTGTATACAGTTAGACACAGAAGACAGCACCCCGGAGAGTCCTACAGAGCGAATAGGAGATGAGAGAGACGACAAGTGAGATGGAGAACGTTGAGGTGTACACGTTTGCATTCGCAAAGAGTGTACGACATATCGTTTGTGTGTCGTCGAGTAAGCGATCTTTCGTCGCTTTCCTTCAACATTTTATTTGTCCTATTTTTCTACTCCCCCCCCCCCCCCCCCCC
>NW_021680347.1:2210565-2212472 GCF_001412515.2 Diachasma alloeum
CCCCCCCCCCCCCTAGAGTTTTGTCTCGAAAATGTAACTTGTGGTACTGTTCTTATATGAGTCGTAAAAGAAATGTAATAAAACTCATATATACTTTTTTTGGATAGGGAAAAGAGGATAAAAACCGGAAATGTTTTTCCCTGTTAGATGGAACCCTTCAATTGTCAGAGCGGATATCGAGAAGTGCAGTAGAACTTTTCTTAGTAATATTTGTTACACTGAATACCAATACAGTGGGTTTATTTCTGTTCAAGTTCTTCGTTTTGGGGGAGGGGGTATCGAGAGATCTTGGATTTTTACGGTTCGATCGTATACATTCAAAATGATTGGTGGAATGTATTCACATGAAATTTTATTCTCTTTCGTGATTGAAATTCACATACATCGAGGGGCAAGTGGAAGGTAGGGGAGGGTATTCGATGTTTGGTAATATCGAGTGTACAGTGGAATGAATTGTGTTCATTCAAGAATTCCAAAATTGCGGGGATTTTTTTTTTCACAAACCCGACTGACCCCGGACTCATTTCACTGAAATACCCAGTATGGCGATTAATTACGCGTCCCTGAGCAATGCCCGTATCGCCTGTATTGTATATTACAGTCGTAGTTTTTTTTTTCAAATCAATAGTACCTGTGGAGCACTCCAATGTACAAGTGTTTTTTTACTAGATGACTTAAATTGCATCATAACACTGGTGATTGTCTGCCAGAAGTTGAATTAGTACAGTTTTCTCCCGATAGAGTAGCAATATTGGAGATGCGATTAATGAAAAGTTGAGTAAAATTTGACTAAAACCTTCATGATGTGTTTTATAGCAAAACCACTAGATTTTTACGTACTAGAGCGTGCAGTTTGAATGAAGAATCACTTCATTCAAATGATTCAAAATTTATGGTTTTTTTTCCCAATATTCTTTAAAAACAAGAAATTTTCTCCAATTAAGGAAGAAAAAATCCGAAATTTCTTCGATTTTTGATTGTACGAAATCTTGGACGTGTGCACGTAAAAAGTGAAAGAAAATAAAATTTGTAGTGTAATTTTAAAAAAACTGAAAAGAATTCTGTAATGAAGCGGTAAACTAGGATAAGTGCAAATTTTCTGAAAAATTTTCGATTGCTTGAATCGAGATTTCTCTCGAACGTGATCAAATTTTTCAACTCTTCTGAAAAAGTTACATTTTTGCACTTATCCTAATTTACCACTTCGCTACAGAATTGAAACTTATAAGATTCATGGAAGCAAATATGAATTAAAATTCAAGACGAAACAATGAATCAATTTCGTGGATGATAAACGTGAATACATGAAAAATCCTGACATAAAAAATAATTTTAAATTTAAAGCATTTAAAAATATCGCGGATTTTTTCAGCGATTAAATTTACGAGATTGATTGACACATCAATATTGAGGATTAGTAGATAGGTCCTTATGATATATTTCTATATAAAAGAACTTTATGTCATGCGTGCGTGTAAAGTGCAGGTTAACAGGGGCGTTTGGAGGTCGGTAAGTCGAATTTTACACGCACCACCAATCGTTCTTCACTTAACAGACGTTCCCAGTTTTACACGCGTCCTATGCTATTTTACTGGTATTTTACACGTTCTCAATAACCCCTAGCGACATCTTGCGGTACAAACATAACCCATTATCCCAACCATACACCGATCAGCTGATCCATTAGACACTATTTACCGAAACAAATCGCAGTGCAAAAAGCTAAAAAATAAACTACATAATAATAAATAATTAACTCAAAAAGTGAAATATGAATACACAAGAAGATATGTTTAGTGAACACGATGAAATACTAACAGATAATATACTTCGAAACGCTCAGGAAGCAGAGAAATGCTATCAAGAAAAAGCCAACTTTGAAAGAAAAAAGAAAATGAGTATTTTTT
>NW_021680347.1:2212888-2216393 GCF_001412515.2 Diachasma alloeum
CGCACCCCTGCCCCCCCCGCCCGTAACCACTCACCACCCCCACAGACGCACTGATGACATAAAATGCATTACACAACTCGTGAGGTAAGTCGGACTTACCTCACTTGTTGTGTAAAATACCATCACGAAACGTCCATCTTTTGTGAACGGGATCGGAGAAATTTATATCCCGTATTGAAAGCTTGTCCTGTACATATTTAAAAAATGTGTGGAAAAGCAGATTCGGTAGTGACATAAAATGAAATTCAATATTCTCCGAGAGTTTTTTCAAACAGTCTAGTCAATTTTTACGATGTGAAAAACTCTCGCTCCCGAAAATGTGCAGCAGAATAAATGGGAGCACGGCTAAATATTTTCCGTCAAAAAAAAATCGTCATAAAAACTCGGCTTTTTGAACTTTTGCGATTACAACGTTTGTCATAAAAAACTCTTTCAAAAACAACTTCTGTACAAATAACTTTGTTAAAAACTCGAATATTTTGTTGTGTTTTTAACTTCCCGGCAGGGAAGTTATTGTAATGGCCCCGAAAATCAAAAATCGATTTTTCATCAAATCTCCATATTTCAAGGTCTTTTCGATGTTCCTAGACAATTTTAAACAAAATGTCTGTCTGTGTTCGTGTGTGTGTGTGTGTGTTACTAGGTATGTACGTGGTCAAAATTTTGGTTAACGATTTCTCGTGAACGAATTGTCCAATTTGACTTTTTTTTTTCAATCGATAGGTTTTGATTCAACTTAGAGCGGATTAGATTTTGGCTGATATCTGTTTAGTGGTTTTTGAGTTTTCCCGGAAAGAAAATTTCAAAATGACAAAAAAGCAACGAACACTTTCTTAATCTCATGAAAATTACATATAGAACGATTATAATGAAGAAAATTTCATACTTCTCTTCGATTCCTTCCAAAAATTGCCGTTTTTCTATCAATAAATGAGAAATAAAAAAATTCCAATTGGAATACATCGTTATCGACTGGCGCCTCTACTAATTGGTCACTAACTCATTTGAAGTTAGTTGCTAAGAAAGTGTGTTGTTTTTCCAAATTTCTCATTATTTATATCACTCCGATGTTAATATTAACTCGAATATAGTATTTCGAGTTAAGAGAAATATTATATGAAAACAAATGCTGAGATCAGTGGTGTACTTCGTCTCATGAAAATGCGACACATTTCTCATGAACGTGACATCTTTTGATTGACCAAGTTTTTGCGTCTAATTCCGGCATGTACACCGACTGTGTCGAACCGGCGTGTGCTTTGATAAAATTATCAAGTGAGAACTGTGTTTACCAAAATGACTTTACGAGCAGTGCGGAAATCGATGCTTTCCTCCCTGGCAATGTAATGATGTGAGTATAGTTATGAATATCATGTAATTAAAAACAAGGGTTTCTCATGAACAAATAAACAGAGTATTGAGAGGTGGAAAGGATTCTTTTAGTCAAAATGGGCGGAATAATAATATCGGGAAGTTGTTGGTGCGACCCGTCCGACGGGTCAGACCCACATGAATACATCCGCTACCAACCCACCCGCAATGAGAGCGAGCGTAGCGAGCGACCAACAGCCCAATCCACTAGTTCCATTTTTATTTCTATTCGGAGAGATTGGGCTGTATTGCTTATTTTGTTTTGGTTCCTTTGTATACCTGAATTTCATAATAATCGAGCGGAGAGGGAAACAATACAATTGCTCTGAATATCACCCTTTAACTGCATAATTTTTTTTTGTCTTCTACTCATTTATTTTGTTAATAAAGTTTCATTCAATTTCATTGATAGTCGTTGGTTTTTGCTTCCGAATGGAGGCATTGTAATCGTGCTATTTTCACATTCTCTAATTTTGATTGGAAATGATGTAGAATGGTCTGAAACGTAAAAATACGAAGTTTGGCGACCATGTCATCGGTCGGTGTCAATGTCCATCGCCACCTTTCCGGTGGTAAATTTTTGGAAAATTGAGTAATTAATTGGCTAAACTTATTCCAAAAAATCTGAAATTTTGTCAGATTATAGATTTTAACAAGGACTAACTCTGTGCAAAGGTTCAGCTCGATTGATCAAATAGTTTTTGAGAAAAAGCTATTCGTTTTTAAATCGTTTTTCGCTGATATCTTCGACGCTAGTCAACCGATTTCAATTTTTTTTTCAAAATATTCGTTTCGATATCTTCGATTCGAATCAATCAAAACATATATACCCGTTCATACAAAGTTTTCGAGATATTTCCGTTTGTCTGTGTTTTCATAAAAATCATTGTAATCACTCTAGCTTGTACAAAAATTGAGATATCAACTTGAAATTTGGTCAGAACCTTTCTCTCGTAATAACAATCCTTTTAATTGAAAATGAGCTCAATCGCATAGGTAGTTTCCGAGATATTTGACTTTCTCTGAAAAGATTTTATGTGCAATAGCTTGNACATATATACCCGTTCATACAAAGTTTTCGAGATATTTCCGTTTGTCTGTGTTTTCATAAAAATCATTGTAATCACTCTAGCTTGTACAAAAATTGAGATATCAACTTGAAATTTGGTCAGAACCTTTCTCTCGTAATAACAATCCTTTTAATTGAAAATGAGCTCAATCGCATAGGTAGTTTCCGAGATATTTGACTTTCTCTGAAAAGATTTTATGTGCAATAGCTTGAAAACTACGCAACCGATTTCAATTTTTTTTTTCAAAATATTTGTTTCGATGCCTTCTATCCGAATCAATCAAAACATATACACCCGTTCATACAAAGTGTTCCAGATATTTTCGTTTTTCTGTTTTTTTCATAAAAATCCTTGTAATCACTCTAGCTTGTGCAAAAATTGAGATATCCACTTGTTATTCTTCTACGCACGATACCGTGAGCAAAAACGAAGATAGAAAGCTGAAATTTGGTACGATCATAGTTCTCATAATATTGAAGGTCCGTATTTTGAATGGGCGCAATTGGCTCAGTGGTTTGGAAGATATTAATTTTTTTGTATAAATCCGTTTTATCTAAATGTTAAATATAAAAATTTTTTTTAATAAAATGATTTTATGCGTGGTAGAAAGCATTGATGGTTCCTCATTCGATTTTCTTTTCGTCTTTTATGAAGAAAATGAATTTTTTGAAGACACTTTCGAAAAATTGCCAAGGATATCTAAAATCTTTGAAAAAATTAAAAAAAAGTTGTTATATGTCAGGAACTATTGGACCGATCGGGATAAAACAACGCACCAAAGTTATATATACAGACATGACTCTAAAGACATCATTTCTTCGCGTTTCATAACATTCTTGACCATTTGCAATCAACATTAGAAAAAAGCAAATTCGACCAAAAAAAAATCTGCTTTGTGCATATGTTATAAGAAAATGAGATATTAGTTGAAAAGCATGGAGATAATCAGCAATACCAGATTTAGATAGTATATTACGTGCTAAGGCGGAGAAGTGCTGAATTCAACGCTGGTGGAGTACAGGCGCACGAGGCACGTGAGTCGGAGACGAGGCCGCCGAAGGCGG
>NW_021680347.1:2216586-2221780 GCF_001412515.2 Diachasma alloeum
AAGAAAATAAGGAAAATAAGTGAATCTCGAGATCTTAGTTGAGATAGATGGGCATAACTGATTGTTTTGTTAGATTTTATTATTTAAACTATGAGTATTATTCTTGCGTTTACGTTGTAGTTTATTTCAGAGTTTCAATAAAAAATTTTCTATGAAATGATATTTCTAATATTATTATTATCAAAATTAAGGTGTATTAATAATTTATTTTTCATTTTAATTTTCAGGTGTATTTTCAAATTTAAAATTTAACAATTTTGAAGATAATGAAGGGGATTCACTGGCTGAATTTATCAGTTTTTATATGTAGTTTTATATTTTGGTACATTAACGCTGGGGTGGCGCCACACGTTTTTCAGTCCTAAGGAGTGCATTTCTCACTTTTTCACTCCTAAGTAGTGCATTTCTCACTTTTATACTGCTCAACGGTAAAAAGACCTACTTCTCATGCTTAACTACCGTCGGTAAAAGAGCCCTTTTTGGGCTTGAGCAATGAAAAAATTATTAATAGGCCCATTCATCAACCAATCTCGAATCCAGCAATCTAATCTCTGATTTTCAAGGTTAAATTTCTTCAATATCAAGTGTTAATTAATAATTTCCACATAAAAATAGAATTAATGCGGTTGTATATGTATGCCTGTCTTAGGAACAGGGAAGTGTTACGGATTCATTCGGAAGCTTACTACCAATGGGATTGGTAGAAATAAAAGAAAGAAAAGGACTAATAAGACAAAAAGTACCGGTCCCATGCCTTCTGTCGAATAGGTTTGAACCCCTGCTTGTTTTCTTTCATCATTGATTATTTTTTAGGTGGTTTTTTGAGTTGTTTCTTCATGGAATTTTTTATGAGAGAAGTTGTTTTTGGGTTGGGTTTATTTAATGAAGTTTTTTTTAAACCAAGTTATTTTGACGGAGTATTTTTGACGGAAAATATTTAGAGATGGACCCGAATAGATGAGTGAATATCGATTTCCAATGGAGAAAAAACCTCGACGTATCAACTGCATGCTCTAATCATCTTACTCATCGCTCTTTAGCGTCATCGACTTCCTTCTCAACTACCTCACATTTCGCCATCATTCAAAACATACGCGCGATGGTAGCACAGACGTTGGCGCGTGACTCTGATAACATGCTATTTCACGTTAACAATGGAAATTGTACTTACGGAGCTTTCCCAGTATCAATCCCAAGATCTTAGAAAGTGAGTTGTATAAAAATAGAACAAACGGAAGTGATCGTAGTCTGGTACATATACATATACCCATATAACGTATCTATATATGTGGTCACAGTGCGTTGCACTCATCGAACCGTGATTTTCATCGTCATTCTAACCGTGACGACACGGAGAAGCGGATCGCAAAAGTGCCCTCATTCTGTGCTCTTTCATTCCATTCTCTTCTTTTTTTTCCCCCCGGAAATGAAAAGAATCCCTGAATGAATCGTTCATCCGTACACACGCGATGGTTCCGGGGAAACTGTTGTTTTATTTCTCTCTCTTTGGCTGAAGATGGAAGAAGTATGGCGGGGTTCGAGAGGAGAGGTAGGGGATGGTTGTTGTTGTGGTTACTCTTTACTGGTTATATGCCTTTGTAAAAAGGAACGTAGTAAAGAAGGGATGGTGAACGGGTTGAAAGAGACTGGTATATATGTTTCAAGTTGACTTGGGTCTTTCGCCTGGCTACACTTGAACCTTCCCAACGACGACAAGTGGAGTAGGAGATCTGCTCACGGTCGAGCAAACCCCATCGTATCACTGCCAGTAAAGACATTCAGTGAGATAACGAGGCTCGATGCTAGCTTCTCTTTCAATTTTTTTTCGTAAACTGATAAATTGTGAAGGAACAAAAATGGGTCCATGTGTAAAAAACTACCGTTAAAAAAACTTCGTCAGAAAAACTCGAAGAAAAAAAAATTAGAACCTGAACTTCAAAAAGCTTGAAAAAAACTTTTAAACTTCTAACGTATAAGGAAACTTGCAAATAAATTTTTTAAAAAGCCCATACACATTACACATGCATACATACATACATATTTACGTACATACAGATCTTTTAAACATCGCATATTCGGACTTTATGGACCATATTTAGTTGCCCTGACACAAACATTTGGAAAGTTAAATTTGAACGATTACAAAGCTTCCATTCAGAAGGAAAAATGTAAAAAAACGAACGAACCATAATGCAAAACATCTATCCGCAATAAACAGCGTCAAGTCTTGATTAAAAGTCATTTGACAGAAATTCATATGCACGAGGAAATAACACAAAAGACCAGATAACCAAAAGGTTTTATTGACGGAGGATCCATTTGACAAAAGTTCAATTACACCACAATTTCACTTTTCCAAGTTGCATTTAATCGAGTTTTCTTAACGAAGTTTTTGACACGTGCTTCGATAAAAACATGCTCAAAATGTATAAACAAGAGCGAAAGGATTTTCTATTCTGAATTTTCTATGTGTCTGACTATTCTAAATCTAACATTGACATTGAGGAGATGAATTTCTTTTCCCATAAATATAATCCAGAACAAAATTGCGATGAATTGCCAAGAAAACTTGTGTCCCCATGAAATTTTCAACAATTCAGTAGTGGACTTTGCCCTCAACAGTGGAAAACGCAACCCCTCAATCCCGGTGGCACGCTGCAATGCATACGAATTAATCCCGCAGCACCGGCATCTCATGTTAACACGGGTCCCGAGTGGAATGAGACTACCAGCCGACGGTGGTGTGTCTCTTTGGCGCCCTTAAGGTTTACACAGACGGGGTACAGCTATAGATGAGGAATGGAGGAAAGAGGCCAGCCGCACTGTCTGCCTCAAACTGTTGGCATTACGGAAGGTGGAGGAGGACGATGGATCCACCCACCTTCATACTACAAAATACATTCTGCATAGAGATCCCCAGGAAGTAGCTCTTCGGGTACACGAGTACATACATACACTGCTCAACGTAGCGAATATAATCTTTCAACCGCTCTCGACGCGACCGTGCGCACACACAACTCCCAAGCGTTTATTATTCATAGTATACCCCTCCCCACCCCCGCTTGCCCTCTCCATCAACTATACCCACCCCATTCATACCACCTACCCATGCACCCTCTGTTACCCTTGTATTTGCAACGTTTTACTTTCATGAACGTTAATACGCGAGGATTTGCCTCCAATCGGATTTATGCAAATAGCTATTGGGTGTACAAGCGTACACTATTCCCGCCCACTTGCGTCTCACTAACGGTGTGCATTAGTGGACAGTTAAATCAGGCGTAAATAATTCAGCAAACGTGATATATACACGCCACGGTAACGAAATACAGCTCCCTACCCCCACCCCCGCTCCTCATTCTCCTCATCGTTCTGCAGAATTTGGAATAGGAAATTTTAGTTATTTGGGAAACACTGATTGTCAGATTAATGAGGGAAATTTTACACAGGATACAATTAGAATTCTCTCGAATGATGCAGTAACTGGATGAAATGATATATGCAATGCTGGCAACTGTATCCGCTGAGTGTGACGAAGCATTTATTAGAAATAATAATGTTTGGTTAATGAAGCTGAAAATAATCCGAATCAGTGCAATTACTATTTGTGCTTTTATAATGATTTCCATTGTTTCGGCTTATCATCAACAATATAATGATTCAATGCAATTTCTAGGGCATGTAATGACTGGATGTTGAGAGAGCGATGATAATATTGATGATGTGAGAATTAATGGTATCTAAAGGAGAATTTGTAATTGGAGTGATATGTACGAACCAGCTAAAACACCAGCCATGTATACAGCGCCAATCCTGAAGCTCCCATGAACCATTTCGAGTGGAAGTCCCACGACCACCTGTACCCCTAGGTTAAACAGCAGGTGGAGCCATCTGAAAGTAGAGAAAGGGACAATAATTGAATTATAAGAATGTTGTCATGATGGTGGTGTAGCGCCAAATAGGAATGTACAGTTTAGCGCGGTAAATTCTGGTGACAGTTCTGGGTAACAGAATGTGTGCAATGAGAATGGATTTCCGGTTCTCACGAGGAAGAGCTTGCAAATTAAAATGGTGTAATCAGAGATGCAAAAAAATTATCGCACATGGTACTGAACCGTTATGTGACGGTCATAAGACCGACGGAAATATGACGATTCTGTATTAAGTCATTGAAAGACCAACATCTATGATCGTCTACGTGTGAGAGAAGGGGAGGAGGGGGCCGTCAGCGTAAAACACTGTTAGAAAAAAAAAAGAAATTTCATGAAAAGATGACTAATAATTTTCAGGACCGTGACACTGAATGCGATTTAGGGAGTAAGAAATCATGAACTTTCAGGTTTCACTGAAAATTCAGTAAAATTCCAGAATTTTAAGTAGCATAAAAACGAGAATTCCTTAATTTATTTGAATTCCCAATCTAATATGAATATTCAGTGCTAAATTGCATTGAATTTTCAGTGAAATCTGAAATTTCATGATTTTGTTCGCTGTCCTGAAAATTCGAGAATATATTTATCGGAATTTTCTGTTTTTCTATTCATTTTCAGGAAAAAATGAAACTGAAATTTAGAGTTCTCTTTGATTTTTCGACGAAATTCTGAATTTTCAATGACGAAATTCTTTGAAATTTCAGTGGTAATTAAATTCGATAAAAATTTCCAAAAAGTGTACCGGAAATTTCAGACATTGCATGAGAAAAATTTACGTTCACAGAAGTGGTACATTACGATAATTTTTTTTTGACGGATGGGGCCACAATTCAAACAAAAAATAGAATTCGACTTTACGGTTTATAATTTTGCTACTTAATCTAAGTAATTCTCGTCACCAAGAAAATTTAAAATTATCTTCATTCAGAGTTTGTCGCTGCCGGAGTCAATTATGCAGCTGACTTGGTCCTTCCGAGATTCACATGAATCCAAGAAATGTTACCCCAAGTTTTCTTATCGTTTCGACGCTCAGGTGGTCTTCAGCATCTTTATAAGAAGTTTCTTCATCTTTTTTTTTCCTACCTATTTTTGTTCGTGAAAATACTTAGCAGTTTGAGATGTAAAGTTGTATGGAGAAATTGCACATGATACTTAAACTCGAGACTTGGAGTATGTGGATAAACATTGTTGACAAACAGAGGTATTAAATTGTCCAGGTTTTAATGAGAAACGTTGGGAAGCGGTAGGATGCGGGAGATGTG
>NW_021680347.1:2222225-2242591 GCF_001412515.2 Diachasma alloeum
GGGGGGGGGGGGGGGGGGAGAATCGACGCTAGTAACGATGCAATCATCCAAATGGAGCGTGTTGCTAAAAGGGAGAATGAAAGTGGGGGTAGGTGTTGGTGGAGGGGAAAGTTTTCAATCCCATTTACTGGTGTATATACACATTGAATATCTTATTCGACTTCTCTTCAGTCCCTAACCACTGAGGAAATTCTGGTAGGCAACACTCTTCTGTATAAACGGATCATTCCTGGAGAGAAACGTTTATGAGATTCTAACAATTTATCTGTGGTACTTTATACGCAAATGACGGTGAACATCGAGTGGCGTCCAATAACGAAACAGGAGCTTCGGGAGGAGAGGGAACAGGAAGCTCTTGTACGAACAACACGATAAGCTTAAACATCCATTCTTTCTCCATTAAACCCTGAGCCACGAATTTATTGAATTTAATGGAGATTCTTTTCGAGATTTCCCAACAAATGTTCCCAAATATATATTTCTCCCTCAATTTTCTCACTCGTTAAAGTTGAATTTTGATTGAATTTTTGGATTGAAATGAACTCACTACTGATTGATTACATTAATATTCAATCTTCCCCAATGTATAATGTATAAAATAATTTTTCAGGCTGACGTAAAGAAATAATGCAGAAGAATTTATGGGCCACAAGGTGAGACCCTCTTGGTGGAGGTTGGCATGCTCATCGCGGTGAGACGTAGACGCACGTCACCACCGAAGGCAGGAAAGAGAATGAAAAAGGAATAAATATAGGTAGGGGTAAGGAGAGAAATGTTGAGGAGGCCATCGGATAGACTCTCTTGCCCCTTATCTCTCCTGTACCATCATGAATAATTTAAAAAGCGTCGTGCGCAACCCAAGGCCTCCTTCATCCACCGTCTTCTCCTTTCCGCTCGTACAACTTCCTTTCGAACGACTTTGGTGTGCTTCTTTCCATACTTTTAACCATCGAGTTTTTTCTGTATTAGGTACTACAGTGAGTTTTTCACATACACAGTGACTTCGTGAGTGTCGCAGGAGGGACTGTCTGGTTAGGCAACCAATGGTGGTGAATGGAGTTAGGATGCACGGTGGACTTATAATTTGATCGTCAAAAGTTTTTTAACGGTGAGAAAAAGTTAACCAGTAAACTTACCCAGCATGGAGGAACATGTAGAATGCGAACCTCCAAAGCTCAAGACGCTTGTCAGGACGGTAAATGAATACACTGTCAATGGGTACCGGACCAGATGGGTTAACTTCACCCATGGAAACTGTATAGTAGGTGAAAAAACCGAGCTGTAATCAGAAAAAATAATATTTGCATTAATAAACTTGCTTGTTTGAAATAATGTTGATTAGCGATAGTAATTTCATAATTTTAGTGGTGCTGGAAATTCTCTAATCCTCACGTAACCCCATAAACCCGGTCGATCCTCAAGGGATTATCCCATCCCCTGTAGAGAATAAAAAAGTATTAAAAAACTACCGCTCGATTGTCTCATTAAATTGATTGGCCGTGCTTGGAAGCCACCAGGGTCTGTGATGAAACGACAGTTGCGCTTTATGGGAGCAGTATTGTACGTCAATCTCATTAAACACTAGTTCTGTGGTGACGAGCATTAACTAGATAAGGAACCACCATATACCACCGGGATTACGGAGTCATAAATACATTAATGCAGTATCTCCTTTAATTCCATTGAAACACCCACTACCAACATATACAACATGGTGATGTCTTTATTTCAAAAGAATATCACGTCTAAACTCTAACCTTCTTTCCACCGAGGTAATATATTTTCTTCAGCTGTGGTAGTATGAACGAATTAATCCCGAGGACTCACTCTCTAATGAGATTCCTGTAGCCAGCACAAGTGGAATGGGGTAGAAAAATAAATCAGGAAGATAGCTGAGGTAAGACCATTGGTGGAGAAGACTTGGAAGAGGGAAAGATGTAGAGAGGTAGCTTTCATTCCTTAATACCGGCACAATTTCGTGGCCCTTGGACGGTAATTTAGTTTGGTACACGGAAGGACACGGTTATTCTTGAGGGGCTTTTGAACGGGGCATGGCCCTACCATGCAAAAGCCAATGGGGAATCGCAAAATGCCACTGGGTGCTTATATATGCAATATCCCCTGCTAATTAAACTACAAGACTCTCGGTAGTCCTACATGTGATGTACATACACCAAGGGCATTTTGTGGAGCAACGATGCCAGGGGCATATAATTTCCTGTGTTGAATCTCTTTGATGCTTCCCTCTCATCTTTGTGTGTCCAGTGTCGATCCTCTTCATCCCCCTCGACTAGCCACCCCTAAGTTATATACCCCCTGCCAACAAATGACAGAGTCATTGAAAAAGCACTCGTCTGCTCTTTTATCAATTCGGTCCTCCCCAACCTCTCCACTCATCATGTTCACGTGTTCCATTACCATGGAAAGTCGAACTTGTCCGATTAAAAGTTTTTCATCGAATCAGCTAGCTCTGATTCTCCTCACCTTCCACTTCCGAGTGAACCACCTCTCTCAACCCATCATTTCTACAACTCCACAATGCTTTGTTCTCATTCTCTGACTCGGCTTCTCTTGTGAAAGCCATCTACACGAAATGCAACATGTGCCTTTTGTCCGGCACTAAGCGACTAGGTCGCATGAGCGTGGAAAACTTTTCACTCTGAGTAAATTTCTACCTCTCCCCAACTCTCTCTGTCTCTCTTACGGCAGAGCAAACTCTCCTCTCACTCAACGAAATGACGGCCAATTCTATTTGTTGCCCATTGGGAAAATGGACGAGTATTCCTTTGTGTCACAGGTTATCTGTCTCATCACTGTATAGCTTCTACTCCGTCCATTCTCATTTGTTTTCATGTTCCAACGAAGGGGTAGTTTTGCGCTTGGAAAATCCATCCATCAATTCTCCTCGAGTCTAAATATAATAATGGAATGATGGTGATAGGTGAAAAAACATGATTGACAGTGGAGTTTATTGCCCTCGTGTCCGGCCAAGTAGTTTGTGTTTAGATATAGTCAGACCAGTGAAATGTGAATCAACGGTATTGGTTTCTGAGATTGTGGATGAAACATTCCCCAGATATTTACCAGCCAACTGTCTGTTTATTATTGTATTTTCCCTCGAGACAACAGCGTCTCCATTTCACTCGTCAATGTTGAGTGTACATTTGGAAAGTGCCTCGAGGATAGATGATATCCCAGTGGTTCATGCCTCATTGCTGTAAACTCTGTCGTGACATTTCTAGTTGTGGAGCTAAAGTTAACAAGGCTTTCACCTGCGTCACCTGGACTAATCGAATTGGCCCTCTGACGATTGATGATTTCCAGTTAGCCTCTCCGGAATCAGCCAGCACTTGCCTTCCTCACGACCATCACACTATCGTACCTGCGGAGTTACAACAACTGGGCCAAACGGCAAGTTGCGGTTCAGCCACAACCATAACCCTGTATACCACAACCACCGGCCCCCAACAATGTTTTGGCCAATGAGTTTTGAAGGGGGGAGTACTGTACAAAGAGTGTTTTACGTTAAAATATGGTGTGTGTGGGAGAGGCGCACATGCATCAGACGCTTTAACGCGATCCCCGTGTAAATTTGTATGCGGGCAAGTTTATATGGTACCCAAGCTGCGCGTTATCTCCCGCACTGCCAGTCCAATGAACGTGCCAAGGGAGCATACTGCGAGAAAAGTTCTAAATTTTTCGATCGTACACAGGAAAAACTAGCAGAATGCTAATTTTATGATCGGTGTTTACTGATCGGTACAATGTTTGATGCTTTAGGTTGTTCATGAGGATGTCAAGAATATGATAGTTAAGAGGTGGAGAAGGACTGTTGAGTTTACGGCGATTTGTTGATTTAGTTTTATCAACAACTCGAAATATTGTTTTTCTGGGTAAGAGGAATAGACTACTTGATGTATAATATTTCTCCTTTCATTTTTAAATTCGTTGGAGTTAAATCATGTTTGTTTTTGCTTCCGCATGGAAGCATTCAAATCGTTCTATTTTTAGATTCTCTAATTTTGCTAGGAAATTATGTAGAATGGTCTGAAAGGTAAAAATACAAAGTTTAACCACCCCGTGCGTTTGCCCACCTGGTGGTCACCTTTTAGGAACTTGAAGAATTAAAGAACTAAAGTAATTCCAAAAAATCTGAAATTTTGTCCGATTATAGGTATTAATGCGAACTAACTGTATGCGCAATTTCAACCCAATCGATCTAGCCGTTTTTGAGAAATCGCCATTTGTTTCTAAATCGTTTTTCGCAAATATGTCAAAGACTACTTAACCGATTTCAATTTTCTTTGTTTTAAATATTTGTCTCGATATCTTCTATCTCAATCAATCAAAATATACGGAGAGAAAAGTCGGGGAAAAATTCTAGTGCTCGGCACCAGAAACGAGGCGCAAACTGCCGAACTCCCATATTTTAATCGAAATAAGAATAAAAATTCAAGATCAGCACGGAAATTTTGCTGTAAGTTAATCAATTTTTGCAAAGAAACACGAGAAAAATTCTAGAGCTGGCACTAGAAAATTTCCCGGTGTGTCAATTTTGTGGGGAATTCCGTAGAAAATTGTGGAAAAAACTTGATTAATTCTTGGTAACATTAGAAATTTTATTGTGCAGTTGGAGAATTCGGTTCGCCGAAGTGAGTCGAACAGCTGCACTCGGGAGTCCCGAGCGGAGACTTAAAAATGGCGTCTTCAACGTCGAGTAACGTTAGTGCGTGTTCTGTAGAATTATGTAACAATCAGGGATTATTGGGCTTATTTTTCTCTAAAAGTGTGATTAACCATATCAAATTTGTGGGAAAAAAGTGCGAAACAACCGGTCGTAGAAATTGTTGAAAATTACTGACATTATTCAGTGATGACGTTTTAAGATAATGTAATTCCCTGTAATCGTGGAACAAATGCAATAAAAAAATCTATAAAACTAATTCGTTGGCTTAAGGCTCATTTTTTTTGATACTGTAGTACATTAATTTGAATAACGTTGATGTTATTAATGAATAATTAAGGGGGAAAAAAATTATGGCTGGGGAAAATTTTTTTGTCTGTCGAGTAATTTTTCGTTTGCCGATAAAGAAGATTTCGTGATGAAACGTCAAATGTTCTAGTGCTGAAGGGGAAATTTTCATGTGCTGGCACAGTGCGCCTCAATTCTAGTGCAGCACTAGAATTTTTCCCGGAATTTCCCCACAAAAATTCTCTGACTTTTCTCTCCGTGTATGCGCAACCATTCATACAAAGTTTGTGAGATACAGCAGAGGCTTCGTATAAGATACTTTAGGGACAGTGGGAGAGTGGAGTTCCGGGAGCCCCTATGTCTCCATTATACGCGCGCCCATAGATAGGAGGAAAATAGGGATCAGCGGGTTTCAAATAAAATACTTCCTTCGTTGCGCCCGAATTCAATGAAATTCTCATTCAAGTGTTTTATGAGCTTTAATACAATGACTTGAGCATTTCGATGTGTGATAATACCGTGCAATGTTAAGCATAATGGAAAAAAAATGCTTTTCATATTTTGAGTTTATTTGAAATGAATATCTTGATGGTATATCCGAGTGGAAATTCTGGTCAGGTCTTGATCAAGTTTGGATTAGATTAGACCTGACCACTGACCAGGTATTGATCAAGTTGACGGATCCGGTCTTGATCAGACATGTTACGCCTCTGACCAATCCGAATTTGATTACGATGAATGGATCCGAACTTGATCAAGTCAACTGTATGAAAACCGGATAACCTGTCTGTCAGTATCAATAACAATTATCAATGATAATTAATCTAAAACAAAAGATAATTCAATTCTTCCACCGTAGGCCGCCTCTCTTAATGAATCTCTACTGTTATTTTACCACTGAAAAAGCTTATTATTTTTTTACCGATGCTGGGGATCGAACCGGGGACCCTATGATTGCTAATCCTATGCCCTAACCACTACGCTATCGTGCTATTACTATTGAGTAAACTGTACATTGCCTATATGATTTGTATCGGGGTATTCATTGAATTTACGATTATTCCTGATCTCGCGGATGTACGTGTGTATTCTCAGAGATAAAATATGCTCAATAAAATTTTTATTTATTTCATTAATGAATAATAATAATGATAATCACAATAACACTAATGAATAAATAGACATTTGGTGATTTTTTTTCTCAAGATCATTTACGTGTAAGTTTGATACTCCTCTAATACGTATTTACGGCATCATCATCCCTCCCTTCTGTACATTTGAGAAGGGCAAATTGATTAATTAAATTAATTTATTTTAATAATAGTATAATGATCCTTTTTAAAGATTGAAAATAATTATTGATAATGGTTGATAAAACTTAATTTAAATAGTATAATAATAGTTAATTAAATGATCCGATAAACTTATTAAAATTAATGTCAGGTGGACCGGATCAGAATCTGATCATTTCCTCTTCAATTGACCCAGTTCAAATGCCGATCAAAGAGATCAAATCCGAATTTGCTCAGATTGGGGTCAGACAGCCGACCTCAGGGTGAGATCGTGCCTACCTGATCAGAACTTGATCTGAATCATCCTGCAGTTTTTCGGATCCCATCTACTGGATCAAAACTTGGTCAGGTTCTCATCAGGCATCATCTGATCATGTCTACCTTATCAGAACTTGATCTGAATCCGCCTGTAGTTTTTCGGATCCGATCTGCTGGATCAGAATTTGGTCAGGTTCTCATCAGGCATCATCTGATCATGTATACCTGATCAGAACTTGATCTGAACCCGTCTGTAGTTTTTCGGATCCGATCTGCTGGATCAAAACTTGGTCAGATTTTCATCAGGAATCACCGGATCAGTCGAACCTTACAAAAACCTGATCAAGTTCTGATCGTGCTTCAGGTGGGCCGGAAGAAATTTCCACTCGGGTATTACATGACAAAAAAATGAGTGGAGTGATTATAAGTCCGACTATTCTAAAATTGCTTGATCCTGAGATCATCTGAACCCTATAATAATTGTATGCGTGTCAAAACGTGGGAATAAACATTCGGAAGGCGATAAAAGTGCCGAGAGTGGGGGTACGCTTCGAGCGCTCGGAGCGCGAGGTATCTTATAGAGAGGTATCTTATATGAAGCCTCTAGTGTATTTTCATTTTTCGGTTTTTCTCTCAAAATCATTGTTAGCACTCTAACTTTTGCAAAAATCGACCTATTAACTTGAAATTTGTCATGAAGTTTCCTCTTTGCATCAGAATGTTTTGTATTGAAAATGGGCTAAATCGGACGATTAGTTTAGGAGATATTCAAGTTTGTATCTAAATCTATTTTCTTGAATATCTCAAAAACTACTCAACCGATTTCAATTTTTTTTCAAAATATTCGTCTTCATGTCTTCCATATTAATCAATCAAAATATGCATACCTGTCCATACAAAGTTGCCGAGAAAATTTCCCTTTTTCGGTTTATATTCAATTTAATGTAATTTCGGAATGTAATTTAGGAGTGTGGGAAGGGATTAGATTATCTGGTCAGGACCTTCCTGACCGGAAGGTCAGGAAAGGCACAAATTGGAACAAAATTATTATGCTGAAATTATTCGGAAGCATACAATCAATTTATTGATGGCGAAGAAAGCATTAAAACATCACTCAGTGACCCGCTCAGTGTCATATGCTCGCTACACCCTGCTTGTTTTTTATTCTGATAAATTCACCACTGATTACATTTGTATTTAATTTCCTGTAGTGTATTAAACATAAAACAATTTCACAGACTAATATCAAGGAATAACACAACAGAATTTATTGGGTTCACTTCTCTAAAAAAATTCTGAATTTTGGCATCGTACGTGGGAAAAACTAGAGGCATACCAGTTTTATGATCGATATGTACCGATTGATAAGCTGTTCCGTGCATCGGGTTCTTCATAAAAATGTCAGGGATATGGCATTCATGGCATTGAAAGGAAATGTCAAGTTTGTAGAAGTCTGTAATGTAATTTCTAACAATCATTCCGATTTTTGTTTTTCTTTGTAAGAAGGATGGGGTTGTTGTCTTCAGCAGTTCATGGTATCATTGCAGTTTGAGACATACAGCAGGAACTTCTACTTTGAGATGAGTTTCAAAATAAAACAGGCAATGATATTAATTAAAGTTGAAATAATGGATACAACCATCAATTTTCGTTTTAGCGTTGTGAAGGGAAATTGGAATGTTGATCATGATGAAAATTTACTCTTGGCTGTTATTTTCATTGCCGTATAGTATGGATCTAACATCCGGATGAATTACATACCGTGAGGACGTCAGTTCTCGGACGGTATTCAGATCTCAGACGCAGAGCACTCTTACGATTGAATTTCAAATCAATTGCGTATCCATAGTGCTTGACGGCCATTTTCTGTTATTCCCTCCAAAAGTAGCATATATTCTCCCCAAATTGCAATATTTATTAATATTTCACTAAGTGTACAGAATTATTACACTTATATTTATTCGAGGGTTCACACAGTAGGGGGGTCTGTGGAGTGTTATGTCGTGTGCGGACGGTGAAATCCCTCTGTGCTTCTTAAGGATCTAACAACAAAATGTAAGTGAAAAATTGTTTATAATCGGTTTTTATGAGTTGAAGATTAATTTTCGAATAAAAATAGATGTGGACAATTTTAAAAAATAAATAAATTATTGGAGAAATTGAGGGTCCGAGATCTGAATCCACCAAAGGCGAGGTGGGTTCAGTTCTCGGACGTGTTTATCCATGTGCTTAATCTCAATCGCACGCATGAAGAAATTTGACAGAAAAACTTAGCACTTTCTCTGAGAAATTCTATTGCATTTCTAGTGGAATTCTACGAGAATTCTCTTGGAGTTCCATTAGAATTCTATTGGAGAATTCTATTCGTTTTTTGGACCATTTATAGAGAATTTTATCTAATTTTACCGTTTCATTTGTCCAAGAGATATTCGGTTTGAAAAAAGTTAATAGATTTTGAGATGTTTAATGAAATTCATAGGTGTAAATATTAGAATTTTTTTCTGCTAAATTTTTATTCGTTTTTGTTGCTAAAATTGCAGAAAAAAAATCTCAGAGAAAGCGCTAAATTTTTTTATTAAATTTATTTATACAGGCGTTCATCCCTGTCAGTGCTCTTATTCTCATGGAGACATTCTTCTCCCANTTAGAATTTTTTTCTGCTAAATTTTTATTCGTTTTTGTTGCTAAAATTGCAGAAAAAAAATCTCAGAGAAAGCGCTAAATTTTTTTATTAAATTTATTTATACAGGCGTTCATCCCTGTCAGTGCTCTTATTCTCATGGAGACATTCTTCTCCCATTTTTGAAAAAAAATAATGATTCCCAAGAATAATAACAAAAAAAAATCATCCATTCTTCGACTCTTTCAGGCCTGCGATGCTTTCGCGACCTAGAAAATCAAAAGCACCAGAGTATACTCCTGAGCAGTTAGAAAGTGCTCTGACGGCGATCAGAACAGGAAGATCTTTGGGATCAGTCAGCAAAGAATATAATATCCCTAAGTCAACCTTATACGACAAGGCAAATGGCAAGACAAAAGCTCAGATCAACAGACCTGGCCCTGAGTGTATTGTGGGAGAATTTTATGAAAAGAAACTGGTAGAATGGATTTGTTATATGGCTGATAGGGGGTTTGCCGTCACTAAGGATCAATTGCAGAATTCCGTTCACAAACTGATGAAATCTCTTGGCTCAATTACTCTTAATTCATAATAATAATGGTTATTCATGATTATCATTTAGTGTGTAATAAGTTTATGGCTATTGGGATGAGAATAGATCTGTCAAAAATATTTTTTACAATTGATTTCCCATATTTTTCCTTCTCCCAAACTCCTCTCATTCACTTCGTCCGAGAACTGAATTCATGTCGTCCGAGAACTGAAGTGGGTCAATTTTTGGCGTCCGAGAAATGAATCCGGGGAGCTGTGTTTTGTTTTAACAAATATTTATCGAATTCCGAAGTTTTTTAATAAAAATCAAACGTGTTCTTGTCCCAAAAACATCAAAAATGACTATGGAAACCGCAAACTTCATATTTGACGAAAAAAAAAAACGAAGAATCGGTTATTGATGGTCGAGTTACCCTTAACCGTCCGAGAACTGACGCCCTCACGGTATCCACCCTTCTGAATTATTTTCGATGGTATGTGGTCTGCTTTTATGTTTCATTCAGCATTTTATGACAATTTTAATGAGTACGACACATAAAAACGAGTTATTCAAGAGTAACATATGGATTCAATGTTTATGGAATATGATTTTATGCCATAGGTGCCTAGAATCACGTGTGACATAAACAGTATACGAAACTCGTGCGTAATGGTGTTTTTTGACTCGTGGGATTGTAAAACTCGGCTTCGGCTCGTTTTACAACTTCCCACGAGCCAAAAAACCCATTACGCACTTGTTGCGTAATATACTATTCTTCTACTCGAACATACGCGTACAAACAGTATGATGGTGGAAGATAAAGAAAAATATATGGGTATACTCATTCTCCAAGTATACTGTTTTTTTATTATCCTCCTCTCCGGGGAGTTTGAGAATCGCCTCATGCTGGAGAGGAAATAATTCTTCGTCCAGGGGCAGTTGAAATTGCCAGTAGGAGGGACCGTCAATGATATTAATTTTCAGTAATACTAAAAGAAATTATTGATATATCACTGAAGTGTGTTGTTCATAATTGAAGATTTAAATTTCATGAAATGGTCAATGATCTGAAATGTCTATCGACATTAAATAAGTCATTCCAAATTTAACAACAATGATTTTTTGGTGACACGTCTAAACTCCACGGCGTCACTTCAACACAACACGTCAATTCAACATTTTCATTTTCTACCAAAACTATTTCATCATTCGGTTTTTCCATCATATTCAATTTCAATATCAATTTATTTGAACATATCATTTTATTTTTCACAAAAAATACATATCAGTATATTATTAAGTGAACGTGGGTATATACATTTGATCAGCACGAGTGAGTATATTCCATGGGTTTATCATTATTATTTATAATTTGATGTCGTGGGCGATGCCTAGTTAGTTGTCGTTTACCTCGTTGACTTATTACAAAATGTAACGGCATGGTGATGCTTGTGTGCTCGATTAGAGTTTTCACCGTACTGATTATTCTTCGATTGTCAGGTATACGGTTGGGTTGGTTTCGTTTGTTTTTTCGTATTGGTATCTATATATTTATATTTCAAATGTATATGGGTTGGATGCTATGAAGATAGCTGGGAGTTTTATTGTCTTTTCCTTTGGATGCCCAATGGTGATATTTTTGATGTGTTTGTTGACATCCAGAGTACATGTAATGGTGTTTTTGTTTGATTTGTGTTGATTATTACGCATGTTTAAATTGTATTGTGATGAGTTTGATTGTGTTGACTTTGTTGGTATTGAATTTGTTGTGTGTTGAAATGTTGTGTGTTGAATTGACGTGTTAAGTTTGTTTTGTGAGATATAGACATGGAACCTGATTTTTTGAGGGCTAAATAATTAGAAATTTGAGAATTTGATTATTGATTAATTTAATAACGAAAATTTGTTTGGTATTCTCAACTGATTATATATATAACAAGGGGGCTCCCCTGCTCGCTCCGATCGCCAACCCCCATATGACCCTTGTGACACTTATTTCGACCCTCCATTTCTGACCCTTCATTTTGGAGTTGTAATTTCAAGTACCAAATTTTCATCACCAGAAGTCGATTTGGATTTTTACAATATAGAGAGATATAGAGACCCATATTTTGATCCTCGTGACCCTTAAATTCTGAACCCCATGACCCTTAATCTGACACGCGTGGCCCTTATGCTGACCCTCGTGACCCTTACTCTGAGCCTTATGATCATTTTGATCCTCGTGACCCTTATTCTGACCCTCATGACCATTATTTTGACCCCCGTGACCCTTATTTTGACCCTTAAGTTTTGGAGTCTTAATTTCGAGTACCAAATTTTAATCACCAGAAGCCGATTTGGATTTTTATAATATAGGGATAGAATAATGTTATTAAGGCAGTCTACAATCGACCTACATTGAGAAAAAAATTTATTCCTTCCAAGAAAATGTTATTGGTGATATCTTTTTCATACTCTTAGTAGAAGAAAATATCTCTTTTGAAACATATTTCTCCAGGCCAGTCATTTCCAGGTGCTCCGAAATCAGTTCCAAGCGTGAGAATTATGGTGATCTATAAGAATATTCTTCTGCATATGACCTCGAAGAAACTCCAATAATAATTATTAACATTTGGAATTATTCCAATTTTCTTTACCTGAGAAAATCGCCAATTTGTAAAATCCGGAAGATATTGGAGAACATTTTGTCAAGGTTTTGTCAGATTGTTCAACATCACTGTAATTTTTGAGGATAGACTTGGACTCTCTGAAAATGACTGTCCTGGAAAAATTCGTTCTGAAAAAATATTATCTTCTGACGAGAATATCAATCCTTGGCAGGAATAATGTTTTCTCTCAGTGTACGGCCTCCGTTTGCATCGCGTTGCAATAAATAAAGATATATTAATTAACTTAGCAACGTGACGCAAGCGAATGACACGCATTTATTGTAGACTCTCCTTAACGTCATCGTTGATTTTGACGATGCCTGGCCAGCAGTCGTCTAGGTTTTCAAATGTGATTGACCTCGCTTAATCCTCCTGTCCGTTTGTCTGTTGTCTCTGTTACCCTCCTCTCCCTAACCTATTCCCGCCTTTTGGGAATTTGAAAAATACATCAACGCAGAAAAGAGAGAGATGTTGAATGAAAGGAGAAAAAAAAAGAAAGTAATAAGAGAAAATATTTGCCTTGTTAAATTGCTGTAACTTTCCAGTGATTCTTTTGTTGTTCGGTCGACTAGTCAGTATATGGCGCCGTCTCTCTGTGACCCTGGAATCAGGGGTTGAACTGGGAATGACATCGAGACACGCCATTGTGCCCGATGTACGCAATTCAAACCCCCTTTTTTCCCCACCTCCATTTTCTCTCTCTATTTTCTCCATTGTCTGATCGATTTCCAATCAGTTCAACTGATTGGAGAAAAAGCGCAAAGGACAAAAGATCTAGTCCCACTTCAGCTGTCCCATTATCCTCGAAGTTCACTGAAGCTCCCGTCTCGAGAGGAAGTGCAAAATCACTAGCCTTATGACTCAAGTTATTCTATATTTACACGCAGACAACACGTGCTTGACACAACTCTCTTGGCTCTTGAACGAAAATTTGCGAACTCGTAAATTTATCTCGTGGGAGTTGAATTTTTTTTCTTTTCCGTCACATCTAGCCCCACTACTTTACATTCATGGTTGTAAAATAGGATGGTACAGGGGTGGTGGAGTGAGTTGAAGACGAGCGAACATAAAAATAGCGCACACGGGAGCATTCTTTTGGCTATCTAAACGGGGAATCAAATTTATATTTATCCCCCTCCATTGCTGGTGGCTGCAGCGACAAATGGCCTGCGATATATCTCAGGTTAACCGCTGTCGACTGAAGGTGGAGAGTAGTGGGAGAGGCGGCATAACCCTGTGTCCAAGACTGATAATTTTTTTTCAATCTCTTTCAATATTTTGTTTTTCGCCTGTTCCCCGTTTTCTAAAAAATTTGAGATGTTGGAATCAGTGGAGCATTAGTGTGAACATATGGCTTTTTTTTTCGAGGGGTTTGGGGAGAGGGGTGAAATAGGAGCAGAGGTTTTGACTTTCTAATTTCGGAGACGCGTGCCACTTGAAGGGAAATGAGAAAATAACGTGAGGGTGAGTGGTTCGTGTCGGAGAGAAACGATTTATGGAAAAATCGACTTTAACAGCTGTAAAAAAAAACAGTGGGATTCCGGAAAAAGACGTAAATTCAAGTGTCGGGAAAATTGAGGTGAGGAAAATGTAATTATTGAAGAATGATGGATGAATCTTCGATGACAAGAGGGCTGCCGGAAATTCAACACCATTTAATGCTAGAGGAATAATCTTGAATCATTATTTTTCATTTCTCAACACACAAAAAACAAAGGGGGCAAATCAACGTCTGCTTGGCGTATTTCATCCCTTCTTTAGGATAGTACAGTTTTTGTTACATAGGAGATGAAAAAACTGGAATATAGGGGTGATGTATCATTTTTACAGTGTTAAAAATGATACATCACCCCTTAAGCTGGGCTTTTTCATCCCCTAAATTTCCCCCTAAATCGAATGCAATATGGCACTCTTCTTAAAACTACTAATAGGCTGTTTATAGGATTGCAATGTTTTTCTAAGTGTTCTGCACGACAAGTAAGCAGGAAGTAATTTACTCATATTGTTTTGTGAAGATAAAGAGGAAAGAGAGCGGAAATCAATTTTTAAAAAGTATCATAAATGAACGAACATGATGTTCGAACGTCTCCGAAAAGAGTTTTTCAATTATCCGAGCTTAGGAGAAGAACAAATCTGTTGACATACAAGGGAAACAACCCAATACACACATCTCCAATATGATGAAACCGATCCATAAGTTTCATACCCCCAACTAATACCAGTGTATGAGGAAATAAATGGTGGTACAATTTCACTGTCCGATAAGCGGTTTATGAGTCTATATACCATGAGCGGACGTCGAAGGCAATATTGCCGGGTAATCCGTCTCTCCACCCCCAGCAAAGTTGGTTTGTATTGAGAAGAATTTCATTCCTTCAAGTAATACCACCCGAAAAGCATTAATGGTCAAGTATCAAATCCTCAACTGAGGACGGGTGAGTCTCGTACATTTCCGTTTGAATTTGGCAAAGTGATTGGTATCTTTTGGCCTTCCGCTTGTTATCAGTCAAGCAGAAAGGCATAGCGTCCTCTTTGAGTACTCGGTTTGAAAGATTGAATCATGAATGGAATTGGATAGAGTGAATATCAGGAGCTAAATTCATTCGACCCCCAACTGTATTTTTCTATTTCGTTATCGAAAGAATGTGATTCACAACGTTACAGTACCTCATCGCGTATATCCTCCAAAGAAAATACTAAGTAGGTCCCCAATCTCCATCTCTCAGAGTCCACTTGGTCCAAGTACAACCACCCCTGCTCACAAACCCATGAATTCACCAGCTTATTTTCCCGGAGGTGAAATAACAGGGTAAGAAGTAAACCCCTGGGCATAGGTCCAGCCACTGGATAAGATTACACGTAGAGGCAAGCTTTATTTGAACTGGGACACCCTAAAGAAATCTGCGCTGCAGTCCCTCTATCTCCTCTGCGACTGTTTTTATTTGTCGTTTTTTGCTCTTTTTTCACTCCCCGTTCAGCCCTCCTTCTTTAGAGTAGGTTTTTGGTCAAATAGAGGTTAAGCTCTGGTCTTGTTCACGTGGAGTATCTCACCCCTTTCGACGTCGTTTTCTTGCGCTAGTCCAACACTCTGGTGTTTACTCTGATTCAAGTGGTAGAGAGAGGGAATCTCGGTAGTCTGTTAAACCCCTCAACTTCTTGTTACCGACACCACATATTCGGCAGGAAGAACTGGCGGAAATTTTATTTAGGAGGATTTCGTTACGCTGAATTAAATCGGTTAATTCACTGTTTATCTCATCAATCAATAAGTACTTAGGATCAGTTCAATTCTATTCCCTCAATGATCCAAAAGTTGTTTATAAACGTGCTCTCGTTTTGGAGGATATTTCAAAGAAGAATTTAATAGTCCACTTTTCTATCCAATTTGATGCCACCAAACCAAAACATTTTCCTTCCAATGAGAATATTTCCAGTGAATAAAATCGATGAATGGAATATTAACCTCTGCTGCACAATCGAGTGCTCTTGTATTGCCAGTAGCACATGTGTGTGACCCCTTGAAGCGGCAAAAACTTTTCAAACTAACTGGTCTGATAGAGCGAACGTGGGGATACACAAGAGTAGTCCGCATATAGGAGAAGTTATTTGTATGAGGTAACAACTACGTTACATACAGAGACTCACTATACCAACAATATATACAACTTGAGTGAGATCAACTAAGTCGATATACAGACACGACCTGATATTACCAAACTTTTACTCAAAGTGATATATTTCATCGAGCGATCAAAGGCCTGCACCGATGGCCTCCATGAAAAGTAGGAGAAATAAAACCTGTGAAAAAGGGAGAAAATGTAACATTGTGTATTGAGTCTGGTCCGTTTGACCTCGGTACAAAGCGAGAACAGCTGGTTGCAGTTGGATTGAGGGAGGAAGGAGGAGAATGAAAGAGAGAGAACATTGAAAACCCAAAACGTCCTGCACGCGCCTGCTCGTGCCTGCTCCTGTCATCCGGGACAAACATATCGTCTGTGTATCGTGTTCCTTAGACGGCGTGAAAACACTTTCCACATTCTACGGAAGAACGAAGCCGCCGCCAAGGCGCCTACATTAAGGACCCACGTAGTTTCCAGGGGGGGCATGTGCTAAGAACATTCTTTGGCATCTGGAATACTTTATAAACACTCCATCCCAACATTCATCCTATTTTTCATCTTGAAATATGAGAAACTCCTGAGTGAATATCAAATAATGAATAATGAAAATTTTTTTAATTCCCGTAAATGGCTTTCTCATTGATTTTTTTTTTTTCATTCGGTTCAACAAAAATGTTTAATTTATGTGGAATTGAATGTTTGCGTATTTTGTATGTATTTCGAAATGGCTTGATGTTTTTATTTAAAAGTTTTATTACTGCCTCTAACAGAAACCGGTGATGAGGTGAAATCGAGTGCCCGCATTTCGCCGATAGTGTTATCAACTACCCGTAGGTTTCCACCAGTGTACAAGTCCGGAGGTGGAAATGCACTGGGAGACTATTTTTGCCCCCATCCCGCTCCTATTTCATTTTCGAGTTTCAGTGTACGCGGGTGTTCGCCTTGGTCGAATAGCCCCTGAGGAGATAAACAGAAAGAGTGGTTGCGGTAGAGTTCGAATTACACCAGACGAGGGGCAAATTATTTCAACCCCACCGATGAGGATGCTTCCCTGGATTATTTATTCAAACATTTTTTTCTCATCTTCAGAGTCAATTCAAACAAATGGAAACAAATCTGCTTCTCGTTTATTCAATTGAAATTGCAGTGAACCTTTAATGAATACAGCTACAATGTTCATCTGCAGTGGTGAAATCCGTGAAGAGTGATAATATGAATGAAAAACAAAAATATAAACCCATTCTAAATTTGTTAACTCTCTACGGGTACACTGGTATTACTCATCACGTCTCCACATTTTCTCTTGATTGTCATTCTTACACAAGTGCATCCTGCAGTATTTATCCAATACAAGAATTATGTTCAGAGGTTTCTGAGTGCTATTGGCCCAGTAGAAATAACCTCAGTTCTGCGTCAGGTGTAGATAGGAGCGAAGATATTTTTGTCAACTGCGGGTGTTTTTATACTTAGGCTATTTCATTCTATCCAGAAATCAATGTTGTTCATATTCGTCAATTTGGAATGTAGGGTTTGTAAGTTCAATAGAAAAGACACTACAAAGTTTTTTAGAAATTGAATTTTTTCACATTTTCGACATTCTTTTAGTGTTTGAATAAATTTCTCATTGACATTTCGCTGTTTCTAAAGCAAGGTGACTGTAGCAAGGAAGGTGGGTTGATAACTCACCTAGAAAGTTAACTCGTAAACTGTTAATATATCCGTGATGGAGCCCTACGGGGCCAGTCCACATGGAAAAAATATATATACAGAAATGTATGTCACTTATATCCGCTTATATGTGGTATACTTTTCGGCAAAAAATGCAATATCTGAGGTGTATGTGTGATAGGTGTGTACATATATGCCACCGGAGATATCTAGCATATGCCTGGTCTACAAGGCGGATATATTCAAGATATAATTCCGGTAAAATCATTATATCTCACTTTTACGTTTTGGCTTATATTTTCTTACGCTACGCTGGCGTACGGCGGTGGTTGGCCGGCTTAGCTTTGGGAAGCTAAGCAACGCTGAGCGTGGTCACTAGACGGATGAATGGCCGCGAGGGAACACCTCTGGAAGGGTTCGAATTTTTCAAAAGCTGGAAGAAGCATTAGTAATTAATATGCTGGTGAAAAAATGAAAATTCGTAAGTAATCGAAAGGTATACGGTAATGAAAAAGTTTAATAATAATATATCTGTGATGGAGGATCAAACCCATTGGCAACCCCCACGGAATATTCTCAGAAACATAAATAGAATAAATGAATAATATGTATTTGGTAATCGGGGCTTTTCGCCAATTTACCTATGAATAACGAGGCCAATACCCCCCCCCCCCCCATACAATCCACACATTCACACGCAGTATACGCGAACAGTCTGTGAGATTATCGAAATTGGAAAGATGCCAAAGTAGAGTGAAAACCCGATGAAATCATTCTTCTCAACAAAACGCTTACTCTGACGCGCATTGCTTCTCTCTCTTCCTCACCCTCGTCCACACAATCACATGCATGTCTATCAGAAGGAGGCATGCTCTGATCCAGTTTTCATTCCAAGTGTAGAAGCAAGAGTGGAGAAGAAGAGAATTTGAAAAAATTGAAGAAGAAATAAAAAAGAGCGTGAGTAGAGATGGGGGAATACAGAATGAGCAAAAAGAAATAGACATAAAAAAGATGAAAAAAGAGGCACGCGCATCGGGAGCGCATTCTTGGCGCATAATAAGCGCGTTCTTGGGCGCAGGTGGCGAGTGCCCACCGGCGACGACTGAGGAGCCGACCCTTTCTCGATTCCCCCTTTTATCCATTGCGTCTGTGCAGAGGGACTCGATCGTTTGATATTCAAGGAGTTTCGTTCATTACTCGTATTGCGAGTAATGAAATTGAATAAATTAATCACCAATACTTTTCAGAGTATTTTTTACCTCAATTTCACGGTGAGATAATTCTTAAATTGGTAATATTGTTCCCAGTTATTCAGGAGAACGTATTTTTATCTTAAAGATTAGTAGATTGGACTGTTGTAACGCAGAGAAAGAAAGTTTCTGGTTTCCAGAACCAAGTTACTGACTTTTTGCATCTCATTTCCGAAGAAAAGTTCTGAAATCGAGAACTATTGGGCTTTTAATTGAGAACCTTTGCATTCTTGGATTAAGAGTATCCGAAACGGATAAAATTCTAAAATAATTAAACATTAAGTCCACATTGATTGCGTTAATGTATCAGGTGACTTATTTTTGATAAAAAAGATTTAGAAAAATGAGTAGAATAATTTTAGAATGGAAAAAATCATCAATTCAAGAACAGAAATGTCTCTTCTTTGAGAACTCTCGAAGTCAAAAGTTCTGATTCCCAGAACCAAGATTCTGAAGAAAATATACCTTAATTTAAGTACAATTATACCAAGCTCACATAAAAATTACAGCCAGTAGAACTTTTCTATCTGATTTTTAAGGGAAAATCTGCTCAAAAATTTAGTTCGTTCCTCGATTTTTGGCTCCAGAGATTTCGGTAGGACAGAGCTCTGCAATTCAATAATTTTTTACTAACGGAAAAATGGATTAAAAAAGATGACCGGTTTTGGCTCCATAATTTCAGATCAGCGATTCAAACTGAAAAATTTTTAATCATGACAATTAATTTATATTGTAAATATAATTTAGTCACAATTTCTCTGATATGAAGTTCTTCAGAAACAATTTCTGCATTCCATTGAACTAAAGAACGGAACGTGATCAAACTTGATTGATCATCTCCCAGCAATTACCCTGAAAATTCCAAACGCAATAATACCCAACAGTATACACAGCATGACATGTTAACGTCTCGCTTCCCCCACAATTACGGAGATCCATCGTGCACACACTCGTGATATCGCGCGATATGGAATTGATGTTTACACAAGTGGACAGAATCGCAGAGAGGTGAAGTCCAATGTGCGTTAGCCATATTAGTCGAGGCATTGTAATGCCCCCGAGTCGTGAGCCCTTGACAATTTCAACATATATCGAAATCCATACTCCCTCCCTCTTCACCACCATTAGGCTCCTGTTATTTCGTTTAGTATACGCCCGAGGGCGGCATAAGTTTGGTTCATTGCCGGTCGGCAACCAACCCTCCACCCACCTCCCATTCTCTCGTCAAACCCACCCGACATCCGTAGGGCAAAGATAGAGGGACAGCTTTAGGAGTGAGCGAAAAGGGGTCAATGACAGGGTAATGGAAATGCCGATAATCCAGCGGAATACGGGACATCATCCAAGGTGAATATCATTTGGGAACGAGCTGATAAAAAGAGCCTCGAGGTTTTTATCTCAGGGCAGTGCATCAGGGGTTGGAATTTGGTGGAAAAAAAAGGATCGGGTTTACCCTCTGTGCATACAAAACTATTGAAAGCGAACGAGAGTGGGGGGGGGGGG
>NW_021680347.1:2243146-2256951 GCF_001412515.2 Diachasma alloeum
GAGGGGGGGGGGATTATTTCTGCGATGCGATCAAACCGATTGCCCCGAAGAAATGACTCTGTTCGACGAAACGAGAGCAGACGTTCGTGGAACGCAGGGGGAGAGTTACGCAGATAAAGTCCCGAGTGGAATGCGAACACCAGAGTGTTTAACCCTGTGCTTGTATTTTTTTTGTGTGCCTCACTTTTATGCGGCAACGACTCGATAATTATGGTGAATATAGGGAGAGTAATGTGGAGGCGATGAGGAGCAGGAGCAGGAGGGAGGAGAAATTATGGACGATGGGACACGCAATCGACAGAATTGTGTGGGCACGAAAATGCATATAGGGGATTGGATTAAAGGGGAGAGTACTCATGATCGTTATGAATAATGAGAGTACGTTCGTGTTTCCATCGGCGATAAATTAATTATTGATCAATTAAAATGTCTTAATTAAATTGTCACGAGTGTCTCTGATTTTTTTTTGTCGACTGGTAAAACGAAGTTCCCCTTTTTAATTGATTTTTGGTGTTGGAATTGTTGGAATTTCTTGGTCGAAAGGCAGGGTATACATTTTTTCCGATTCTGGCACGCATAGTCTGCCTAGTGTCCCTCGGGGCTCGTGTTGGCTCCAGTAGAATCGATTGCCCAGCGAAAAGTCACCCCCATGGGAAAACTTAACGATAACGCATCTCTCTTAGATTACAACTGTATGTACAACTTTATATACCCCTGTGTGCGTTATCATTTCACCCTTTTTTCAACTGGAGAAGTGAGACAAAATGTACGACCCGCGTTCAGGGTAACGAGGCTCGTCGTGTGCCGGCCCTGAAACTTTTATGGCGTCTAGCAGCAGGTGCTCACTTCCTTCACTCTCTCTTCTTCTGTTTTCGTTCGGTTATTTCTCTCAATCTCTCTCGTTCGCTTGCGTATAAGTAATCTTCGCAAAACGATCTCGATCGAACTGTAATGACGAAATGCGCACTCACAGAGAGTTTAATACAAGTGCAGAAATGAACACTCATCTTCTTACTCGTTTTTATCTTTGAGATACTTTTCAAGTTCTTATGACTCTTTTATTTGTCTCTAACTGACGAGGGAAGGACAATTTTTTCACTCCCTCGTAAATGTCAAATAGTTTTTCCAATGCATCATGATAAAATGGAAATTCTTATCACTTACGGCAACTGTTCATGAGGTAATAATCCAAGTTTTCTTCTGTAATTGAATCAGTCTGCCTCCAGTAATAAAAGTAAACAGTTTCTGTGTGGAATGAACAAAATGTATCAAGTCCCGAACAATGGAGAAATGATTAAATTATTTAATTTGGTGAAAGTCTTGTGCCCTTTGCAACCCAGAATAATAAAATTCTCCTAGAAAATTGATGAAACTAAGAGTATATCCCCCTAAATTGAATTTAATATAATTTTTGTTCTCCCCGCTTTCACGAAATATAAAGGAACACGAGTAACACGGACGCAGTAACGAAGCAAAGGGGTGTCTAATGTCGTTTTCTGTATAACGAGGTTAGTTGACTCGGCAACTAGTTAGGATAGAGTAAAGGATAGAGAAGCATGTCCTTTTTACTCCCCCCCCCCTCCCGCACACTCTTACTCACTTACTCCTTCTCACTGTCCAGCGTGTGTTACGTGATTCTCTATAGACACAGAGAGAATTAAGGAGGAATGGAATAGAGGATAGACAGAGATGGGTAGGAAGGGAGATGATAGCAACGTCTTGGTAATATCAGGTAATATCCAACTAACTCCTTGTGCCTTATCGTACTGTCTCGTTTCGGTGTCTCGATATAGGGCTTTTCTCTCTTGGGTCATGGGGAGTATTACGATAGGACACGGATGGATCTTGTCCTGACACCATTTACGATCTACGTACATTCTATGGATTAATGTTAAATCATTGGACACAATGATTAAACAAAAGCGAAGGAATATTTTTTCTCAGACATACTGTTATAAATTTTGGGTCCACTAAATCATTGAATTTACAGTAAAATGTAAAATTTCATGATTTTTCCCCCTATTTCATCAATTTAATCTCGGAAATGAAGATAACATGCAGTCTGACAAATTATCCGTTGTAATACCCCAAGATCTTCAAAATTATCGAATATTTCCCGAGTTTTATTGTGTTGCAACGTCGAGGGATGATTTGTCTGCAAAACTCATCCCGATCGCTGAAACGCAGGGAAACTTGAGGGAAATATCCCATGAATTTCGAAGGTCGAGGGGTATTCGGAGGAGAATTTCCTCAAAAATTTAATTTTTTGATGAATTTTTTTCCCCCTCTGCTTATTAGTTGTTAGCATTGCTAATGGTGACCGCATAATGGTCTAAGAAAGGAGATTTTTAAATAAATTTATCTGAGCAATTGAAAACTTTAAAAATGAGAATTTCCTTCCTCCTGGGTTCGACCAATCAGAGTGCAGTGGTCGAGGTCACGTGGCACTTTACACGAACATCTCATAGAAGTAAAAAAAAATGGTTAATCTTGTTATCGATTTCTCGTAAAGAGTTTTGGCCAAACCGACTCATTTTTAATAATTCTTTTTCTCAAATCAAATCAACACAACTTCCCACAATTTTTTTTCATGAATTGAAATATCAAAACCAGAAAGAACAATTGACAGGCAACTGTGGAATTATCATTTTGGTAATTCACTAGTAGCCTGGTGAATTATCAAAAAAAAAACCGACGTGAAAGTACCACGTGACCTCGAATACTGCGCTCTAATTGGGCGAACCGAGGAAGGAGGAAATTCGCGATGACATTTCATTAAAAGAATGTTTAGGTACTCAATTCTAGTCCGATATTCCGATATTCATTTTTAAATCATTCATGGATAAAACTATTCTTCCATTCATCTAATCATATTTATTTTTCATTCCCTCTCTATATTTATATCGAATCCCGAGTATCTTCATTTTCCCGTTTTCCACCAAGAAAATACAGCGTATACTTTACTTCCATTGTCCCCTCGTAATTCACTCCGGAATAAAAGTTTATGGTTTTCTGTTTGCTCGTGATCCACCCGACGTAAACATTACTATAGAAGAAAATAAACGAAAATACATCTAATGGGATGAACAGAATAAAAGAGTAGAAGATAAATCAGTAGTTATAGGTTGTACATCCATCCATATACAGGATAATACAGCCGAACGTAATAGTAGTTGCTTTATAAATTAATATTGCAATCACCACTGGAAAATTAATTCACGCCACCATTATCATTAATTTAGGTTTATACCGTACAGTAGTGAGAGGGACATTTATAGATGAGGCTAGAGAGGGTAGAAAGAACACGAGGAATCGGACCGACTAAAGTCCAGTGCGTCCCTGGCTTTATGATTGTTCTGTGATTAATTATTATTATTATTATTTGGATAGCCGAAATACTGGCCACCAAACGCGACACACAAATGTGTGACTATTCCACTCGGCTTATATTTCCCTTCATTATCGCCAGTATTATTATGCTCTTTCAATTATTCATATCACAAGACAGAGAGACAATGAGAAATATAATTTTTTTTAAATTTTCATATAATTGACGTTTCTGCGCTATTAAATTATTCAATAAGCAGAGGATAATTAAGCCCACATTTTACAAACTGATTTTCTCTCCATTTTGTTCTCTACACAATTACGCGTTTTTCATTCAGCTTACCTCGACCAGCGTAATAAGGATAATGAATAGCGGAGGTGGGCAACACGTGTAGTGATCCGCATAATATTTTCGGTCCCGTTCCTCGGTGAGGAATTCATCGCCGATCATGCGGACCATCCTGTGGACAGAGAAAAACGAACAAAAATTAATTAGTTTCAGCCACAATTAATTAACCTGCCCCGCTGCAATTCACTGAATAAAAGAGGGAGGGGGGAGAAAGTGGATTTATTTCAACCAGTCATGGGTTTTGCGTTCTATGGAAATGGCAAAAGCGGGGAGATACTGCTTCATTGTTACAGTTTCAAATGAAAGTATTCATTAAATATTCCATTAAACTGTTCAGAATAATTTTGAATTTATCTTTACCTCTTAAATCCCGAATAATCAATACCCATTGTACTGACAAAAAGAACGATCTAAACCGTGGAAATCCCTCGGAAAAAATTTAAAAAATACTAAACCACAGAAACTCTTTAACGAGCCCTCGTCACTCTCTTCCTCGCCTCAGTGAAATTAAATTAACAGAAAAAAGAGAGGGCGAGAAGACCTTTGAAAATTAATTAACGCCAGCGACGTAACGAGGTTGCATAGGAAATTGTGTCGAGCGTGTTAGTACACTCTTCATCCTCCTTTTATCGACAGGAAAACTTTTAATGTTGGCTTTTGCTCTAACCACATGCACTTTTCAATACAAGTCGTTTCAACTAGGAAAAACTTTGTGATTGTTGCCACAAGAAACGATAACTCAACTATTAAAATTCATAACCTAAAGCATAGAAAATTATAATTACAAAAAAATGAATGTCATTCAACTGAAATATGTAATTGATACCGGCGGATTCCTTTCCATACTAACAAAAGTATGTTAATCCAGCATTATTATTTTTATTCCAACTCAAAAAAGCACATCGCATTATATCCACTCGACTTGGCTTTTTATTTTTAAAAATCCTCCTTCATTATTTTTCATTCCGTTTCAATTCGATAGAAATGAGAGAAACCAGTGGTGGTGGGTAACACGACCGTAGGAACAATGGCAACAGGCCTGTCACTGGTTCTCCGGATGGCGAGTTGGTATAAGTGCGAAAAAGAGATAATAATTCCATTGTCTCCAACTTCCATGGCTACTTCATTTATACCCCTTTCCATATTTTAACTTAAAAACTATATCAATGATAAAATAGGGTTGGCAATTGTCTTCTCTCCCTTACACCAACCCTTTTTGTGCGATACGCGGGATCTATAGGGTATCCAGGAAGCCCCGAGACCACGCAGTGTAACTAACTTGTGAAGTCAACAATATCCACAGAGCTACGGCTAACCGCAAAGGACACTCTCGCCTATCGATCCAGTACCCTTCTCCCAACTTTTCGTACAAACTCTGTTGCCCCGCACGTTGCTATCCGAGTCGAAAAATTGGTCGTTTTGAGTCTTTCTCGTATCTTCAAAAGCGACGATTCCTTTTGTTCTCGGATTTTTTTTCCGGGTTTTCGGGAACGATTTTAGTTTTTCATGTTTTCACCACTTTATGGAAATTTTATTCTAGAGTTGGAAAATTTCGCTCATCAGTGACACTTGGAATTTTTTTTAATAATATTGAAATAAATATTACATTGACAACATTTTACTGAGAAAATCCATTATGACGTAGATATGATACATCTGTCATGAAATCGTCGATCTTAAAAAATTTGTAAA
This sequence comes from Diachasma alloeum, assembly GCF_001412515.2. NCBI lineage: Eukaryota > Metazoa > Arthropoda > Insecta > Hymenoptera > Braconidae > Diachasma > Diachasma alloeum. Next base: position 2,248,515 of record NW_021680347.1, read on the forward strand.
TCATCCATTTTTTGGAAAGAAAAATCATTTTCAATGAAAAATCATTAAACGTGATACTAGCAAAACAAATTCCGTAAGTTTTTAATGATGCAGCCAAGATGTATCTTCAAATTGTTATCTCCAACACTCAGCCCGGAACCAGTAAACTCTAATGGTGAAGGAACCACCATAAAATGGTCCCTGGAAATGGAGGGGTACCTACCTCATTCTTTTTCGGGGGTTTTCCCTTTTTTTGTTGAAAAGAAGTAGGAGCGTGAGGATCGCAAGGGAGAGGGGGTTAGATACAATTCCCATGCAACTAACTATGGTATTTGAACGAAACTATAGTAAAGAAAAACTACCAGGAGGCTCACTATTCAGCTAACTACAGCACGGAGTGCTCCGTTGCTTTCTGTTATCATTTCGTTTTGTTTTTCTGAGTGTTTTATAAAATATCTACGATTGCATTGTCAAAAGATGAAAAAATATCCCTAGTGAGGCGTATGTTGCAAAAGGATTAGAATGAGAATGCTGAATTCGATCAACGTGAAAGGCACGGAAGTACTGCAAAACCTACGGCTTCAGAGTATCAAAATTGAGAGGTGAGTATCTGAGAATATCAATTAATAGTTTTTTAATTGATGTAATTAGTGAATTCTACAAATTCAAAGAGCTTCTACACGACTGATCGATAGTTATTGAACCTATCGATTTGCATTATTTATATAATTATTCATTACTCAGTTTTTCCTAAAGAACTATAAAAGTTAAATGGTGCGAATGGATAAAATACCAAAACTTCTGAATAAATCAAGAATGTATTGATTTGCTACTTGAAGACTCGTTCAAAATGTCGAAATTACAGCCTCTATAGTTCACCAGTTAATGAGGCTTCCATTTTTTGCATTCCCTATTGACTTTCATGAAAAATCAGATTTTTGTATCATCATCTGTGTCACTGTAGTAGTATTCGAATTTCAAAAATTCTTCTCACGGATTTTCCACATAGAAACTGATACAGAAAAACAGTTGGAATAGCTCTATGGATTTTAAACTAAAATTTTGCCAGACATTGATGCTAAGAATTGAGAAAGATTCTTAAATATTATTTTATTTTTACTTTTGATTTGGACTATTCATTCACTTTTGCCTTAAAAAACGTTACCATGAGACTAACTTTGGACCATGAGACGAAACTCACAATTGAGAAACGAAAATTGTATAATTAACACAACGACACAATTGAATTCAATCTGTCAGTTTGACGAGGGGTTAATTCGACTGCATGTTTTGTTTTTTATATAGCAACTACCAGAGAAAATTATCAAAAAATTATCAGTTGAAAACCCTGTAGCTTGTACCACGTGATGTCGAATGGGCCAATTATATTGCCCGATATTTGGGTTGGAAAAATAATCAGTTGAAAACCCTGTAGGTTGTACCACGTGACGTCGAATGGTGGAATTCTATTGGCTGAAATTTGGATGGGAAAAATTCTCACAGTTAAATGGATAAATCAAATATTTTTAATTCATATGTATAATTTATTTTTTATTAACAAATGCGCGCGGGACCCCTCCCCCTTCCCAGAACCACCGAGCACCGACCATAAAAATTAGACAAGGACAGACGTACTGACCGATATCCCCAAAAATGAAGACTATAGAGCGACCGAAGGACGATCGGTGTCGCTCCAAACGTCAATAAACAGGAATGATTTTTGTCTTTTCCAAATCTTCCTCGGTCTTCATGAGTCCAATAACTAGGGGAGGGTAGGGCAAAATGGACCGCAGGGCAAAACGGACCACTGGCAAAAAATTAGTATTTTTTTCCCTCAAATTAGGAACACTGAATGTGTTGAATTGAAAATGAGTTTCTTGGATCGTAACCGTCACAGGGGTTTTATAGACGAGTGTCGTTGAACCGCAATTTGATGAGATTTCCTAATCACCTCAAACCACAAATGACTTTGAATTTTTTGTTTTTGCTTCCTTTCCGAAACAAAAACAAAAATGACCAATTTTCTGTCGGTGGTCCGTTTTGCCCGCCTAGTCCGTTTTGGCCTACCCTCCCCTACAACATCGGAGCGATATTCGAACGACTCTTGTCGTCCTCATTTTTATGGCCATCAAGGATGAGACAACTGTGATCTTCCCCGTGTCTTCCGGTGTCGTTAACGATATATTGAAAAATTGGAGCGACTTTGAAGACGCAAGGAAGATTCGGAATGATCAATTTTTCTAATCGAGTATTGCTTCCGCTCGTGAGGAAACGGGAGGGAGACTCCACAGTAAACACACGGATCATATTTTAAGACATAAAAGGCAAAAACCCACACTCGTACTTCACTTTCACCACTGGATATTCATTAACTAGGGCTCTAAAAATAAATAATTTGTGAAATAAAAAAAAATAAGCTGTGAGATCCCGTTTCACGATTATGTCGTGTTCCCTCCCTGTGAAAACACGCGAATACACATCCAAGTTTTTGCCTTTGAAGCCATAAAAACGTAAAAAAAAAGTGGCAATTTTTTTTATTAATTTTAATTGACCCCGTTGCATTAATTTATCTCTTTATATTCTTTCCACTTCCCCATATTGGAACATAAATAACTAACAGATGACATTTTTGTCGTTTATTATTAGAGGAATTGGGAACAAACTCGCAGATTGCAATAGAGGTGGAAATTCATGTGTATTGTTTCAGAAAAGTTTCGAGGGCTAATTTATGGGTATGTTTAATAGTAGTTGATGAGATCTCGTGGAAAATCGTTTGAATACTGGATGAATATAAATTATGAAAATTCAGTACCATCTTCTTGTTGCAATCAATTTCTAATCATTGAATTAAATTTGAAAATCTCACCAATCTTGCAAATATAAAACCTCTAAAATATTTTTTATTTATTTTTTTATTTTTTCTATTTCATTGGTTTTATCGAAGTAATTCTCGATTTGAAACCCCTCCTCTAGCCTGCCTCCCCTCCTTTTCTTTTCCTCTCATTGTTATCTGCGGTATCATGGCCGTCTTACTCTTAGCTGTGCCCCATTCGAGCTAGGACTGCACGGGAAATCATGTAAAACCCCAGTCGCACAGCTGGCCGATTGTGCAGTGCCCTAATATATCGATCTGTCACACTGACTAGATGGAGACACTAGGCCGCCACACCGTACCTACCGCCCGCAATGTTTTGTGCGAACGAGGTGTTCCTAAGCGGTCACCCATCCAAGTATTAACCCAGCTCAATACTGCTTAGCTTGGATGTCCGCCGGAGCAACACCTCACCCACCAAACCATTACAGTCGGTACCTCTAAAATATTTGAATCATATTTTATCAAAAGACCATATGAAAATTATATTTATAGTTATTCATTAGTCAGCATACAAGATGAATATTGATCATGAGTATGATCAATGGCAATACTTGACATTCATTACGAGCTGACTTAATGCCGTTCAGTGATGCCGCGAGACGAGATGAAACGGGAAACTGCATCTTCTCGTCTCGTCTCGTATCGAAATACGAGAACAATTTCTTCTCTCGTCTCGTCGAGAATTGAGAGATTTTCTCGTCCTGTCTCGTCTCTAAAATCCAATTTGTATGGAAAAAAATACACAGCGGGGCAGACAGGGTGAGGCTCTCTCGACTCTCGTCTCGCCTCTCGTTTCTCTCGTTTTCGATCGGCTATTCTCGTCTCGTCTCGTCATGTCTCGTTTCTCTCACGTTTCGTGGCATCACTAATGACGTTAAAAAAACCCAATTATTTCTATTCAACAATCACCTCGAATCCTTTAATTTCACTCAAGCAAAGGAAGAAAAAATGCATATCCTTTGCCTTATCCTAATTGGAAAAAACGAACAAGCAACAGGAATTTTCGATAAGATTGTTCGATTTTTCAAGGACTCTCTTCAGAATTTAATTATTAATCATTGAATTTAATTCAATCTCACAAAACTTCTAGTTCCAAACTACTTGATATGTCTCAACTCAACTCCACTCAATCGATAAAAAAAAGAAAAAATTCACGAAAGCCTTTCAACAATAGTTAAATATTGTATGTTTCGTCTATGATGATCCGATATTTCATTACTAACCACTAAATTAAATTTTGAAAATTTCCAAATCCTCCAAATGACTCGTAATATCTTAAGAAAAATAAACAAAATTTGCAAAAGCCGTTCAGTAACAGAATAAAAATTGTATTTTCCTTTTAAAATATTCCGACATTTCACAGAGATTCTCTTTATCCACCGGGTTGAATTTACTATTAATGAAACTCCCTGAGATTGAAAAAAAAAGATAAGAGGGTGAAGATAACGAGGAAACGTCTGGAATAGCCAGGCCGTGATAACAGCAGATTCATTGTCATTTGTTCCATGGGTTATAACCGTACTATAAAATCCGACACTGCACATTTGAGGAGTGCAATTAGTGTATGGATTACGGAGGCGTGTGTTGGATACGGGGGATAGGGTTTGCGTGTAGTACAGGAGAAACGGAGAATAGGAGGGAGAGAAAATACAAGGGATCAGTATGATAGTAGTAGGGTAGGAGTGCGCGGTTCACCATACGGACCGTACATCATTGTCGAGGCTCGTATATACGATTTTGGCTGTTGCCCACCCACAGGTTAGCGCGCTTTCGTAGCTGTCGTTATGCCGGAGGAGTGTGAGTCAAACCACGCCACAGATTCCATACCCACTTTAACGATTCCAACTTCACAATACCCGTCGTACGTGGAATTTGCAAATCTACACAATGGTTTATCGTCATTAAATTAAATCCCAGAGGGTCAAGAGAAGCTTAGCAAGATCAATTGAACATTTATAGGAAATATTCGTCCCTCATTCAATCACTCCAATTGCCAAAATTAATTAAATCGATTAATTGATACTCCAAATAATGTTGAATTTAATGAGACCTTTCGATGATGTTGAACACTCAATTCCAACTGGCCTGCACATAATAGCTACAAGTACACTCAGAGAAACACGAAACGAGCATCGAAAGTACTATCGAGACGTTGTTGGGGCAAAGAGAGCAAGTGGCGGGGGGGATGCGCCCCGAGAGAACTCAATTCCAATTCCCTTCCTCCCATCTTTCAACTGCTCCATTCCCGCTTATACCCTCCGCCTTCAAGACTGGGCCCCAACCCCAGTCGCCTCGTTAGCGCCGGTAATTGTCACTTGTTAGGTGCCAACTTGACATCCTCCTCAGTACCTATTCTACAGTCCGTATCTCCTCATCCACCGGCTTGGCTTTGCACACCGCAGTCTATATACTTTTGAGTTTAAAACCACAGAGAGACGGTCCGACATGAATCAGCCGAGAGTCTACCAGCATGAAATTTTCCAACAAGTCAACGTAAATTGTGAATAAAATTGAGTGTATCAAGTTTACTGTTTAGTTAGTATTAATACAGAGGTAAATTTAGTTTTCAGCTGATGGAGGGATGGACAGAATCGAATTAACACTCAATTATTTTCATTAAAGACTTTGAAATTGTTTCGCAAATCATAATTCTCGAGTTGAGCGAGATTGGTTGGTTTCTAATATGATTACTCTAATCCCAGTGATGAATTCAGTCAATTAAAAGTGGAATTGGTCCAACATATGCTTTTAATGGGAAAGAAAATAAAATTTTGAGGACTGTTCAGCAGTAATTTTCAGATGAGTGTCAGTAAATTGGATTTAGAGGGCAAAATGATGAAAATTCAAATTGAATTAAAAATTCAATAGAATTCCAAATTTCCCTGGATTTCCAATTAATTAAGAAGTCAAGAATACATTCACCTGAATCTTCTTTATTTATATTGATTTTCGTTGAATAATTGAACTGCAATTACTAGTTTTGATTGATTTATGCATCCTATAATTGTAAATTTTCAAGCACGTAATTCATTGAAATTTCAGTGGAACTGTTATTTGATTAACATTTGCACGAAGAGTACCGAAAATTCCAGCCAAAAATTTTGAACAGTGTATATTGGGAATAAAATCCACGAACTCTAGTTCCCTCTTTTTATCTCTAATTTAATTCCCCGATAATGAAACAATGGTATCACATTATTTGATTATTCTAAAATTACTCATTGCTGTTATACCGACCGCAAAGGGAATAAAACTCAAAAATGTACCCTCAGAGTGCGCACACACAATATCATTTTGTAATGTAATAATTTAATTTATAATACATCAATCCTTTAATGGGCGAATTGAATTTTAAACATTTTAAGCATCAAAAGGGCTCAGTAAACTGAGAGATGGTGAAATAATTGAATAACCTCATTCGGCTATACAATTTCCCTTCGCTCTGTCCATTGTAATAAAATTAAAAATAAATTTGCATTACAAATATTGGGAAAAGTTTAAATACAATTTCTCCTCCCTGAAATTTTGTTGTTTCAGTACCGCAATAGGTGAGTACAATGGATCTCTGAAGAGTAAAAATATGGAAATTCGTGGAGGCGCGTCGAGGTACCACCGAGAGAAGCCACTTTTCCTCAGCTCCAGTGGTACAATCTCAATTCTCCATCCCCTTTCTTGATAAAGACTACTCCATACGACTCGGAGAGAAACTTTTTTCCCCCTTGGAAGATGAGTTTCGTATTTTTCTTCCACTGGGTACTCCATCTCTTTCAATATGCCGAAGGAGAAAATGTATTCGATATTATGGTATTGAAAACGAGCGAGATTAATCCCAGACACTCGTATTACGTTATTTGTGTATCGACGAGTTTTTAGAATTTCACTGTACCGCGGCCTTGACAGTAGATCGTCGATGGCTTGAGTAAAAGGAGGTAAAGAACCGGTGGAAGAGAGAACGGGGGGAAAAATATAATTCCTCTAGCGTCCGGAAATAAATACAAGTCTCGTCGGAGGACGTTGGCGATCAAGCGTAGCATTACAATCTGTAACGGTATACACGGATCGATGATGCGTCACCCCCACGGTGGCTATTCTCTCTTGTCTGTCTTTCTCGCTTGATTCGAAATTGTCTCATACATACGCGCCAGTGACATAGAAAATATAATCCCACGGACTCATTCCTGGTCACTTGTAACGGCCAAGGAATATTAACCAGAATGCTGGAGAGAATTATGGTGCGAGTGATTCCGTAATTTTGCAATTTCGCAGGAGAAGAGTGAAAAAAATATGCTATGCAAATATACAAGATTGAAATGCCTTGTTCACGAGGGTCGTTCTATAATCCTGCCAACAAACTGATAGAGTATACACAACGTTTCCTGGTACTCTGGAAATAGAGAGGAGTTTCACCGGCGTACACATCGCCCGCCGCCGTTGCACACACAGCGTCTCGACGGGAGAAAACAACAACACGTGCTTTTATGACAAAATCCGGTGTGCAAACATGGATTCGTAAACTATTTAGAGTTTGTGGCTATTTGAATTATTTTTAAAACAATCTGTGCTGTGTTCTGTGAAGTCCCACAATCACCAGGAAATACCGTTTTTATTTGATTCGTCTTCGACGAGACACAACTGTCAAAAGTATTTTCAGTGTTACTTCATCATTTTTCTTTCAATTTCATCCAATTGTATCCAATGGGTGTACGGAGATTTAATGAAGACTGTTTATTAACGTTTGACAGGTGATAAAATTCGATTTTCACCGATGGGAAAACATACATTGACATCGAACAACCGAAAAAATCACTCGCATTTTCGAATGAACCTGTCACTTCAATATTAAACTTTCCGTCAACTGTTTCATAAAATTTTAACAATGATAATATTTACATGATCGACGTGTGCTGGGGTCTGCTATGCTCCCCTCCATATGCAGGTGTTACAGTTGTGGTGATGGCACCGTTGCGAGTTAATCCTGGTGCCGGTCTCGCACTAGTCGCAATTGTTCTCGTCGATTGACCGCGGGTATCCTTGAGTATTTTTTTAGCGCTTAGTGGCGTTGTCACGCACATTATTGACGCCACCTTTTTCACAACTTCCCACACTTTATAATCGTTCCACCATCGGAGCTGATCCCCACACAATTGCGAATTTATCGCAAAAACGAATAAATAATAAGAACCAAAACACAAACACGATAACTCCTAGGTGAAACCAAAGTGATGATTGTTATTCTCCTGTTTATTTTTAATTCCAATGTCCGCCGAGTTGAGTGATGTTTTCATTTATTTATTTATTTATTCATTCACGGGTTATATAGGGCTTATAGAGGCACGGAGAGTGATGCCCGACATTCGAATTGCTGAATGTTTGCCGTGCGAGTGCGCGCGTGACGTTTATCGCACACGTCCCTTCTCGCAGGGCGCCACGGGCTTACTGAGTGACCGAGTGACTGACCGAGTGACTCCGTCCTGAGACGAGAGCAGCCACGAGCCTTCGGCGGGCGTGGGTGTACACGCGCTCACACGTGGTGGGGGAAGACTGGCGCTTTGGGATTGGACTGCGGCGGGGGTGAATGCGTCT